>NC_058378.1:81623823-81933970 GCF_018350175.1 Felis catus
AACTGTCTTAAGCTGTGACTATTCTTTAGAATACATAAGGACAACTGATGGTGATAAACACTGGGGTGTCCCATTTTCACCTAGAATTTATGAGGACTTGACGTCATGATATGATGATTTGTCACACCTTTGACTGTGACCAATGAAGCAGTCAGAATTTTACAGCTGGAGAGTTTCAGATAGTGGTCATATTATTATCAAAATCATCCAGATAGTTCAACTGTATTCTGTCACAAGCTATTCGAGAAGTTTTCGGGAAGAGGATGACGATACAAGGACGGTCTTGTCACACTGGGTGCAGGCTTTCAGCCAGAGAGGATCCAAAGCACAGATTTGATAAAACAAGAAGCTCTTTCCACTTGCCTTTACGATGGCTTCCAGGCTTCCAGTCCAGTTAGCATGGAGGTCGATAGCAGAACACACGCAATTCAACACATTTTGGGGGCTGGATCCATGACAGTTCAGAGTACAGTTAGTTAGCTATCCTACTGAGCACCCGATGTCACCGGTGGATATTCTAAAATAATGCACGTGTAACTTATTCCTTAATGCTTGTATTAATGCGTAACTACATCTTGGGATTCTCCGGACCCCGACATCATTCAGAGGCTCAATGCTCAGTCTTCCCTGGCTATGATAGAAATGCTTTGTCTTCTCCCCACCTGCCAGGGGTATCCATGCCTGCTGGCCTCCTCCCGGGCTGACCTGCTGTGGGGAAGGTCTTTCCCTTCATCTGTGCCTGGTGAACTCCATTTCATCCTTCCAGAAACAGCACATGACAGAGCTGACATGACAGCAGCTGATGCTGACTGACGCTTTCCTCAGAATCAGGGCTGTGCTGGTGTTTTACAAACAATCTTGCCTTTTATTCTCCAGTCCTCGCCCAAGAAAGGGAGCCCGTTCCTTCCTCCCACTCCTGGGTGCCAGCCCCACTGAGTCACCTCGCACCTGCCCCTGGCAGGTCTCTGTCTAATATTAAGGCAATGACCACACGGCATGCCACATGCTAGACGAGAAAGAGCGAAGTGTGACGGGGGAGGGAGGGGCATGAGGGAGAACATCCTGGAAGGTGTTCTGGTGACAGGATGTATAGGGCGGCTCTCTCTTAAAGGCTGAATAAATGAGTCCGGCGAAGAGGATGATGGAGGAGGTGCATATTAAAAATGACTGGTGTGGGAAACAATGGCTAGGACACGAAGGACGCCAGGGACGACATGTGGACATCGGCACGAGGAAGAGAGATTTCTCTCCGTTAACTCTGCGCTTTGGGAGGCGGGGTCGATCCAGAGCTAGAGCTTTTCTGAACATCAGGGGTAGGTTGACAGGGAGGGAGGAAAGCCACGAGAGGTCAGACAGCCTGGGGGCTCACGGGAAGGTTACAGCGGGCGTTTGTGGATGACTTCCAGGCACAAGGTACTCTGGCCCCTGTTTTCCGCCAGTGGGTCACTACCGCTTTCCCACTCTCAGTCAGTATGGTTTTGTGGAATCCACTCCACCAACAGTGGATCTTGAGGCACTTTCTCCCCCCTGTTGGGGGGCTGTGGTATCACAATGGGAGACATGAAACTGAGGCCGCCATTTGCAACCACATGGAGCTGCCCAAGGAGACGTTTGGACAGAATGGGGGTGGGGAGGATTCCCCAGAAGGCACCCTGGCCAGAGGGAGAGAGTCTACCCCCGTGACATCAGGTCACTGCATCCAAACCTTCAGGAAGTACGTTTCCTCCCAAGCTCCCTTCACAGATGAGGGGGAGGGGGACTCTTGCTGTGGTCTTACTTCCCCTCCACCCCTCTTCACAGGGTGAGACGAGTGGTTAGCTTATCTTCTAGGCAAGGGTTGAGGGACCATATAGGGGTACATGCACACCTAACCCAGGGCAAGTTCCCTAGGCTAGACGTACAGAACACCCCACTGTCCTGGGCTCAGTGAGGGGTCCTCAAGGGGCGGATTCCCCACCGATTGTCACAGAGACTGTGAAAGAGAGCTGACATTCTCAAAGGAGATGGGATCTGAGACCACATGACCCATGACCTGCCAACAGCCCTCCATGCTTTCTGTGGCCAGGTGCACACTCATGATGAAGCTCCCAGAGAGGGAGGTACAGAGCCAGGGAGGCCATGTGGGCTGAGGAACACGCTTTGCACACAAGCTATTTTGAGTCAGGTTTTCTGTTATTTGAAACAAACTAACCCAAATAACACTCTCAGGCTGGAGCAGTTGTGAAGTCCAATGTGTAATGCAGAATTCAGGAGACAGAAAAGGAACAGGAGTTATCTGGGGCTTTGCCTGTGTCCCTAGGAGATGGACGTTGGCTCCCATGTGCTCCCAACCCCACCCTGACGCAGCTCAAGAGCCTGGCTACGTATCACGATGGCCGGCACCGGGCTGTTGATGAGGATTCAGGCTCGGATTCTTACCTTCCAAACGAGGATTCTCTCCTCCACAGACTTGAATTTTTTTTTTCACACACAGCCGTGAAAATTCAGTCTGAGAATATGGTGTCAGTATCAACGTTAACACAGCTTTGGGCTCGTTAATTAGAATTTTGAAAAAGCGATTCGTTCTAATAATGGTCAGGATGCTGCATTTTCCGGGTGACTAAATTCTACCAGCCTCACCTTGAACTGAGGAATAAGAGGCATGTTCTGGATGCACGTGTGCAAAATTAAGGTATACTTGTCTTGATCAAGCATTAGTTTATCTTTCGGTAACAATCCCCAAACGAAAATAAAATTAATGATGGAAAGTTACGTGGCAGCTCTTCTCACTCTCTCTTTTTTGGGAGGGGGGGTTCGTTTGCTGTTTGGGCCAATATATTCGCTTCCCCTATATATGAAAAAATCTGGGTTTCCTTGGTGTCTTGCTCGGTCCCAGGCTAGTTTTGCTCATCTAACTGTATCCACCTTAGGGACTGATATACCGATCTCCAAAACATAAGCACTGGGGGCCTTCTGAACTGAACTGTGGTCTTGATTACGGAGAGATTGATTCTTTTCAATTTTATTGCAATATTAGGCAACGGGCTTTTTTTCTTCGGTCATGACCAAATACTTACAAATGTATTTGGGTCTCTGAGGTCAGTCCTACCATCTGCTTCCTGTGTATTTTCCCTTAAGAACCCAGAGGGATTTTTTTTTTAAATAACAGCATTATTAAAATATAAACTCACACACCATAAAATTCACCTCTTTACAGTACACAGGTGAGTGGTATTTTAGTACTGGGAGGGATCTTTTTTTTTTTTTTTTTTTTACAACCCATGCCAACTCTCATCCCCAACCTCAGAGCCCCTCAAAGCTCTACGAGATTTCAGGTCTTACCTTTTCCCCCCTGCAATTGTCTAGCACATTGGCAGATAATAGGTGCTCAATAAATACTCGTGGAAGGCATATATCCATTATTTTAGAGGCAGGCTAAGCTCAAAGATATACTACAAACAGAAACTCTTGTGTTCTGGTAATGGTATTATAAGTCAGAATTTTATAAACAGTAAAATGCCATGGGTTATTCTTTGCCATTTGACAGTATCTTAGATTGGATATGATGTGATGTATACGTGCTTTGTCCTTGAAAAAGAACACACTCCTTTATCCAATTTCAGACTAGGGAATTTCAGACATGATGCCCAGATGAGGTGGCCAGGGGGAATTAGTGGAATATCACAGATTCTTTTTTTTTAAGTTTTTTAATGTTTGTTTTTTTATTTTTGAGAGACAGAGCACGAGTGGAGGAAGAGCAAAGAGAGAGGGAGGGAGAGACAGAATCCGAAGCCAGTTCCAGGCTCTGAGCTGTCAGCACAGAGTCCTACGTGGGGCTTGAACTCACAAACCCTAAGACCATGACCTGAGCTGAAGTTGGACGCTTAACCAGCTGAGCCACCCAGGCGCCCCAAACATCACAGATTCTTAAGTGAGTGTTTCAGGCACACAGGCAGGAAAACAAAACAAAGCAAAACAACAGCCAATAATTGATCAAACATTTGCTTCAACAGGACTTTGTGGATATGCTGCATGTTACCAAATAAATAAATAAACTGCCTACTGATTACACTCAAACATTTTTCTCTGAGGGTTGAAAAATAACTGCTGAGTATAAAAATATGCATGGGCTAAATTACCCACCAACACAAAACTGAATATTTGTTCTTAATATTAAATCTCCATGTGATGAAAACTAATTACGGTTATGATTGGTAATCCATATTTTGAAAAGCTCCCAGGACACCAAAAGCACTCGGATGGAGGCAGAGCCCCACGAGGGCGTCTCGACAACGTTCTTGAAAGTTTCCCTGCCAAAACACCAGCAGGAACTCTTGCTGGCTTACCGCTCAAAGGAGAGACCATCTGTTGCCTCTACTTTCCGTGGCTATAGTAAAAGCAATTTAGAGCAGGTTCCTTCCTCCAAAAACCAGCTTTCTGCACTGAGGTGACTGTTCGGTTCAGTGGTGAGCAGCTTAACAAACATCTCGTTACGACGCTTAAGAAAATAACGCAGCGACTACAAAAGTTCAAATTTATGACTTGACCCAATGAATCACTGCGAAAATATGATGAAATCAGAGGACTGGAAACAACCTACATGCCCATCAATAATAAAAGGAAGCTGGCTGGGGGAATTTGAGTTCATCCAGCCCGTGGCGTGCCACACAGCACTAAAAACACAAGCACAATCGCGTGGCTGATCACAGGGTGACCGCCAGCAGGTAAGCGCAGGGGGCCAGATGCCAAGGGACCAGCAGCGGGCAGTCCCTTCTCTGCTCTGCCCTCTAGCAGCTGCGCGACTCAGGGAAGTCACTCCCTCCTCCGTTTCCCCATGTGTAAAAAAGGGGGACAGTAACAGTTCCTCTCTTAGGGTTGCTAAGAGCTGTTTCGAGAAGACGTTTGCAAAGCACTTAGAATGCCTCTGCCTGACGTAAACACCGCAAGTATTTCAAGCTCTTCTCGTCCCCACACACAGACGTGTTAACAGACGCATGGAGTCTCTCTGGAAATGTTTACGAGGGGCTGCAAACAGGGGTTGCCTCTGAGAGAAGGTTCTGGAGGGTCTGGGAGGAGGTGGTCAGAAGAAGATACAGTTATTTCCAGCACCCTTTTTGGAACGAGTTTCTTTTTACTGTGGGCATTTGTGACTTAAATGAAAAGCCTTATGTTTTTAAAAAAGGAAGCAACAGGGCCCCTGACAGGAGCAAATATTTTTGAGATGAGTATCTGTGACGTTCACAATGATTCAACTTGGACTCCTACTTGAACGCAGGTGGCCACGCAGAGGCCCCTGGATCAGCCAACTCCCAGGACTGGTGCCCTCAGTCCCACCACGGGCCGTGAGCCACTTTCTGTGGCCACCGCATGGGTGAGGCCATCGCTCTTCAGCCGGCCCGCACTTTCCTACCCCTTCCCCTCATCCTGCCAACTCCTGTCTGCCTGAGCGACTTCTCCTGAAACCCTCTACTGGGCCATTTTCCTGCTCAAAACCCTTGTCTCTATTTCCTGTCCCATGGTACCAGGTCCAAACTCCTGAATCCACCTGTGGAGGTCCCCTGGCTTGTCTGACTCCTCTCCATCTGTCTAGCCAGACATGCCTTGACCTTCTGAACAGGCCAGTGCAGGCCAGCCTCACGCGTCTCCTGACCTTACCTTTCCCACCAGCGCCTTCTGTGAGGGACCACGTGGCTCCCAGCTCGGGCACAGGCCACCTGCATCTGAACATCGCCCGGCTGCCGGCAGATGTGGCTGTCCGACCTGGGTAAGTGCCTTCCCCTTTCTGGGCCTCCGCCTCCCCAGAGGGACACAGGGATGCCACCAGCCATGGGCCCCGCTGGCTGGAGGGTGAAGGGCGCTTTTGAATCTCTGGCTCGGAGACAGTCCCGCAGTGTTCCTCTGGCTCCCTCCCTGGCTCTGATCGCCCCTCTCCTTCTCCTGTTGACTCTGGGTTTCAATCTATGCTACACATGTGGGGGAGATCTCAGGACAGGGCCTCCCCCTTGAGGGGTATGTGGTTCAGTTCAGGTTCAGTGAAGTGATTGACTGAGGGGCTTAGGTTTTGGGACTGCACGGCAATCACCAGGGAGAGAGGAGGACGAAGGCCCCGGTGTTGGGGAAGGACCGGCTTGCAGCCCACAGCAGCGGGTCGAGCAGGACGAAGCCAGCGGAAGGTCCCCCACTGGCAGGCACCGTGCCGTGCTGTCCCTGGTGGGGTTGGGACTCAACGGGTGAAAGAGAGGACTCAGCTCAGGCATGGAACCCAAGCGCATGACAAAGGTCCAAAGTGCTTGTGTAAACAGTACAGGTCGGGTGTGTCACCCAAGGGCCACGGCCTCCAAGAACACACGCATCTTCTGACCGGTGAGGGCTCACGAGCTGCCCTGCTTTTCTGCCTAACGCCCTCCCGCTACTGGTCGTCCGAACACCGGCAGCCTTGCCCAGAAGGGACCCCACCTGCAGGCGGCAGCAATGACCACATCCCCCAGGTCATTCCATTTCAGCTTTTTGTTGTCCCCTTCCTCTGCTTGGTGCTAAAAATATTTGCTCACAGCCTGTTCTTTTAAACAGTTTGGATGATTATAAGGGCTCCTGGGTGGCTCAGTCAGTTAAGTGTCTGACTTCGGCTCAGGTCATGATCACACGGTCCGGGAGTTCGAGCCCTGCGTTGGGCTCTGTGCTGATGCCTCAGAGCCTGGAGCCTGCTTCGGATTCTGTGTCTCCCTCTCTCTCTGCCCCTCCCCCGCTCACACTCTTTCTCTCTCTCTCTCTCTCTTAAAAATAAATAGACATTAACAACAATTTAGAGGTGCCTGGGTGGCTCAGTCAGTTAAGCGTCTGACTTCAGCTCAGGTCATAATCTCACAGTTCATGAGTTGAAGCCCCGCATGGGGCTCTGTGCTGGCAGCTCGCAGCCTGGAGCCTGCTTCAAATTCTGTGTCTCCCTCTCTCTCTGCCCCTCTCCTGCTCACACTCTGCCTCTCTCTCTTTCACAAATAAATACTACTTTTTTAAAAAAATTTAAATAGTTTGGATGATTAGAGAGAACAGAGCGGCACCCCACCCCCAATCACACACTGATGACTCCTGGGCAGACATGTCTTCATCCGTCCCGCAGAAAATTCCAGTCCTCACTCCACCCCCCACGCCCCACCCCCACCAGGGTTCCAGCACCGATTCCGTGTGAAACATCGGGCGGGACTGGGGAGCCGAGGCTTGTCTCCTCCCAACGAGGACAAGGCGGCCTTTCCTGAAGTGGTAAATCCCACTCAGAAGTTAAAAGGATTCCCACGAAGATGAAAACGCAAACTCTACGCAAGCACAAGTCAGCTTGATGAGGCTGAACCACGGTGTCCCAGCTCTTACACAGCCTCGCCTCTGACAAGATGCGTTCCGTCAGCGCTGGCTGCATAAATCACAGCTCGTGGTGGGCCTTTTGCTTCAGCCTCAAGAAACCGTTAGGCCTGAGCGGCTCCAGGAAAAGGGCTTATCCGCCAGGATTATAAATCTCCTCTTTCTACCGTAATGTGAAAGGTATCGCACCGCTGCAACTGTTAACTTCGGGCCCGTCCTTTATTAACCAGGCCTTTCGTTTCGACCATTCGGAATGCTGAACGTGTATCAAAAAACCAGAGGGCTCCGTGGGTTGGGGAGGCAGCCTCCCTCCCTTCCTGGAAGCCAGCCGGGCCGCCAGGACGACCCTGGCAGGAGGCCAGAGGGCACTGCCTTGGGCCAGAGAGAGAATTCCAGATTTTGAAAGATGAACCTCGAGAGGCCCCCAGAGGAGTTCTGGGTCTCATCCACATCCACACCCTGCAGATTCGAGCCTGCCTTCTCCCTGTAAGTTCCCATGCACTGTGTTGGCACCTGAAATGCAGTGTAACATGAGGGAGGAGATTTGTATTTCTCCTGTTCTCCTGGGGCTCTCTTTTCAGACTCTGAGCTCAAGAATCAGAGATGCTGGCAAACAAATCTTTGTACCTGAGGGGAGCTTAATTAATAAAATAATGACAGTTAACTAACAGTATCTTTTACAACAGAGAAGAATGAAGAAGATTGCAGATTTCTGATAATGGCTATCAAAGGCTACATGTTACGTACCTAATGAATGTCCTAAATACATGGGATCTTTCTGGGTGGCTTTAGTAGGTTAAGTGTCCAACTCTTTTTTTTTTTTTTCTTTATTTTTGGGACAGAGAGAGACAGAGCATGAACGGGGGAGGGGCAGAGAGAGAGGGAGACACAGAATCGGAAACAGGCTCAAGGCTCTGAGCCATCAGCCCAGAGCCCGACGCGGGGCTCGAACTCACGGACCGCGAGATGGTGACCTGGCTGAAGTCGGACGCTTAACCGACTGCGCCACCCAGGCGCCCCATGTGTCCAACTCTTGATTTCAGCTCAGGTCACGATCCCAGGGTTGTGGGATCAAGTCCCACAACAGGCTCTGTGCTGAGTGTGGAGCCTGCTTAGGATTCTCTCTCTCTCTCTCTCTCTCTCTCTCTCTCTCTCTCTCTCTCCCCCCCCCCCCACCCCTCTGGCCCTCTCCCCTGCTCATGTGTGCATGCACGCACTCTCTCTCTCTAAAATAAATAAAAATCTAAAAATTAAATGCATGTGATCTTTGAAAAGACAGACTAAATTTTACCCAGAAGACTGCATAGCTTCCTAAGAAAAAATAATTAGTCCCATTGCTTTCTACAGGAAGAAAACCCAATGCCCCCAATCTACAAAGCTATCCTAGGAAAATAGCAAAAGCTTACGTCTTTGACACATTTTTTGATCCACGCAAATCACCATATTTTCTAATAAGAAAAATTAGAAGCTTTTCATTGCATGGAAGCATAATACAAAAGGACCTTTTTGGGTTTAGCAACATTATTATGATCATAATCATCAGTCATTGCCAATAACCAAAGCAGAATCAATTGTTGGGGTATCCGTATAGTTAGGGTAACCGCCATCCAATTTGAGACACCCACAAGAGCGCAAAGGACTATCATTAGGAAACATGACCTGACTATACGCATAAACCGGACCGTCGCAGGCAAACCTGGACACGTAGTCCCCCTGACTGTGTGATCTTCTGACACACTATGTGCATCTTGGTGCTTTGTTCTGCCAAGGCAGAGCACATGAGAAAACTCTCAGGCTTCATGAAAGGGTCCAGGAACAGGGGCGATGGGCAGGGGGCACGAAGGCCACTGGGCAAATGGGGTGCCTTGCTGTAGACATCGTTCATTCACCCCATCGCCCTGGGTCTGGATCTGCTTGTTTGCCCTCTGTGCCAACAATACCCTTATCCGACGTTTGACTGGACATAAATCCAACCCTGGATATAAATCCTCTAAAGGGAGTATGTCCTGTTCTATCCTATTTCCCAGGTGTCACTAGGATGACGGCATCCGCCGAATGAGGATCAGCGGAGATGTGGGGGTGATGAAGAAAAGCAAGTAATTGAGATATTCGCCGTAAATATTGCTATCAACACCTTCCATCAATTACATGCCTGCTCCAGGCCTGGCCTTGAGCCTCACGCTTTATAGACATCATATTCAACCCCCTCAATCGTGCATGGAAATGTTATCACAAATTTACAGGTGAGGAAAGTGAAATGTAGACGTCACAGGGCTAGGATGTGGTAGTGAGGTCTGGAAAACTCTAGAACCCATGCACTTTCCTCCACAATTGTACCACCCAAAGGGCTCCGCCTGTTTGGGGTTGTCCCTGAATGAGAAAGAAAAAGACGAAAAGCAAACCCATTGCCGCAAGCCTCCAAAAGATTTATCAGTCCAGATGTGATGGCCGGGATGACATTGTCCACGTTTTATAGAGAAAAGGAGTGTCCATAAATCCAATTGTAAGTGGTACTATGGTATTATATTTTAACAACTCAGAGGAGTCTGGTGAAAAATCCTTACAGCCTTGGTCAAATACAAGAGCTTATGATAGAAACAGACACTTGAGATTTTCAGAGTCATCCTTTCTCACGCAGCTCTGGGTTCCAGGAGATAATCAGCAAATATCAGTTAAACCATCAATGTAACAGGCTCGATGTGTCAATTAACCCCACCTATTAACAAAACGTTTTTCGGTGGACTCTCCTTCCTGCCGCTATTACCAGACAGCTCTGGGTAACTGGAGCGTTCTTGTCAGTTTATAGGCAAATCAGAAATAGGGGTTTTGCGCTGACTTGGTTAATCGATGGGAACGGACCTGGATCATATCTGTCAGAGCTGGGCCATGGGGAATTGGAGATAAGGCGAACAAATGGAGCGACAGGAGCTTGATAATTCTGGAATTTGCCATGGTAATAAACCATATCGAGCAGGAGGTCTGCAAGCCACGGCAGAGACCAAGCCGAAGACTAAAAGATAGGACGACGCAACACATTTCTATAGAAGCTCTGAAAGGGGCAGATAAAATAACAATTATTATGCTTAGGTTCTTGGCTCATGGGCGATTTTAACATGCGCCCGTTTCCACTCTTTTTATAACGTTACCACATGTGGACAAGGTTAAAATACCTGAAATAAACTCTCGCCATCTGTCTTTTCTCTCTCACTGGCGGAAAAGGAATTTGGCTACGAGTGGCTGCTCATTGTTCATACCCAATGCGAGCAGAGAGACAGGTGCCAAAACCCATCGCGGGGGGCGGGAAAGGGGGGCAGGTCTGAGATTCGAAGACCTGGAACCTTGCCCTTCGCCAGGGAGATCCCACCGAGCACGTGGGCTGAGCCAGGTGCTACGAAACCCTACCAGGTTAAAGAGGTACCCGATCACCGACACCGTCGCCAAGCAAATGTGAGAAGTGGTGGCATCTTTACTCTCCCCCACGTCAGTGTTTATTTCTGAATTACCGAACACACAGAGATCCTCAGAGCCAGAAAGCCAGACCGGGTCTCAAGAGGTCATCTTGTCCTGGGCGACCCAGTGGACACCCCACCGTCCAGCAGATGTCCCCGCCTCTAGAGAGGGCTCTCTCTCAAGATCCTCAGCAGCCGCGTTCAGCCTCTTTTGAGCTGGGATGCTGGCTAACCCAGCACCTGCACACAGCCGCATCACGCGGAGTTGTGGGCAGCGCTATTCTTTCAACTAAGTTGGGGGGGCACTCAGTTATAGGGATGGCTCACAGGCTCCTAGCCCCCAGGATTACGGATTGTATATTCTGGGTTTCTGCACAAAGCTTTAGTTTGTAGACAGGATGCCAGGTTTGGAAATCTCTGTAGCGCAGCAGTCTCCCTCTTAAAAAACAAAAAAACAACACAACACAACAAAACAAAACAAAAAACACTGCATTCAGGATAATTTGCCAGCCAAGTCTTATAAGAAATTGAATTGGCCGGTTCATAAGGAGGGGCCCCAGGCCTGTGTGTCCTTGTGCAAATCCCATAAGCCTCTGTGAGTCTGTGTCCTCATCTGAAAATGCGGACAAGGCTAGCGTTTGTCCCACTGTGTTTTTAGGGGGAGAGCTGAGGACAGCCCCATTCACAGCAAGTGCTCAGCACACAGGCTTATGAAGTCTCTTCCAGGCAAAGTGCCGTTCCCAGGGTCCCGGCCACGGAATGGGCTGGTGTCCTACAGGCTACAGCCCTGCGGTGGGTCTGTCCCATGTGCTGACCTCGACACTCCCCTGAGGCTTCCATTTGGGAGCTCTCAGCTCGCATTTTTGGGTTGTTTTCTAACCATAAAGAAGACAGGCGTCATGGTAGCGACTTCAAGTTTCAGGAACAGTCATTGAAGGCAGAGGCTGTTGAGAGGCTACAATTTCACACCTACAGTGACGGAGGCAGAACACTCACTAGCCAGCCTAGTCTTCCCGTCTTCCCGCGTTCACCCTCACAAGGATTTCTGACTCTCCTGAGAGACCTCAGCCTTTATTCCATGCATACTCCAATTCCTTGGGAAATTAGACTGGCAATGGGAAATTTTCCATCATTTCACACAGGGACAAGGGAGAAAAGCGCTTGTCAGCCGATTCATCATGCTTGCTACTTGTCCCTCTGCTTCCTAGCGATTCAGAAACAAACGCTACCAAATCGACCACAAATGCTTTACTCAAATAAAAAATAGCTTTCGTGTTGCCTGTCATTTCTTTACCAATTCACAGTTTATACATTTTCACGAGCCCATTTATCTATCTCATTTTTTTTGAGGGGTCATTGGCATTAGTTTCAGGCATACAACATAATGATTTCATATTTGCATGCATTGTGAAATGATCACCGCTAAGTCGCCAGAGTTAATATTATTGATTATATTCCCCATTCTGTACATTCTGCCTCCATGACTTATTTATTTTATAACCGGACGTCTGTATTTCTTGATCCCCTTCATTCACTTTGCGCCCTCCCCCAAACCCCATTTCTCCTCTGGCAACCACCAATTTGTTCTCTGTGTCTATGAGTCTGGGCTTTGTTTTGTTTTGTTTTTTTAGATTCCTCATATAAGGGAAAGCATGTGGTATTTGTCTTTCTCTGGGTGATTTCACTTAACTCAAGGCCTGTCCATGCTGTCACAAAATGGCAAGATTTTCATTTATTTTTTTTATAGATGAATAATATTCCATTGAATATGTATGCCACATCTTCTTTATCCATTCATCTGTTGATGGGCACTTAGGTTGTTTCCATATCGTGACCATTGTAAATAATGCTGCAATGAACGTAAGGCTGAGTACTTCTTTTCACATTAATGTACCCGTTTTCTTCAGGTAGATACCCAGTAGTGGAATTACTGGATCGTATCATAATTCTATTTTTAATTTTTTGAGCAATTCATATGGTTTTCCACAGTGACTGAACCAATATCCATTCCCACCATCAGTGGACAAGGGTTCTCTTTTTTTCCACATCCTTGCCAACACTTATTATTTCTTGTCTTTTTGATAATAGTCACTGACTTGATCATATGATTTTTATCGTTCATTTTGTTTATGTGGCATATCCCACTGATTGATTTGTAGCTGTTGAACCATCCTTGCATCCCTGGGACAAATCCCTCTTGGTTATGATGTACCGTCCTTTTAATGCATCATTGAATTTGGTTTGATGATATTTTATTGAGTACTTTTGTATCTAAGTTCATCAGGTGTATCGGCCTAAAATTTTTTTTTTTTTTTTTGATGGTGGTGTCCTCAGGTTTTGGTTTCAGGGTAATGCTGGGCTCATATGGTGAGTTTGGGAGCGTTGCCTCCTCTTTGATTGGAAAAGTTTGAGAAGGATAGGTATTAAATCTTCTTTAAATGTTTCATAAAATTCACCCACTGAAGCCATCTGGTCCTGGACTTTAGTTTGTTGGGAGATTTCTGATTACTGATTCAATCTCCTTACCAGTAATTGGTCTACTCATATTTTCTATTTCTTCATGATTCAGTCTTGGAAGATTATTTAAGTTTATAGGAATCTATCCATTTCTTCTAGGTTGTTCAGTGTTGGCATATAATTATAGAATGGTCTCTTTTGATCCTTTGTGTTTCTGTGGTATCGGCTGTAACTTTTCTCTTTCATTTCTGATTTTATTTATTTGAGCCCTCTTTTTTCTTGGTGAGTCCAGCTAAAGATTTGTCCATTTTCTTAATCTTTCCAAAGAACCAGGTCTAGTTTCATTAATCTTTTTGATTGTCTTTTAGTTTTTTCATTTATTTCCACTCTGACCTTAATTATTTACTTCCTTCTACTAATGTTGGGCTTCATTTGTTCTTCTTTTTCTAGCTCCTTCAGGTGTAAAGTTAAATAGTTTATTTGGGATTTTCTTGTTTCTTATGGTAGGATGTATTGCTATGAACTTCCCTCTACTTTTGCTACATCCCATGGATTTTGATACGTCATATTTCTGTTGTCATTTACCACTAGGAACTTTTTAATTTTTTCTATGACCAAGTAGTTTCTCGGTATCATGTTGTTTAATCTCTACATATTTTTAGTTTTTAGTTTTCCTCTTGTATTTGACCTCTAGTTTCATACCACTGTGGTTGGAAAAGATGCTTGACACGATTTCAAACTTCTTGAACTTTCTGAGATTTGTTTGGTGGTCTAACATGTGATCTGTTCTGGAGAATGCTCCATGTGCATTTGAGAAGAATGTGTATTCTGCTGCTTTTGGATAGAATATTCTGCATTTAACTATCAAGTCCATCGGGTCTAATGTGTCATTTAGGGTCAATGTTTTCTTACTGATTTTCTGTCTGGGTGATCTATCCATTGATGTAAGTAGGGTGTTAAAGTCCCCAATTATTATTGTATTACTGTCAACTTCTACCTTTAGATCTGTTAATATTTGCTTTGTTTATATTGGTGCTTCTATGTTGGATGCATATTTATTTATAAATATTATATCTTATTGCTGGATTGATCCCTTTATTATTATGTAATGCTTATCTTTGTCTTTTATTAAAGTCTTTGGCTTAAAGTCTATTTCATCTAAGTATAGCTATAATAGCTTTCTGTTTCCATTTGCATGGAATATCTCTTTCCAGCCCTTCACTTTTAGTGTTTGTGTGTCCTTACTCTGAGGTGAGTCTCTTGTAGGCTGTATACAGATGTGTCTTGTTCTTTTATCCATTCAGCCACTCTGTCTTTTGATTGAAGAATTTAGTCCATTTACACTTAAAGTAATTATTTAAAGGTATGTATTTTTTTTGCATCTTGTTAATTGTTTTCTGGGTGCTTTTGCAATTCCTGTTTCTTCCTTCTTTTTCTCCGTTCTCTTGTGGTTGATTTTCTTTAGTACTACATTTACATTCATTTCTCATTTTCTTTTGTGTATTTACTAGAAGTTTTTACTTTGTGGTTATTGTGAGGTTCACATATGTCACCTTTTGTATACAATGGCCTGTTTTAAGTTAATAACAACTTAAATTTGAACACTTTCCAAAACTCTACATTTTTCTCCCCCTTCCTATTTTATGTTTTTGATGTCACATTTCACATCTTTTTATTTTATGTATCCCTCAACTAATTATGGTTTCAGTTAATTTTAGTACTTTTGTCTTTTAACCATAATAATTGCTTTATAAGTGATTAATCCACTACCTTTACTATGCATTTACCTTTACCAGAGAGGTTTTTACTTTTGCGTTTTCTTGCCAATTCTTTTAAGCTTAACCAAGTACCTTTAATATTTCTTTTAAGGCTGGTTTGGTAGTGATGAATTCCTTTACATCCTTTAGCTTTTGCTGGTCTAGAAAACTCTTTATCTTTCCTTTGATTTTGAACAATAACCTACAAAGTTTCTGCTGAGAAATCTGCTGATAGCCTTATGGGGTTTCCCTTGTACATAACAATTTGTGTTTTTCTTTCTACTTTTAAGATTTTTTAACTTCAGACATCTTTAATTATAATGTATCTTGGTGTGGACCTCATTGAATTCATCTTCTTTGGAACTCTCTGGGCTTCCTGGACATGGATATCTGTTTCTTTCCCTAGGTTAGGGAAGTGTGCAGCCATTATTTCTTCAAATAAGTTTTCTGCTTCTTTCTCTCTCTCTTCTCTTTCTGGGATCCCTATAAATGCAAATTATGTTCTCCTCTCCTTCTGGGATCACTATAATGCAAATGTTATACTGCTTGGTGTTGTCCCATAGTTCTCTTAAGTTATATTCATTTTTTTAATTCTTTTTTTCTTTTTGTTACTCTGTTTGGGTGAATTCCATTGCTTTGTCTTCCAGCTCATTGGTCTGTTCTTTCACTTCATCCAGTCTGCTGTTGACCCCCTGTAGAGTATTTTTCAGTTCATTATTGTATTCTTCAGCTCCGTGACTTCTGTTTGGCAGTTTCTTATGTCTTTTATGTCTTTGTTGAAGTTCTCACTGTGTTTATCTGTTCTCCTAAATTCAATGAGCATCTTTAGAAACATTATTTGAATTCTTTATCAAGTAGATTACCTATCTCCATACCTTCATTTCTGAGGTCTTGTCTTGTTCTTTCACTGGGAACATATTTCTGTTTCTTTATTTTGCTTGACTCTCTGTGTTTTGTTTCTTTTTTTTAATGTTTATTTATTTTTGAGAGAGAGAGAGAGAATGGGGGAGGGGATGAGAGAGAGGGAGACACAGAATCTGAAGCAGCCTCCAGGATCTGAGATGTCAGCACAGAGCTCTATGTGGGGCTTGAACTCGTGAGCCCATGAGATAATGACCTGAGCTGAAGTTGGATGCTCAACTGGCTGAGCCACCCAGGTGCCCCTCTGTGTTTTATTTCTGATAGGTGAAACAGCCACCTCTCTCACTCTTGAAACAGTGGCCCTGTGTAGGTGATGAACCTTCTCATTAGACCTTCCCTAGTTCTTGGTTGTCTCTCTAACCTTTGTGATTGTCTACACTTATTCTTAGTAGGTCCCCTCTATTGACGATGTGCCAAGACCTGTCCATGTTCCAAGGGGAGGAATCTCATTTAGCACCTTGTTTCAGGTGGACTGGAAGCCAGACCCTCGAGCAGCAGCTTTTAATACATGCAAATATATCCACCCAGTGAGATCATAATCCCTGCTGGCTTCCATACCAGGAGATCTAGAGGTGTCCACTGAGCGACAGTTATAAAAATCGGGACTCCACATGAGTGTATAAGCTCCTTTCTGGGAGGTCTTGTCAAGCTGTATTCAGGCCAAGGCAGTGAGAAAGGATGGTGTCTCTTGCTTATGTTCTCTGCCTCCTTAGCCTGAAGATACGTGGGAAACCTGAAGCCTGTCCCTCAGGAAGCTCCTGGCTAAGTAAATATACTTTTTTTTTCACAGGAAGACCGGGGTTGTGTTTCAGTCTGTTGTCTGTGCAGTGTCCTGGCGGTGGAGATCGGTTGAGAACTATCTTTCTAATTGTTACTTTCCCAGGGGAGCTCAGGAATGCCAGCCTTCTTGGTCACCAGGGCCAGGAGATCCAGGGGCATCCCCTGTGTGGACTGCACGTACGTGGAGGCTTTAGCTGGGCAGCAGGAGAATGTAGAAGGTGGGGCACACTCCCTGGCTCCAGAAAGGTGGTGGGAAAATAAATTCCCTGATGGCACGTGTGCCCATAGGCTTTAGGAATGCAGTGGGAGAGTGGTTTGTCTGTGAGATAAGACAGAAGGATGCTACCACCACTGCTTATACTCGTCAGCCTCAGCCCAGGGATCGAGGGAAGTGTCACACGTACCCAAACTGGCCAACTTTAGCTAGCTGACGGGAGGTTGCATCAACCCTTGATACTAACCGTCCCAGCCAGCGGCTCTCTGGCTTTGGAAAGGCAGTGGGACGGTACCACGGCCACCTGCCCATGCTTCACTCAGCAAGGTGGCGGGAGGGTGCCACTTCCAAGCTCGCCAGCCTCTCCATCTCCAGGGAAAGTTTCAACTATTCCCTGACCCTGCAGCGGATGCTTTTGGATTAGCAAATGACTTTTCCTTCACACATAATCCAGGTGCTCTCCCATCTGCAATTTTTTCTGCTGGGTCTTTGGGCAAGTGAGACCACCGGCAAGCACTTTAAAAGGGGAATCTCAGTGTCCTGTAGCACTTTGGGTCCCTTGGACATCAGCCCCATTGGTTTTTTTTTTTTTAATGTTTATTTATTTTTGAGACAGAGACACAGCATGAACAGGGGAGGGGCAGAGAGAGAGGGAGACACAGAGTCTGAAGCAGGCTCCAGGCTCTGAGCTGTCAGCACAGAGCTCAATGCGGGGCTCAAACCCACGACCTGTGAGATCATGACTTGAGCCGAAGTTGGACGCCCAACCGACTGAGCCACCCAGGTGCCCCAGCCCCGTTGGTGTTCTAAGCCAGATGTTTTGGGGGCTCATCTGTCTGGTGCGGGTCCCAGGGGTTGGAGATGTGGGGTACCCACCCCTCGCTCTGCTCCTCCAGGAGAGGCACCTGTTCTACCTCCTGGTCTGTGACATCCCTTCTCATTGCACATCTCTATGCTGGGGGTGAGGTTTTGCTGAGACCACATCTCTGCCCTTTCTACCTGTCTTGGTGTAGTCTTCTTATCCTTTGTTGTAGAAAAAGAGCTCATCCACTTTTCAGCTCTCTTTCAGAAGGAAATGATCCTTATGTAGCTGCAGGAATGGTGTGTCCATGGGAGACGGTGAGTTCAGAACCTTCGTAGGCTGCCATCTTGTGGAAATCCCCCAAGTCCCTCCCTTTAGGTAGGATATAGTTTACGGGGGAGGTACTCTGTCTATCATAAGCACAACTCGAAATAACCTCGTATAATTCAATCCAAGTAGTTCTTGCTTCCCTAGTCTAAACTATAACCCTCTGACAGAGTGAAATTTGATTTCAACGAAGTCTTTCTCACCTTTCAGCTTCTGCCTGCCACATTCTTCTGTTCTCCCAAATCAGTCAAGGTTACAAGTACCAGGAATCTGAACACTAATCGAGGATGGGTGTTATTCCTCCACGGAAACCACTCCCTTGTCTACCTTTGCCATACACACCGCGTCCAATAGAATCAAGAATGGCCTTCCATTTTAAACGTCCTCGAATGTTGGAGTCGAGAACCTCTTAGGTAGCTATATAAGATTTTTAAAGGGACGCAACTCAAACCTGAGAAAGAACAATAAAAGCGATTTTAGAAGGGTTTCTCCAGCAGCACCAGAAGACCTGTACCCCACCCATACAGAAAAGCAGCCCACAGGTTCCCTTCTTAACTCCGTTACGGTGTCGGCGAGTGGCCATGTCAGGCCCAGGCCCAGGTGCTCGCCGGCAGAAGCAAGGTGGCCTCGCACACGTCCCAGTCAGGCCGCTGCAGCAGGAGAGAGGGAAGCAGCTGTCGGGGAAACTGGGCACCAGGGATGTACCAGAGGCAAGCCAGCCCCTGCCAGCCTCCCTCTTCGCTAAGGCTGGCTTTTGTTTCGGGCACAGGTTGGCTTTCCACACCTGTAAGTCGGGCATGGGGGTAAAGAGCAGCCCTTTATAAAGGAAGCACCCCCCGGACGACGTGGGGAGGCATCTCATCTCTCTTCGTTCCCGCTGGCTGAGGCAGAAGCTTCTCTGTGGACCAGCAAGCTCCCGGCCCTCCCCATCTCAACGCTATCGGCCTCAACCCCCCGGGTAAGGGAGGAAGAGAGCCGGCTGCATTTGGTAAAGCATAATTCCCTTGCTACGTGCCACATCCCAAGGTTACAAAGCATGGGAGTGGAGACGGAAATAATCGGATTACTTAAAAATATGTCCCACGCTCAAGGACTCCACTCGGGCAGTCACAGAGTTTCAAAGCTGAATTGATCTCTGCACGGTTTTCCAGTTAAGTGCCTTCGTTTTGCAGGTGAGGACGCCCAGAGAGGCAAAGAAACCCGTGTAAGGCACACAGCAAATTCCCGTAAGGTCAGCACAAGAGCTTCCTGGGTCCTTGGGTTATCTTGCCTGATGATATGGAGAAGCAGTGGGCTTTTCCTTTTCACCTGGGAGCCGGACTTCTCCAAATAACCGGGGGGGAGGCACGCGTGTTTCACACATGGGGTTGCAAAATGAGCGTGCATTCGGGACGCGGAGTGGGGGTGGGGGAGCCCCCTTCACAGAGCAGGCTGGTCTTGTCTGCCGGCCTGATAACCAGCTGAAACCTCAGGACACGCCATTCTCAGCTTTTAGCACCCAAACGGGCAAAGGCTTCAAGAGGAGCCACGGTTTGTGGAAACGCGGCTGGGAACACCACTCCTCTCTGAGCTCCCTGGAATTGCAGCTGGGAATTCCCAGGGTCCCAGAGCGACCGTTACCATAACCTCCCAACAGGGTGTAAGAGTCCACTGCACGATAATTCTGGCTGCCTCCCAAATGGAACGATATCGAAGCTTTTCCTAACTTTAACAGAAACGGGGGTGTGGCGCGAAGTTCCCCTCGAAACCTGAAATGGTCACCTCGGGTGTGGCCCGAGCACCGACGAGGGCAGCAGGGATGAGCATCCTGTTGCGTACCAGCCATCGAGCCAGGACCCCGGCACAGACAGTCCCTGCAAGCCAGGATCATGCTCTGCGCACATGCACAGAGGAGTTAGAGATGACGGCTGGATAAGGGAACAATAATCTGTGTGATTCCCGGGGGTCTGAGGCTGTTCTTTCAGCCCCTGGATGTCTGCCTGAACACATCTCTCCAGGACAGAATCAGAACCATGTGGGAAGGAAGGATGAGTTCAGGGACAGGAGCAAAGGGAGGGCAAGGGTGCACGCGGGTGTCGCCGATGAGAACTCTGGTCGGAAGATGCCACGTGAAAGAGGAAAGTCTTCCCGCCTGCTGACCACATGGGCAAAGGTTTTGAGGGTCCCTTGGGCAAGGCTGATGCACACTTGGTGGCAGCCCTCCTCCCAAATCCTTACGGTATCACGGCAGGACCAGGAGGGCCCGGGGGAAAGGGTTTGGGCCGCAGAATCCGATGGGCCCGAGTTTGAATTCGGCCTTTGCCCCAGCCCATTGAGTGACCTTGGCCAAGACTTAGTTTCCACATCTGTAAAAGGGAATTCACAATCACACCCTCCCAAGCCTGCTGTGAAGGTAAAAGGAGAAAAATGCATGGGGAGTGCTTGGCATAGAGTAAGTGCTCAGCAAATGAAGACAGGAGCCAACATTTATCGAGAGATTACTATGTGCCAGGCACTTTGGCCAAGGTGCCAGGACACGGGGATAACAGAGACTGGCTCAGCATCTGCCTCTGGAACTTACAGTCTAAAGAACTTGGGCTGGCTTGCAAACCGTGCTACATTCCTGGGCATCACTATGAACACATCTTTACTGGTCAATATGAATGAATTCCTGCGCTCTGTTTTCCTTGATGCTTGCTCTCGGAAAATAACCCCTTATCCTGTGGCAGAACCGACAATGTTATTTCTATTGAGATAACCGTTTTGTGCTATTAGCCTCATCACCATCATCGCCACAGCTCATCATTAAGCACTCACTACCCACCAGGCCTTTTGCTCAGCCCCTTACATGGATTCGTTCATCCACTTGCAAGAGCATCCTTTGCAAGCAGCACCATTGCTGTTCAAAACATGGGCCAACCAGCACCTGTGCCTCACCTGGGAGCCCGCCAGAAACACAAGTTCTCGGGCCCCACCCCAGCCCTACTGATTCAGTATCTGCCTTTCACCTATAATACCCCCAGTGGTTCCTAGTCATGTCCAGGTTTGAAGAAGCACGGATTCATGAAGGAGACCATCTCTTGGCAAAAAGCGGGCTGGTTTGGAGAGATGTCCAATCATCTCTCTCAACTCCTCCTTCCCAGGACGCCACCGTATAATCCTGACATGCTCACAAGGCTAAGAAAAAACCAAAGGGACCGGAAAACAAACATCACAATACTTCTGGGAGACCAAAAGAGAGCTGGAAGTAGGGAAGGGGGCGAGAGGGAAAAGGCCCAGACAGAGGGCTGACAGCCCCCACACGGGCCCACCCTCAGCACGTCCCCGAAGCCTCGAGGTCCCTGGAGGAGGTGTGGGTGGGCGCCTTCCCGTGGTGACATCCCTGAGTCAGGGCTTGTGGTCTGGGAGGAGAAGAGCTTCCACAAGCCAGGGGAGGGAGGCCAAGTCCTCACTCGAAATATAGACAGAAGGATGCCTACCAGGGACTGCCCGCCAGCTGGCCACTTGGGGGCCCCACATGCCCCGACGCTGCCCAAGTCAACATTTACCGCAAGTTCACAACGTCTTGGGAATGCCCCCAGTGCACCAGCAAATAATTGCTGTTAATAAAAGCTTAACACTTAGAATGGGAGAGTTCTTGATACGTGAAAGTGTGCCCTAGGGTTTCTCCTCCATTCAGCTTCTATTAAAGGCATGATTCCCAGAGATCATTTCATTCAAGCCCAAGATCTGGCAGCTGAAGGAACAGAAGCGAAACAGATTTTCTGAAAGTAACTTCAAATGTACAGTGTTGGGCTCAGATAGAAGGATTTAATTTTTCTAAAACCCTGAGAAGGTTTAGTTATATTTTTTAAACACATGTGTTTTGGAAATACTTAAATGGAAACCATCCTACTCCTAAGTCTATTTCATACTAGATGATTAGAAGTCATGTTTCTGGTAGGTATTTTTACACTCTAGAAATGCAGGACAATTTCATACTAAATGAAATACTTAGTTACACATATTTGTCCTTCCCCAGAGCACTTTCAAGTTCTCATTATC
This sequence comes from Felis catus, assembly GCF_018350175.1. Classification (NCBI taxonomy): domain Eukaryota; kingdom Metazoa; phylum Chordata; class Mammalia; order Carnivora; family Felidae; genus Felis; species Felis catus. Next base: position 81,645,886 of record NC_058378.1, read on the forward strand.
AAGAGGAAGGGTGAACTTTATATTTGTTTTTCCGTCCATAAATCACGATCTACAGTAAAGACAGGTCCCACCCGCACACCATCGACTCTGCTGTGTCCAAGCCTCCTCTGTTCCTTAAATGAAAAAGGCTGCTTTCCTTTCAAGTACATAATAAATCTATTTGTAAATCCAGTGATTATGTGAAGTGAGATTTTATGGGATATTTTTAGGATACAAAATCTTATTGGCAATGCACACAAGAGTTGTCAGAGGCAATAGAAAAGTGATGGGTATAGGAGGAAAGAAAATGCAATAACTTTTGGTGATTATCCTGTTTGCCCAGGAAAAAAAAAAAAACAATCGAGGGTGACCACATGCATGGAAACACGGGGCCCAGAGGTTTCCATATTCAAGTGATTGCACGTGTGGATGTCTTTGGCTCATCCCCTCTTCCCTGGACGCAGGTAGAGATGGGGTGGAAAGAAAAGTGTGATGGGGGGGGGGCAAAAACTATTAACTGATCCATAGGCTCTTAACTTTCCTTTTGAGAAAAGCCTGTGGAAATCAAATCCGAGTCGTTTTTGGTTTCTGTGCCTTCGTGGCCTCAGTCTTGGGTTTGTTAGGTGCTTCTTCATGGCGTAGCAGGTTGAAGAATAAGTTACGTTAGATGCATTAAAGCTTTTACTCATTTTAATGAAGTCCTAAGTAGTACTCGTTAAAAAAATTTTTAAGATTATAAAATTAATATATACTAAATACAGAAAATTATAAAAGAGACATTTCAAGTTCCTAATAATGTACTCTGGAGAACATTACTTAGCATTTTTATGCCTGTCTTTCCTTCCATTCTTTTTCTATATATGTGCATCTTCTACTTTCCTCCTTCCTCTCCCCCCTCCTCGCTGAACTTCCCTCCCCTCCCCTCACTCTCTCTCCTTCCAGTTGCAAAGCTCACCTTTTCCTTTGGGAGCTACACCCCTTCTCACGCCCAAACCTCTGGGTGAGGTGGAGTCCTACCTTCTGGTCTAGTAAATGTGCTGAGATGCGACTTCTAATCTCTCGCAGGTTTCTTTCTTTTGCTCTAATTACTGAAGGGCAAAAGCAGGCCTTCCACAGCCTTCAGTTCCTGGTTCCCACAATCCCAAGATGCACGGCGGCCCACGGCTTATGGTTCCCCAGCATCGTTTTTACTCCCAACATGGCAGTCTACATCCTTGCCCCTGGCTAATCCCTACCTGTCCTTTATATGCGGCTAATTCTTACCGACCCTTCTCATCTTGACTGAGATGCAACCTCTTCCAGCCTTCTCTGGATGCTCCCTGCTCCTGCTCCACCAAGCCCAGGGCAGGTGTGTGTGAGCTCTGGGTGAGCCTCCAGTCCTCCAAGCGCCTGTGGCACTGGGCTGTCATGGCTGACTGACCTATTGGTACTCAGATACCAGGTACAGAGGGAGGGAGGGCAAGGGCTGGGTCTGTTTCAACACCCCCCCCCCCCATTATCTCCCCTGGACCTAACACTGCTCCCAGCTCTGAGTTGATATGCAATAAATATATCTTCAGTGAATATCATAACCTGACTGCAATGGATATACTTTGAAATACACTTTGGAATACACGAGCTACTCTCCTTAGAATAAATCCCTGCTGTGAAATTGCTCAACGGGTATAAAGATGCTTAATATTGATTGCCAATCTCCCGAAGGGTGAACAAAGTTTCATTCTGCCAAACTGGGTGGTTCAGAGTCTACCCGCGTTCCTGTGGCCTCATCAACACTGAAGAGGAGTCTTTTTTATGTTTGCCAGTCTGATACATGAAACACCGTCCCTCATTGGAATGCTCATTTTAATACGAATCAGCTTCAGCGTCCACCCTCCTCTTCATTAGTCATTTGTACTCTGTGATCATCTTAAGCCAGTCTTTATTTTAGTGTGAACGTCTTTTGCTTCTGGGTCTAGAAAAGTTCTTTCTACATTGTCTATATTTATGCTGACAATAATTTTTCCACTGCGTCATCTGCTCTTTGTCCTTGGCTTTTATATGTTAACAGCTCTGAGTATCAAAACTTTATTGAATTCAATGTTACACTCTTACCCTTTAGCGTTGTTTTTTTTTTCCCCTTTACTGTTACGTTGAGGAAGGACATCCGTACAATGTTAGTGGATTCTGTCCTATGTAAGTTGCAAAAGATTACATTTTAAAAGACTGCAAGTTGGATTTTAGCAACCAAAATCATTGTATTAAGAACGTAAGGCATCAATTTAAGAGGGATTGTTGGGTGTACTGTTCTGTAAATGGAAGCATTCTTCTGTGAGTCCCTTGTGACTTTTGCCTGCCATATACAGTACATCTGCATATTCTTCTATCTTAATAGCTTTAGCTTAAAAAAATGATTTCTTCCACCTACTAGGGGTTGAGTTTTGCTACGAGAGCACAGTCTCTCCACTAAACTGTGGCCACTGAATGTCTGCAGGACACTTAAGTCACCCCACCTGCTTCCCCCTCTTAGAAAATTTGACCTCCTTCTCTCTGCATTTTATAACAGTGAGGCTTTTTCAGAAACTTAAAAAATCTTTGGAAGGAGGAAAGAGGGGAACAGAAACAGGAGGTCAGTAGTAAAAGGCAACTCGGGGCGCCTGGGTGGCTCAGTCGGTGAAGCGTCAGACGTCGGCTCAGGTCACGACCTCACAGCTCATGAGCTCAAGACACGCATCGGGCTCTGTGATGTCAGCGCACAGCGTGCCTTGGATCCTCTGTCTCTCTCTCTCTGCTCTTCCCTCGCTCTCTCTCATAGATAAACATTAAAAAAACGAGAGAGAGAAAACTCAACTCCAGCTAATAGGTCCTTCACCTCATGCACTTGTGCCTTCATAATACCCACGTTCTAGACGAAAGTCCTCTCCTCCAGCTCTAGCTCCCACTCCATTCACAGGGACTCTGCCCCATTTGCTACACCTGCTTCCTCACCTTTCATTCTCTCCACGCCTGCTGCAGTGTGGGGGGGAGGGGTGCTGCTGCTTCCACTAAAAGGGCACCAAGGTCACCAATTCGCTGCCCAGCCAGATCTGGGGAGCACTTCTCCTTCACCTCCTTGCAACACTGCCTTCCGTCCCGATCTCCTTCCTACTCACTGGCTGCTTCTTTTCCTCCTTTGTGGGACCTTCGTCCTCCTGCCAACCTCATCATGGTGGGGACACAGAGGGATCTGAGGACTCAGGCCTTGGCCTGCTCCTCTTCCATATCATCTCTCCTTCAGTGCCTCAATCTAGCCTTCATTTATATTCTTTTGATCCCCAACTGTTTTTGTCCAGCTCTGAATTCCAGATTTACAACCAATTGCCTCTTGACATCTCCACTTGAATGTCTAACAAACACCGGAGACTTCATAGGGGCAAAGGAGCCTCTTGGTATTGGTACCCCTCACCCCCTCACCCCACTATGCCCCGTCATAGGCTGAATCAAGGCCTCTCAAAGATGCCCATGTCCTGATTCCTGGAAACTGTGGATATATTACTTTTCCTGACACAGGGTCTCTGTTGATATGATTAAATTAAGGGCTTTGGGATGGGAGAACCCATCCTGCATCCCCTGGCTGGGCCCAGCGTAATCACAAAGGGTCCTTGTAAAAGACTTGCAGGAGAGTCAGAGCCAGAGAGACTGGAAGGTTCTACACTGCTGGCTTTGAAGAAGGAGAAGGGGCCAAGAGCCAAGGAATGTAGGCAGCCCGCACAACCTGGAAAAAGCAAGGAAAAGGATTCTCCCCTGTAGCCTCCAGAATTAGAAGATAATAAACCTGTGATGTTTCGAGACACTAAATTTAATTCGTTTAAGCTGCAGTAGGAAATGCATATGTCCACCTCCCCCACAAGCAAAACAAAACAAAAATCTGCCCCCTCCTTGGTCCCAACTATCACCTGCATGTTCCCTCGGCCACACAGGCCAACAGCTCAGGTATCAGCTCTCCGCTGCTGATGCACGGCAAAACAGGCTGATCACGGGAGAACCACCTGCACTGTGGTCAGGCAGCTATCAGTGTGGTCCCAGGGAACTCTGCTGAAGGTCACAACTAGGGAAATTGCAGCAGGAGTGAGAAGGAGGGAAAAAATACTTATGATCTAAAATCCATGGGATGTCAGGAAATGAGAGGGTCAGAGGGCCAAGTGGGTGGGTGGGTGCCGGGATCCTTGGTGGAGACACAGAACACAGAGGAGGGTGTCTGCGGGGCAAAGCCGTGGAGTCCAGATATCTTCATGCTGCATTTGCGGCGCATGTGGGAAGCACCCAGGCAGCGACCTCAATGTCCTATTCCAGAGGCCTGGGGCTGAGCTTCCGGGCTGAGCTTCTGGGGGCCCAGAGATGTAGATTTGGGCTCCATCAGCAAAGCGGTGGGGGTTCACATCATGCCAGAGGATGTGTCTCCCCCAGGGGTCATTTCAGACCTGAGAGGAGAAGGAGCAGCCGAGGAAGAGGCAGGAAGGGAGTCCTGTGGGCGACCAGAGGGAACTAGGAGAGCCCAGGGCCATGGAATCAGGTGAGGAGGGCACTGAAGAAGGAGAAACTGAGGGGCTGTGCCAAACACAGATCACAGAGGTCAGCACCAGAAAATTTCATGGGGGTCGAGTGAACAGAAGTAGCAGAAATAGAGAATAAGGGCCGGTGTGGGTGAGGAGGGAAGAGAGAGGGACGGTAGGACGGAGGAAGGTGAGCTTGCGAGGGGGCACTGCAGGATCCGTGGGTGGGTAGATGGGGGAAGGAGGCATGTTTTCAAGGCTGGTGTATTTTATGGGCTACATAGGAGCTGGCGAGGAGAGAGAGGGTGGAGACACAGGAGGCAGACCCACCACGTGGTGAGAGAGATCAGAACGTGAAGCTCCACGAGCGTCTAGAAGTCTAGCAGAAGGGAGAGCATCCTGTAGCTACTGAACATTTGTGAGTTCAAGGTTCCCAGCAGGGGAATCCCTTCACTAGCCTGTTGCACGGTGTACCCCATCTGCATCGGAACTGCATTAACGCAGCGGTAAAGCTTTCTTGGATTTACGATCACAGATAAAGTGGCAACGGCATTCATACATTGCACTTGGTATTCCGTGTCCTTTGTACACACAATTCTGTATCCCAAAGGTTCCATAAAGGAAAACGAGAAGAGATTAAGCCGGGGGCAATATATCATTGTTGTCTTTGCATGCATCAGAAGAGAAAATAAATACACCAATTCTATGGTAAAGAAAGTGTAAGCTGCCGTAGCTATCCCTCCTGCGGGAAATAGTGACGGGGTTGGTAACACACAGCAGGCTGAACACAGCAGAAATTCCTCAGCTAATCGGGACGTGCACTAATCCTACCCAAGGAAAACCGCGAGTCAAAAACTCATGCATGTCACGGAAAAAAGACTGGAAGGAAACACACCAAAAAGTGATGAGATTATGTGCCATTTTTTTTTCTTTTTTGCTTATCTGTGTTTTCTGTATTTTATATAGTTCTCATGAGTCGCGTTTATAATAACAGCAGTTATGATAAAACGTGCATGTCAGTAGAAACTGAAAACTACTCTTTAAGCAGACAGAAAGCACCTGAGCGATGTTTGTTTCTTTGAAGGCAGTTAGACGGCTGTTGCCAATTCTCAAATATACAAATGTGGAGAACACTTCGTGAAGGCAATCATCTTGACAGATATTTGCATGTATGAAGGAAAAATGCACGCCTGTTTCTCTTTTACTCTTCCACAACTACCACACTCACAACACTCCTGATATGTGGGGTTTTTTCCCCCATAGATCAAGCAACCCGCTGGGTGTCCTTCAATTCAATTCAATTCAATTCAATTCAATTCAATTCAATTCTGACAGTAACCACAGTTAATGCAGACTCCACAGGTGATGAGCTCAGGCCCGTAAGACTGCCACCCACCTCCGATGCCAATCACGAGCCACGGGTCCCCAGCTTAACCCACAACTTGGGTCCAACTCAGCTACAAATCACAAGTTTCCACAAGCCCCTACCTTTGGATTCATTTGCTAGAACAGGTCACAAAACTCAGGGAAACGCTTACTTATGCTTACCAGTTTACCGTAATAAAGGATGTGATAAAGGGTACTGATGAACAGCCAAATGAAGAGATACACAGGGTGAGGTCCATAGGGTGCCAAGTTCAGGAGCTTCTTCCGTGTAGTTGGGGTGCATCACCCTCCCACTACATGGATGTGATCACCAACCCAGAAGCTCATACGGTTGAACCCTATACTGTCGGGGTTTTTTTGCAGGGTTCATCATGTACTCACGATCGATCAATAATTCCATTTCTAGCCCCTCTGCCCTGAGGGGTACGGCTAAAAGTTCCAAGCTTCTAATTGTGATTTGGTCTTTCTACTGGCCAGCCCCCATCCCTGAGTCAACACACAGGCCCCTCATTAGAACAAAAGACATTCTGGGATACCTGAGTGGCTCAGTCGGTTAAGCGTCCGACTCTTGGTTTCGACTCAGGTCATGATCTCACGGCTTTGTGGGTTCAAGCCCCACAACGGACTCAGCACTGATTGTGTAGAGTCTGCTTGGGATGCTTTCTCCCTTTCTCTGCCCCTCCCATACTCATGCTGTCTCTGTCTCTCTCAAAATAAATAAATAAACTTAAAAAATAAAAAAAGAACAAAAGATATTCTATCTCCCGGGAAATTCAAAGAGATTTGGGAGCTCTGCATCAGGAACCAGAGTCAAAGACCAAGTATTATAACAAACGATGTGTCTAGCACTCTTATCACTTAGGAAATTACAAAGGATTTAAGAGCCCTGTGTAAGGAACTGGGGCAAAGACCAATGCAAATATTTTCTATTATTACACAGCATGTAAGCCACATGATCCAACACACAAACACAGGCTTAGACAACAGATCAAATTGCAACATTTATAGTTCGACAATATGATTCTTTCGTTGCTTATGGAATAGCTTAGTCAGTGCCAAATAATGAGCTGAGTGCCACGAAGGATATAAAAACACGGGACAGTATCGAAGCTCAAGATGTGCCTGGTCTCGGGGAAACAGAAACACACATAGGTATCTACGCTTCTGTTGGCCCACTTGGGTGGTTACTCTTCAAAGTATAGATTTGTACGTGGCTCCATCCATGTAAATAAGAAGAGAGATCCAAGATTGGTGGTGAGTCAGCTAGTTCTGGAAAACAGGAATAATCCCCCAAAGAGGAAGGGTTGATGACATCAATGTTCATACCAGGAAACAAGCAGGGATAATCTGACCACGGGTTACCGGGAGGAAGCCCCCCGACTCAGGGGTGCAGAGCCGTGTGTCTGGCCCGCTAACTGTAGCGGGACATTAATAAGGCATCATGCTGTGGGTGGGAAATTCAGGCAGGGCTCCTGTGACTGAGGCCAGAAGGACATGGGAGGAGAGGGAAAGGGTCACCAAGGAGTTGGGGGGGGGGATGGGAAGAGCCAGAGGCTCCATCCGTGCTCCATGGGACCACTGAGTCCAGACCAGGCCGCCATTGGTCAGTGGTCACAGACCAAGGGCGAGCCTGAGGAGACTGTCACCGCGAGGGAGCAACACAATGGCAGTGCAAATGCGGTCAAAGGCAAGAGAAAACACACCTGGAGGGAGACAGGACAAGCTCAAGAAGCGAGAAGCATCGGACGAGGGCGGGGAGACCCAGCCCAGGGCGAGGGGGTGCCGTGGCTCTGCTCTCCCTACCTCTCCCCTTCTTCAGGTCATCTACGCCCCCCACGCAGTGTAGTGTGGTCCTTGTCTGTGAGATGATATCTGCCACCTCACGGGGCTGCGGGGTCCCAGCGGAGCCGAGGTCCAGAGCCCGAGTGGCATAGGGACAAGCTCGGCTCAGGCTCAATAAACATGCAACTGTTTACGATTTACCTCCTCCCTCTCCTCCTCCAGCGTCTTCCTCAGTTCCTGCTCCCTCCCCACTTTATGCTCTGGGTTTCCCTTGAAGGAAGGGACTCCACTGGTTTAAAAACGTTTAAAAACAACAGGCTCGCATGAAAAATAATGGAGACGTTCGACCAGGGCGGTGGCACCAGGAATGAGAGAGTGGGATCCTAGGACCCGGATGCTTGCGGGATGGGAGGAGGTACAACGTGGAGGCACGGAGGTTCGCGGGAGCTGAGCGATGCGAGGAGGTGACAGCCACCCTGCACGGTGGCGGGACTTGGCCAGATGAGGGGCCGTGGGGAGTGTGGTACAAGCAGGGGCTGCCCAGGGGACGGACCGAGTTCAGGGTCAGATAGGGAGGGGAGGGCTGGGGCGCAGGGGCTCAGGCAGGCTCTGAGTGCTGCACCAGAGGGATCAGTGTCATCCTGGGGTGGCACATGGCCTCCCTCAGGGAGGAGGAAGAACACTTTGTGTTCAGGAGAGAACACTTTTGTCCAGGGTGGAGATAACCTGCAGGGTTAACCTGTCCAGCTCCCAGAGGAGGGGGGCGGGCGGGACCAGGCGAGCAGCAGCGGAAGCGAGAAAATCAAAGGAATCGGGAAGGTGTGCCGAAGCCGGCATCGGCACGCCCTGTGCATGCAGGTAGCACACCGGGCGATTCCAGAAACTCTCCAGGGTCTGACTCTGGGCTGCTGGGTGAGTGGCAATGCTGGAGCCTGAGATGTGGAGCCCCAGGGACAATGGGGGTTGAGGAGAGCAAAACTACAGCTTAGCGTTGGATTTACGGAGGCTGAGATCCTGTGGGACAGCTGGGTATGGGCAATCCGGTTTCCAGAAAATACCAGACTGATCTGGAACTCCAGAGAAACCAGAGCTGGAAACACCAGTCTGTCTGTAGGGTGGAAGGGTATGTGTGTGGGGGGGAGGGGGGGAGCACCGGCAAGGAGGAGCCCTGGGAAGGGTCTCAGGAGCGATCAGATCACTGAGGATGGACAAGAGCCCTGGAGGTGGCATCACCCAGGCGGAGGGACGGCCCCTAGAGACAACGGTGGCGGGGGCAGGCAACACGGGGCCTCCTCTGCAGAGAATCTAAAACAATGCAAAACTGAGCACAGCCCGTCTGCATTTTATCACCCATGCGTGTGGGCAACTGCACACGGCCCCCACCTGCGGCTGCATTTATTAACACATTTCCCAGCACTCTTTAAACAAGTACCCTCTTGGGCTATTTAATTTGGAGATTTTCAGGGCGCCTGGGTGGCTCAGTCGGTTAAGTGTCCGACTTCGGCTCAGGTCATGATCTCGCGGTTCGTGGGTTTGGGCCCCGCATCAGGCTCTGTGCTGACAGCTTGGAACCTGGAGCCTGCTTCAAATTGTGTCTCGCTCTCTCTCTGCCCTTCCCCCACTTGTGCTCGGTCTCTCAAAAATAAAGAAATGTAAAAAAAAAAATTTGGAGATTTTTCTTTAAAGCCACTATGCCTCCTTTTCTGGATGATGAGAGATGTGGAACCCACTACCCTATTCCTCGTTCTAGTAAGAACACTGACAGAGAAGTTTTCCCCAGGGTTGTTTGCTGGTCTGCAAGGATGGCCATTGGCCACACAAAAAAGTCATCCAAAACAGTCCGCTGAAAAAGTCATTAAAAGGGTTTTCTTTGTAAGAATTCAACTTTCGTTCTTTTTGACGAGCACATATGTTGTGGAAAATGAGGTCCCCGAACTCTTGCCACCATGGTATTTTAAGTTAACTCCTGAGAGTTTAAGCGGTAAGTCTAAAAATTGGTAGAACGTTCTAGAAATTAACACAACATGGAATATAATCTCTACAATAGGAATTGGTGTGGTATGATGCTTAAATATCTATGTCAATACTACTTCCAGTCAATAGATCCTAAAAGAAATCCATAGTTATGTGCTAAGAAGCCTCGAGAACCAAAAACTCATTCTCTCTCTCAAAATCTTAGCTTAGCTTCCAAGGGCAAACCTGAAATTTTACCGGCATTTATTCTGGTCTATTACGTACCCCCCCCTTTTTCTTTTATAAAGCAGATCTGCTTCAGAGGCTGTGCAGACAAATGAATTATTCATTGACAAGGAGATAAAGGAGAAGGTTTCAGGGACTTAAATATTTAGGCCTCAGGTTCTGTGAGTTTGATCACATTGACTAAGTGGGCACCTTGGGAGCCGAAATAAACCAAAATTAAGAAGTGAAAACTGTGTCAACATTTTATTCTTTTGTTGTGGGAGTAAGGGAGAACCATTTCCAGCAAAAATGTCAGGGTTAAAGATTAACTTTTGAGGCTGAACTAATTCAAAGAGCCCTGCATGTATCTATCATTTGTCAATGTTTTCTAACTGGAGGTATGAAAATTGCGGAAATAAAAGGTGTATGGGAAAAAAGAAAAACACATCGTTTCCCTGGACCTCTGATGTAATCAGCGGTGCTCTATTGAGAAGGTAGGTGCGGATCCAGCCCTTCCTGTGAGACACGACCTAACAGGGAATCTGCTGGAAATGTCACCAGTGCAAGGTCAGCAGACTTCCCCTCACTGCTTTTGCAAAAATCTCTTTGGACTTCTAACCACCAACCTTCTGAGTAATTGGGGACGTCTAGCCCAAAGCTTTGGTGCACTGAGAACAAATCCTACCTTTCTAAAATAAATGACTGTATGCAATGACATGCACTTTTTAGAAATCAATTTAAAGCGTAGAGTATTTATTCAGCTTTGTATTTCCAACAGGTACGACCTGATTCTGGATTAATGATTCTCTTATGGGAATGGGTACCAGGGACGTAATGTGCAACAGGATCGACATAACTAACTCTGCTAGACGACATGTAGGAGCGGTGCTCTCTCAGGGGGTCTGGTCGTTTCGTTTCTCAAAGAGGTGTGTCCTTTGTGCCTGAGAGTCCCCACGAGTTCTGTTCTCTGCCTGGAAGGTTCTGCCTGCCAGGAAGGTTCTGGCTGCCACCTGTTTGGCCTGAATGTGGAGAGTGCACAGCTGACCAGCCACCTCTCCCTCTTTCCTACCGCTTCCTTCCCTTGTGTTAAAAGTACATTTCTCACCGATAACTGTGTGTTTATTGTAAATGTGTGTGTCCACTTATTTCCTGTGGGTCTCCTCCTCCATCCCGCACCACCATGGACACAATAAACACACAGCAAGAGGCTGACGGTGGGAAGGTCTCTGTCAGGAGTTTCCGTGTTATTTCTCGAACCACAAGAAGCCACTGGAGATCTGGCTGCCGCAGGTGTTGCTAGACGGACGATGGCCCATGTTTGCTAGGGGCGGACTCAGGCTTGCTGGTTTGCTAACCAACCTAACCTTTTGGAACAAAATTTATCGTGGCATCAAAATCATTCAGAAACTGATGAAGGGAGGGGCGCCTGGGTGGCTCAGTTGGTTAAGCGTCTTGACTTCGCCTCAGGTCATGACCTCACAGTCCATGGGTTCAACCCAAGGACCCTGCCTTGGAACCATGGGTTCAAGGCTCAGAGCCCGGAGCCTGCTTTGGATTCTGTGTCTCCCTCTTTCTCTGCCCCTTACCTGCTTGCGCTCGCTCTCTCTCTCTCTCTCTCTCAAAAATAAACATTTAAAAGAAATAATTAAAAAAAAAAGAAACTGATGAATGGATAGGCAAAGTGTGGTGTTTCCATACAAGTGGAATATTATCAAGCCAGAAAAAGGAACAGGGCACTGGCACCTGCTACGACGTGGACGGACCCTGAAAACAGGACACTAAGTGAACAAGACCGACACAAAAGGTCACGTATCGCATACTTCCATTTATAGGAAATGTCCAGAATAATCGGTAAGTCCGTAGAGACAGAAGGATTAGTGCCTCCCAGGGGGTGGGGGCAGGGAAAACGGGGACTAGGACGTGACCTTATCAGGTATGGGGTTTCTGGGGATGAAGGAAATGGTCCAAAACTGCAGAGCAGCGATGGCCGCACGACGCTGTGAATCTACTAAAAACCACAGCAATTATACACTGTAAAACGGTGAGTTTTAGGCCAGGTGAATTATACCTCAATTTAAAAAAAAAAAAATCACAGCTAGCAAATAACAGCGACTTCTAAAAAAATGTCATTCAGTAAATTGTTTCCTCCAGTCTCTTAGAAAACGTGCCTTCGCTCCGACCTGCAGAATCTCTGTCTCGGGCAACAGCTCTCCCTCCTGAAAAGCATAACATATATGTTGGGCCAAGGTTCCGTCTGCTGTTTGAGGCCGTGGCCAGAACTTGGTCCCTGCGGCCTCTCGCTTGCCTGGGGGGACGCTGGGAAGGTGTGGGAGAGCAGGTAGGTTTAAGGCCAGGATAAACTGAGTGACCTCTGCCGCTGTCCCCCATCGGCCGCGGGGCCTGGGCTGAGCTGTGGAAACACTCTGAGAATGCCCCCGTGTATCAAATGGGGGGAAGAACGCTTGTAAGATGACCGTAAGGAGTGGAGACGATATGTGCGCAGGATAAATATAAGCGGCAGATACCTAGTAAATTGTGTTATTAACAGTCTTACTGATACTCTCTACAGCGTCTTGGCAGTCAGTGCATTTTATAAACGCTCACTGGAATCCCCCAGGGCAAAGAGAGCCGGTGGGGTATACTTTGTAAAACGCGGCTTTTTTTTTTTTTTTCAAATCCAATAATCATCTCCTGACATACATGTTTGGAATCTCAGACTGATTTTTCCTCCCCTTGCAAGAGTCAGTCTGCTTGCCTCGGTTTATGCTTGCAAGGCTATGTTTCTGAGAAGTTGCATGCAAATCAGATTTTTACAATTCTGATAATATTTTCCCATTGTTCCGCGTTATACGCTCAGGGGTGATTTATCTTCATTTGTGATTCATTTTCAATTGGCGGCAGCAACGAGCACTTCAGTTTTAAGTCTCTTTTCTCCCCAGACTCTGTCAAGTTGTAAAAACATACTTTAAAATACCCTTGACATTGTAAGGAACCCCCCACTCACCTATTTTGTAAAATCAGACTTGTAGTGCTAAGGCTTTTCTACAAGCAGGGGATAGAGCTGTAGCTCTGGTTCGGCAGTAAATACTGAACAGCCTTGCTCATTCTCCATGGAATCCCCCAAGGGCTTTCAAAATCAAGGCCAAATGATGCAGAATTAAGCACGATGTAAGCAGCCTGGCATTGCATGGGGGACGGGGGGGGGGTGAGACCCTGGGAACGCAGCAGTTCACAAGTCATGGGCTCCTCCCCCACCAGCCCACAGCGGGTCCCCGCAAACCCTCTGATAACACGCCGAGCAAACCCGTTTAGCGGGGATCGGCCCTGCTTCGCTTGAGTGGGAATCGGTGCAAAAATTCCCGCTCGCGGTTTTCCACGCACACGACAAAGAAAACCATGGCTGGGGTCCCAGGTGCCTCAGGACGCCTACGTTTGGGAAGAAACAAGTAGATGCAGATCGTCCCAGCTCTGGCCTTAGACACGCGGAGAAGGAGCCTCGCTTTGACATCGGTCACAAAGTGTCGTGGACTAGTATGATCTCACGGAAGGGCCCCTTCCTCTGCTCTCCACATGGAGGCTGCCCACCCCCACCCCCAACCCCCCAGCGAAAGGGGTGGGACCCAGGCCACCCATCCTCCCATGTGGAGCAGGCCATGACGTCATCCTTTCTTTTCTCCCGGTTGACATTCGTCCCGTCTCCACACTGCAGAATGTCGCAGGAGGAGGCCAGCGTGACCGCGTCACTCAGCCCGCAGCTGCTGAACAGGCAGCATCCTGGCCACCCTCTGTCGCAGAGGAGCCCGGGCCTGAGGTCCCTGCTCCAAGGAGCTGCCACCAACAGCCACCAAGTCCTTGTGGCCCAGCTCTTAGATGTTCAAGCGACGTAGAAGGACAACTGGTGACAGTTTCGAACTGCAATCCCGAGTGTGTGATTACAACCCAGCTGAACCTTTATGGATTTCTTACTGTGTGCCCCACATTGAGCAAAGCTCTTTTTGTGCTCATCTTATGTGCTTCTCTTGGCTCCTTCCGAGGCAGGGACTAATATCACCCTCGGTATAAACCAGTGGGGAGCAACTTTCTGTGTCTGTGCGTTTGGGGAGGTCATCCAGGCCCAGCTGAAACATTTAAAGGATGGGTTTTTGTTGTTGGTGGTGTTGGTTGGTTTTTTACTTTCAGGGTGAATATGTTTTTAACGACTTCTTTTTAGGGGGGATGAAAGTGATACTTTTACAGATACCGGCTTTATGAATAGAAGAATACTAATTTTATTTTATTTTTTTTAATTTTTTTTTCAACGTTTATTTTTTTGGGGACAGAGAGAGACAGAGCATGAACGGGGGAGGGGCAGAGAGAGAGAGGGAGACGCAGAATCGGAAACAGGCTCCAGGCTCCGAGCCATCAGCCCAGAGCCCGACGCGGGGCTCGAACTCCCGGACCGCGAGATGGTGACCTGGCTGAAGTCGGACGTTTAACCGACTGCGCCACCCAGGCGCCCCGAAGAATACTAATTTTAAAAACACTCTGCTTCTTAGACAAGCATCTAGGCATTTCTGAGAAGTAGTGAAATGAAAGCAGACTCCAACATCTTTCGTCCTGGCATCAGACTCTCGCTACTCTGCAGAGCTCAGAGGGCTTCTGACGGGCCCAGGACACTGCAGACGTGACGTTGCATAATTCAAGGCTCAGCGTCAGTGACGGTCCCCTACATGTGAGCTCTTTTCAATTCTAGAGCAAACGGGTTTAGAAGAGATTTGTGGCTCTATTAAAGTCTAGTGAAGGGAACACTACCAACTGAATCAGACTGGGGGCAGGAAGTTTCTCTATTGCTGAAATTCTAGTCATTTCCAGACTCCTACTCATGTTTTGGCAACTCCGATTAGAGCATCAGGGTTCAGCCTTTAAACCGTGACGCTGATGGTCTTGAATACTTGGAAATGAACTATGAGATATCTAAACAACTCATCAAGTATTTGATGTACAGCTATGTGCACGCCACGAATCCAGATTCGGTGGTGTTCAAAAAACCGTCTAGTGTGGCCTCTGTCTTCATTCCGCTCACACACGATTCTGGGAGATAAGACAAATTTAGCGAAAGACAGCTGGAGAACACGTTCAAGTACTTGACCGTGCAGGGTACCGGCTGTATGTGAACGGTAACTGTAGACCGCATGGAGGAGAGGAGGGCAACAGACGGCGAGGGAGACGGACAAGCTCTGGAGGCAGAGAAAAGGGAGGGCACACGCCTCCAGGGTTTTCTGGAGAGCTTGAGCCGACTGTGTGTTGGAAAATCGGGGTAAGTATGGTGCAATGCCTGCCCTTGGATGAGCCGAGTCACAGGGACCCAACCCCGTTTTCTCAGGAGGAAAGCGTCACTTAACGTTTCATTCAGTCGGTATGTATCGGCATCTATTAACTTCTAGGTCTCGTGCTGGGGATTCAGAGAGAAGATGCCATATGTCAGATCCCAAATAGCTCCCACTCCGTAAGTATGAGCAGACCGATGAATGGATTTAATGGAACACACACGTGATGACAGAGTTGTAAGGGAATAAAGAGGAAAACTCGCTGAGGCGGGGCAGGGGCTGGGGAGCAGTAGATTGCGAACAGGAAAAGCTTGGAGAAGATGACGCTGGGGTTGTACATTAGAACACGAGTGGCTGCGAATTCGCTGTACGAGCAGGGACGTGGGGAGGTCAGTGTCCAGGGGTGTCTGAAATGAGGGATAACTACATGTCGGTGAAACCGAGGGTGCGTGATCTGGGAGGGGGCTGCGTGGAGGAGGAGGGCGGTAAGCAGCAACAGATACAGACAGGAAGCTGCCGTCATGACATAGGGACTTATGAGCTACCCTGAGGCCCCAGGACTTCCGCTGCTCAGAAGGTGAGTGAACAACAGGGACACGCCCCAGGCTGCTCCGGCAGACACAGCGAGGGACGCGACAAGTCCGGTACCCGAGTCTGGCATCTTTATAAGGTGAACTGGTGGCGGGAAATTTCTAGAAGCTCATCTAGGAGACTTGGAACGCCCTACATGTGCACAGATGCGAAATTGGAGCCGGGCAGGGACACGCCCAAGAGAGTCTCTGAAGGAAGAAACAAGGACGCGGACCGGATGTGGACAGTGAAAGGAGAACGGGGTCCTGTCACCCCGAGACGGCATGCAGTTGGGAATGGAAGCCGCGGAGGGCAAGGGGGAACCAGGAACTCACATTTGGAGAGGCTGGCGTTAGGGGGACATCCCTGGAGGACTGGACAGTGGGTGAAAGGTCAGGGCCAGAGGCACGCATCTTGGAACCCGCAGCAGTGGGAGGTAGGCCTCAGAGAAAGCCTAAAAAAGTAAGGCCCTGGGGCCGAGGACTGTGTGCCCTCGCGCCCACCCACACTTAGAGGCTCGAGGAGGAAGGGGATGAACAGTGAGATAGTTTGGGACACTAGGGAAAAGGGCACCATGGAAGCCAGAGAAGGGCGTCCCTCAAGGTCAGGATGATAACAGTGCCGGAGGGCAGGGAAGATGTGGACTGAGAAAAGAGGCTTTGGATTTGACAAGAAAGTGGCCCTGCCTTGGAGGTCTCTGAAAGAAGAGGGCGGGGAGGCGGGCATTGGAAGCAGAAGAGGGTGGGCGACAGGACCCCAGTTATACACAGCGTGGCCGCGAGAGGAAAGAGAAAAATGCGACGGGGTGGATGGACAGGTGCATGAGTAGATGGGTGGATGGATATAGACTCTTTAACAATGGAGAGGTCAGGGCGCATTTGGAGGGAAAGGAAGGAGCAAGTGGGGGAGGGCCCAGGAAAGACGGTAAAGGCAAAGAGAATATACCAGGACACAAAAATCCTGGAGTCCTGGAGGAGAAAGTGATAAATATGATAGGCAAAAAATAAAGTAAAAGAAAAGAAAACAAATAAAATGGCCCCAGGGACAAAATGGTACCCCTGTTTCTCAGACAGTGGGAGACGGAGACGGATGAAAAGACATCCACGGGCTGTTGATCTATCAGTGCGAAGTTGAGAGTGATTGCTTATTCGTCGCTTTATATTTTTCTTTAATTTTTTTTTTGAGAGATAGAAAGAGAAGGGGAGGAGGGGCAGGGAGAGAGAGGGAGAGAGAGAATTCCAAGCAGACTTTGCACTGTCAGCTCAGAGCCTGATGTGGAACGCGAACCCACGAACTAGGAGATCAGGACCTGAGCCAAAATTGGCAGTCAGCGTCTTGACTGACTGAGCTACCCAGGTGCCCCAACTCCTTGCTTTATCTTGAAGGTATCATAAAATATCCCAGATTTAACCGTTCAGAACGTCCTCAAGAAAACGCCCATGGACAACCCCAACGTAAACTCTGCTAATATCGGGCCATCCAGGCGGGTACATGTTTAAGATTTTACTTTCCTATGGCAAAGAAGTTTTGCACTTAATATTCCAGGGCAAATCCTTTCAGAAGTGTATAAAATCATTTCTCTTTGGAAAATAACTCCAATCATCCTTTAAAAGATCTGAAAGTGATTCCTAAGAAAGCCCTTTCTGTGTTTAGCCTCAAACTGTCCCTCTCAAACCACACCATGCTGCATACGGAGTCAGAACGGAAGGATGCTTAGGGAGAATCTGGTGTGTGCTCTAGCTAAGCATTACCGTCTTTGGAGACGGTTCTAAAATATCACCATCTAAAACGCTTGTGTATAATATTAACTCTTCTCACCCTTTCTCCTAGACAAAATGGCTTTGATTCCACTCAAGTACGATGTCAGCAAAGCCAGCAATGAGAATAATTTCACAGCAACAGAGTTGGCTATCTGAATTTCACTCACGTATCGACAGCAGAAACAGGAACTCGGAAGCCCTCGTCCCCTTGACAGATACTGCGAGACATTCAGGGGAGAGCCTGCCGTCCGTGACACATGGGCAATCCCAGGGTCTGGATCGGTCCTGAGAAACTCACGAGCTTCCTGGCCCTGAGTCATGGTGTTCCATAGCCAAAGAAGAAAGCGAATTACTTAAGACAAGCCTGGGCGCCGACCTTGAGAATAAGTCACCAAGCAGGAATTCTTTGTGGCTATCTAGTTATTGGCACCAATACAAACGTCAACCATAAATAACGAACGCGTGACTCTAAAAATCCCTCTCAAATCAGCATGGTGGCAACGAAGAGACAAAAGAGTCAGCACACAGTGGCCATAACTTCACCTCCTTTTCTGTCTGGCCGTTCAGGAAAATTCCCAGAAATACAAATGGGGCCTGCTTCCGGAGCGCCCACAGTGATCCAGTGACTCAGCGACGGGCTCTTGGAAGTCGGTAATCTCTTCAAACCAGAGACTTGCGAACCAGAAGCGTCTCTGAGGGCCGTGAGGCCGGCAGGCCCTGGGAGGGCACGGCAGGAGAAAGCGTCTGACCTGGGTTCGAGTCCCAGGCCCTTACCCTCTGCCGGCCCCAGAGCGCATCACTGACGTTACTTGGGCCATGTACCGTGCTCCTTCAGGCTTCATCTCCTCACCTTCAAAATGTGGACGGCAATCACAGATCCTACACGTCATCGGGTTACGGAAAGAATCAAAGCCCAAAATTCAGGCATTCTTTTCGAAATAAGGCCTATTCTATGTGCCAGGTTCTCACCTACACACTGGGACTCACACGGATGGGACGAGCCAAGTTCCCCACGCGAGAGCACTCACACAGAGGCCGGCACGCGGTAAGTGATCACCTCTGTCCTTCCTTGTGCTTCTGACTCTCACCTAGCACACACATGCCACTGCATCACCATGGGGCCCGCCCGGATGCCTGCCTTGGCTTCCCCAACTGTACTCCATACCTTCCACCCGCTGGCCCGTCGCTGCCCTCTGGGGCCAACTGGCAGACATCTCTGCCCTCTGACCGGCTCGCCAGCATGCAAAGACATGTGAGTGTTTGGGGACGTCATTCAGCACGTTCCACAAGCTAGGTCGTTCCAGGAGTGCTTCTCAGGTGTTCGCCTATTTCACTCCCAGAACCACCCAATGAGTACAATTAACTACCGCTCCATTTACGGTTTAAGGAAACTGAGACACAGAGCAGTTAAGTAATCTGCCTGAGACCACTCAGCTTCTGTGTCTCCTGAGTCCTGACTCCTGGCCTCCTCTCTTTCCAGTTGGCTCTGGAAGACATTTCTAAATCCTGTAACCCATTCCTCCTAAAATCTCGCCACGTCTGATGGTTAATAGAGTCAAATGCAAACACCCAGGTCTCTACTGCCTCTAAACCACAAAGTGGGTGTGCCAGCTAGTGGTGGTGGTTGGAGGCACAGCGTGTTTAACTCTACAAGGGGAAACAGAGCTTACGAGTACGTAGAGATGCTTGGGAAAACCCACCCCAGTATGTAGCCTTTGCCTACAACATAAGTCAAACTGCAGGAGCTCGAGGTGTTTAAATGGCTGCATTAGCTTTTTTCCTCCCGAATTCATCCAGCACTTAGTTATATGCCCAGGACACACAGACCCACTGCCTTGACTGGTCATACTGGAGCACTTATCGTGACCGTCTATCCGGCTGTAAATTTCTTCACGTTGGGACCTGGATCTTGGTGTCCATTCTGCTTAGCACAAGGACTCCTGCCCAGTAGATCGCTGATAAATGTCAGCTGGAGGAACCAGAAAAAGAACGAATGAGCGAGAATCTGGTGCGGGGCCAGATTCCACCGCCACCAGGGCAGGGGCTCCAGTCCATCCAGGACCACAGAAAGCAGGAAGCCAAGCATATGGACCACAGGGCTCTTCAAAGGGCCTGGAGGAGGTTCCTTCTTGCAGCAGCATCGCAGAATGTGTAAACAGGAATTCAAGGACTCAAGAGACCTAACAGGACCCTCACGAGCTGACACTCGCTGTAAGTGAAGGGGCCCACCTTTACTTAAATAAACTGACATTCTGGAGAAAAGACTGGCGGACAAACAGCCCTAAGATAAACCAGTGGGGACAAGCCAGGCTGATGTGTTGTTCACATGTTTATTGGGAGGGCGGTGCGTATGTGTGTGCTCCTCAAATGTCCAACGAGGAGGATTTTTAGCAAGGGAACATTCTGCCCTGGCCTTGCACTTTTGTTATATCCCATGTTTTTCTCAAATGCTTAAAAATAATTTTTAATCCTGTCAAGTGTCTTACATGTAAACAGCTTTTTTCTTCTGGGGGGGGGGTTCTTTTGGTGGGGAAGGAGGGTGTGGACGGGGAATTGAAGAAAAAACTCCAATGGGGACAAAAAACTTCCTAGGATTTGGGAGTAGTTAGCTTTCTTCTTCTTTGTGTTTTTGTTTGTTTTCTTGCTAACTGAAATTTTTATCGAGATCCTTGTAGAAATACACGCAGGTGTCAAAAGTAACACGGAGAGGTCCCTCTGTACAACTTGCCCAGTTTCCCCCAATTGGTAACATTTTTGCAGACCTCTGGGATGATAAACATCACCACCAGGCTGTCGACATCGATGCAGTCCGCCGGTCTCATTCCGATTTCCAATTTCAATTGTACTCATTTGTGTGCGTGCATCCTTAGCTTCTTACTTGGAGTAGCTTGTATTATTGACCTGCTATCCATCGTTCCATGCATAATGGTTAATACACAACATCTGATTTTTCAGCTCTTGCCATGTGGCGGGCACAGTGCCAAGGACTCTACATGCATGATGTCCATTAATCCCCATAACATTCTTGCCTCCTTCTTCTGGTAATTGAAGCCCTGCCTCCCCCACCGGCCAAAGTAAGTGCCTTGTTTTCCTCCAGCCAAGAGGTGGGGGCGTGTCTAAATGGACCTACTGGATACTCTCTCCAGGATTTGACCCTGAAAGAGGACACAAGGACTGGCCTTATCAGACCTTGATGAGCTCGTCCGCTGGGCCTTCCAACAAGACTTGAGCGGCCCTCATCCTATCTGAGACCCGGTGCTTCACACTTTCTTCTCTTATCGACTCCACATCCTTCCTGTAGATCCCCTTTCCGAGGTCAGCAGGGTCTGTTCCTGCTGCCTGCGGCCAAGCCCACCCAATGAGTGGGTGCTGGGATCACGAGTCTCTGTTCGGAGCAGGAAGCAGGCTGAAGGAGTCGGGGGACTTGCCCAGGCCACCTGGCTGCAAAGTGGCAGAGCAGGGACACAGAGCAGCTTGCCTGTGTCCAGAGCCGATGGCTTAGCCATCTGGCCACTGCCTCCTGCTGCTCGTAGGGCTGGAGAGAGCTGGCATCTGTCACCCCACGGTCCCTTCTTTGGGGCACGTCAAGGTGGTGAGTTCATCCATGTGCTGAAATGCGTTCTCAGGCTCAGAGTGGACATTCTGCCCGGGGGCTATTTTCTCAGGACAGGACACGCCTCCCTAGGACTGATCCCCGTTTCTGATGCCATTACCTAAGTACCGTGCCAAAAGGCATCTAGCACTCGCTGATGAAACGCATCCCTCCGGATCCGTCCTTCCCTGAACCTCTCTCCCAAGGGTCTGAGCACAGGAAATGTTGTTTTACCACTCGTGACATTTACTGCAGCAATGTCTTGAAAATAAAAAGGGAGAGAGACAGAGCAAGGGGGAAATGCATACATTAAACTTTTGGGTCACCACCACGCATTTCTTTGGCATTACTCGCGCTTTCACAACTGGTCTTCATCAAAGGGTTTTCATCTGCTCGCCAGTGTGTCATCTGTCCTAATGACTCACGATGAGGGCTCGTTCCTTTCAGCATGATTTATACTAGCTTATCATTCCCTTGTTCTCCAGGGGGAGGCTGCTCACAAGCGAGCTTAGCCCACGTAGGAACAACCAGCCAACCTCTCATGTTAAGGAAACCAGCGAATATGCTGTCCACAAATGAACCCACTGGAAGGCTAGGAGGAGACACCCGTTTGCTGTCACACAGTAGACTGGATAAGCGGGGGACCTCCCGCCCCCAAGACAGAACTCTGGGTCCCCCGAGAGCCCTTGGACTCACTTTCCATTGGAACATCTTTGGAGGAGGGGCACCTGGGTGGCTCAGTCGGTTAAGCCTCCGACTTCAGCTCAGGACAGGATCTCGCAGTTCGTGGGTTCAAGCCCCACATCAGGTTTTCTGCAGTCAGCCCAGAGCCTGCTATGGATCCTCTGTCCCCCTCTCTCTGTCCCTCCCCCACTCTCTCACTCTCACGCACTCTCTCTCTCTGCCCCTTCCCTGCTTGTGCACGCCCTCTCTCTCAAAAATAAAATAAACATTAAAGAGATTTTTTTTTTTTAAAGGAACACCTTTGAGGGAAGGATGATGGGGGCCTTCACATCCCACCCAGGTCACCCTTGTGGAGGGGCTTCCGGGCATCGGGCACTAGATGGGGGCTGAGCTAAGCCTCAGCCTCCCCTGTTTCTTTCCCCAGCAGGTCCACAAGTCCCCCCCCCACATCCTGCCCTTGGAGGTAAGCCATCACAGGGCACAGCCAGAGCTGAGGCCAGTCCCACGGGGGTGAGCCCGACCCAGGGCTCTGCTCAGGGGGAGCTGGGGGGCTGCTTGCCCACGGCTCCCTGGGTCCCTCTGCCACCCTGTCCTGCCTGCGGAAGCGCCGTTCATCGTGTTAGTGTTGTCCCTTCCCCTGGGAGACTCCCGAGGGATGGCCAGGCCTCAGCCATGAACACAAGAGCGGCCAGGGCCCTGCAGGCTGCTGGCCTGGGTCTGGGCACCGGCTCTCTCACTTAATCAGCTGTGTGACCTGGCAGGAGTCATTCAATATTGCTGTGCCTCAGTTTCCACCTCTTTGCAATAGGGACGGTGCCAGCACATGCCTCACGGGGGTGAAGGAAGCACTAAATGAAGGTGAAAGTGCTCGGCGGAAACATGTTCCGGCCATGTTGGCTGCTTCTGTTTTCTTTAAGCCCCAAGGCTGGCCTGCAGGGCCCACAGCCGTGACCCAGACACAGCCCCCCACTCCTGACAATGGCTCCTTCCCTAGATGGGCTCTCAGCCCCTACCCTCACCTTGCCTGGGGGTCCGCCTTCGAGGGCCCGCTGCCCAGTGTCCATCTCAGACTCGCCCGGGCCCTTCCTGGACTGCTGTCATTCCTTCCCTGGGCTGCAGCCACGCCCCCAGGCTACCTGCAGCCACATCCCCAGGCCACCTCCGAGCCGCTGGGTGC
Source organism: Felis catus (assembly GCF_018350175.1). Taxonomy (NCBI): domain Eukaryota; kingdom Metazoa; phylum Chordata; class Mammalia; order Carnivora; family Felidae; genus Felis; species Felis catus. The sequence goes on from NC_058378.1 coordinate 81,668,808, forward strand.
ACAGTCATCTCGAGGGAGCTGCCCTTCCCTCGTGCATGTTTCCGGACACCGACAGAAAACTGTGTCAACGCAAAAATGTCCCCGCTGGGTAAAACCATACTTAGATGCAGCCTCTCCTCCCTGGCTTGGGTCCCCTCTCACAAGGCACAGAGGGCACGCATCTGGCCAAGACTCACCCTGTCCACCGGCCCTCGTGGCATTTGGAGAGGTGGCTGCCGTATGGGCATTCTTTGGCCACCAGAAGTGGGGATCATCTTGGGCAGCTTCGGGTGCTCCCTCTCTGAGCTCATCTGGGAGCTTCTCTGGCAACGCTTCCCTCCGTGGGGCTCCCACCTCGGAGTCCAGGCTCAGAGCGCTTGGCCAGAGGCAACATGGAGGGCAGCGGGTGTGGTTCGTGGTTCACTCCCCGTGGTTCCTTCGTTGGGCTCAGCAAGGGTTTGAGAGGCCCGATACGCGAACAGACTTGGTTCTGACTCGCAAGGAAGTTAGATGTTGCTGGTTTGTATCCCAGGAAGTAACCTCAGGTACGTGACCACTTTGGATGGGGTCTTGAATGCTCTCATCTGCATTCGGTCCCAGTTCCCTGACTCCTACCCTGACTCTCAAATCACACACACCTGCCCTTGAACCTCAGTCCCTTTATGACAGAGGACCCAGAAGGTCGAAAAAGGCTCTTGAAACTTTGATAAGGTGTGGATGGCCATGCGATTCGCTTTAAGAAAAAAAATAGCAAAGGTGTCCAGGAAAACCGGTTTTGGTACTATTGGTATTAACAAATACCCAGACGTGGCTTCCCTTGCGTAGTAAGAGCCCCTCAAGATCAGGGCTTCATCTTATCCTTCTCTGGATCCCCAGCAGCACCTGGCTCCGGAAGGGCTGTGTCTGGGGACAAGGGAGAGACACAGTCTGGAGAAGGATGAAGCTAACTGCCCCCACCTGAAGCTCAGTGAGTGGTCTGCACAAAGGCAGAGGACGTCTGGGGGCAGACGGGGCTGAGCACGGTGGCATTGTCTCTGCAACCTCCACCAGGAGCCAAACCCGCACAGCGCGGACTGTCCAAGGGCGTCCTGAGTCAAGGGCACGGTGGGGGGCAGGGTGGGCACTGGCAGGCTCCATTGGCTCTGCCGCCTCATCAAGTCGCCTGAATACTTAAAAAAAAAACCAAAAACCCACTGATACACAGAGAGAGGTAAACCGAACCAAGCATCTGACTTAGGGATTCTTTTTTTTTTTTTTTTTAAGGCTTTCCAGGTGATTCTAATGGGCAAGCAGGGTAGAACACCACTGGTCTGGCTGGCATAGAGGAATCATATTTTCCAAATGAATGAAGGGAGAGGCATTGAGCACTGAGTCCCACGACCCCGTTAGAGTGGAATCACAATTCTGATGTATTAGTAAACAACAACACTGGGTTTGTCGTCTGGAGCTCTGTGTTAATTTCCAACTTGACCCCTCCCCCCTGCCATGTGACCTCGGTGAACTTGGGCGTGTGCCTCTCTACTCTTCAGGGCTCCATCTGTAAAATGGACGACTTGGACCACATGACCCTTGAGGTCCTTGCCGCGAACGTGCACTCAAGCATCCAAAGACATGAGCACCCACTGTGGTACTGGGTACCAGGGATTTAGCCAGGGAGCCAGGGACCGGGCCGGTACCTTGTCCTCCAGGAGCTTATATTCCAGGAGACATTCTCCCTTCCACCCACTTCCATTTCGGAAACGCTCCAAATCTACGACTCGACTTCATTTATCTGGAGAATAGCCTGGTTCACAGAAGCAGAGATTATACCAAATTAAAAAAAAAAAAAAAAAAAAAAGACTAACTGGAAGGAAGTGTCCCCTTGAGTCACTGGAAGGCTGACGGAGATGAGGGTAAGTAGGAGCTGCCGGGCATGGGCAGAATGGATTTACCCAGAAGCCTCGTTCCTACTGATACCAACACTGCAAAGGCCAGTTCAGCCTAGCAAGCCCTGCTCCTGTGGCTCTGAGGTCGGAAGGACAATGGCATAAAGACACTTGTGTGGCTTTGCCCCTTCTGTTTTGCAGAGCCCTCACCGGCTGGCTGTCGGCCGCTGTCCACCGGCTGTGCTGTGGCTCCCAAACTGCTTCCCAGTCCCTGTCCAACCCCCGGCCCACGGCTCCCATGCTGCCCCTTCTTCCCCCAGCCTGCCCACCTCCCGCACATGCGTGGCCGGAAGGGATTCTCCTGCACTCGACGGCAGCCACCTAACCCTACAACGTGTCTGCAAAATGCAATGACCCACGACCTGATGGCAGCCTCCGCAGACAGACCAGGAAGGACTAACGTGAGACAGGGTGTCCCTTGCGCCCGCTGCAGTGTTCCCACCACCACCTCCTGAGTAAGAAAGCCCGGAGCGTCCTCATCATCCGCAGTTCGGGGATCAAAGCGGACCGTTTTAGGGGCGCCTGGGGGGGCTCAGCCGGTTGAGCGTCCGACTTCAGCTCAGGTCATGATCTCATGGTTTGTGGGTTCGAGCCCTGTGTGGGGCTCCGTGACGACAGCTCAGAGCCTGGAGCCTGCTTCCGATTCTGTGTCTCCCTCTCTCTGTGCCTCCCTCAGTCGCTTCTGTCTCTCTCTCTCAGAAATAAACATTAAAAAAATTATTAAAAAAAAAAGGGCCCTGTGAATTGAGGTGGCCTCTTCGCCGCTGAGAGAAAGCAAGAACCACACCGACATCAGCAGCGGTAACGCTTTCGGACCCAAATAAACCCGGAACCCAGAAGACCTTCATTACGCACACGAGAATCCGTGATTTGAAACCAAGTTTCTCAGGTGCACAGAAGTGGTAACGTACTTCTGTGCTGCATAAAAAGAAATTTTTTTATTGACTCTTCAAATAAAACTCTATGCACAATAATAAAAGAAAAATGGGGAAATACGACCTGTCATGGCAATTGCGAAAGAATTTACATCTCATATAAAATACCAGAACTGCTTCAACGAAATAACTTTCATCCATCGACTGTGGAGATGGGCGGAGAAATAGCACTGTCCTCATTTTATGGAGCTGAGAACAAAGATAAAAAGATGTGAATGCGCAGGTTAGAATAAAAAGGAATCAGTCCTTCCAAGGATTCAGGCAAGACTCGGCTGAGCAAATGATGCCGGACATTGATGAGCAGGTGATTTGTTTTAGCCAAAAGTCATGGATTCCTGGTCAAAGTGAAGTGTCCTTATGAGTGCGTGCCTGGGATAGCTAGGAAGTGAGGTATCTGTCATATTTGCTAAAGATAAAGGCAATCCCAAAGAGAATGGCTTCTCAATTTTCACAGTGAGAAGATACCAGAAGGATCTTTGGCCATATATCTATACACAACTTATATAAATATACACACACATTGTGGACGTAGTCAATTGGTTACTTATGATATTTGTTAGTTCGGTTACATATTTAAGATGTATTACAGGGGCGCCTCAGTGGCTCAGTCAGCTAAGCATCCGATTTTTGGTTGCAGCTCAGGTCATGATCTCACGGTTTCATGAGTTCGAACCCCGCATCGGGCTCTGGGCTGACAGTGTGGAGCCTGCATAGGATTCTGTTTCTCTCTCCGCCCCTCCCCCACTTGTACTGTTTCTGTCTCAAAATAAACCTAAAATTTTTTTTAAAAAGATGTATTATTGAATTCATTTTTTAATGTATTTCTTTTCATTTTTTTTACGTTTACTTATTTTTGAGGGAGAGAGAGAGACAGTGAGAGTGGGGGGGGGGGGCTGGGCAGAGAGGGGGAGACACAGAATCCAAAGCAGGCCCCAGGCTCTGAGCCATCAGCACAGAGCCCGACGCAGGGCTCGAACTCACAGACCGTGAGATCATGACCTGAGCCGAAGTCGGACGCTCAACCGACTGAGCCACCCGGGCACCCCATAGGGAGTCATTTTTAAAGCACACATTTCATTCTGTCGGCATTCCACTTCCAGCCTCCCGTGGCTCTGCGTGGCGTGCGGGACAGAGCGGGGACCCGTCCGAGGCTTGGTGGGTGTGCTCTCTGTCCGTCCTCAGCTGGTGCCAGGTAAGCCTCCAAGCCTCCTCCTGGCCCTGTAAGCCACCTGGTGCCCCCCGAACCCTTCCCTCCTCTGCACCTGGCTCCTCTCACAGGTGGCTGTGATTCGGGCCTGTCGGCCTCTCCTGGCGGACACCCACTCCCTCCTTCCCCTTGTTCGCGCTCTCTTAGGTGCGCCCAACGCTCATCACCACCTAATTCACTGTTGGTAACCTCCCCTCTTTGACATCTCAAGACCCCACTAGGCTGCAAGCTTTCCGGGGCCAGGACTGCATCTCCTCTGTCCCCCACTGGCCCCCAGTGTTTGTACAATGCTCGCTACGTGGTAGGAGGTCAGAGATACCGAATCAATACCAGCAGCACCAGCTGATGTTTAAGGGACACTCCTTGCGCCTCAGGCTCTACACTGACTCCTTTCACGGATTATTCATTTAATTCCTAAAACAACAGGATAATCTTGAGGATCCCCATTCTACAGACATCAAGCCAAGGCTTCGAGAGGTTAATTCCTCAATTCACGCGGCACAGCCTGGGCTTCATCAGGATGATCACATCCCAGCCCGAGGCTTCCAATTTATCTAGTAAAATAAATAACCTTCTTGGATATCTGAGCATATGTGACACGGAAGAAAAATGCTTTTTACCAAAGCTCGCAGAGGATCTAAGCGGACAAACCAAGCTCTGCAGAGTCGAACAGTAAGTTGTTAAAACGAGCTGAGGTCCATTAGTGGCTGCAAAATCCCTGTTTTCAAGAGTTTTGTAAAGTTTGTTTACTGAGAGAGGTAGCCTGTGCTGTCCTTCACCACAATAGCACTAAGTCGCTCATATATATATATATATATATATATATATATATATATATATATATACACACATACATACATACTTTTTTTTTTTTTTTTTTGGTGCTGTTCACTTAAAAGTTCTCAGGCACATGATCTGCTCGGAAATAGCTAAATATTGTGCTGTGGGAAAACGCTATTCTAATACTTGACTTTTACACGCGACTGTGACATTCTGATTTCTTCTCTTGTCCACTGCAGTGGCTCTGAGTGCTCGCTGGGTACCTTCTACACAGAGGTAAGAGGTTGGCGCCTCTTCCCCGGCTCCTGCGGAAATAAAGTCGCCCTCTGAGAAGTGAGCCGGTACAAGTAACCCAGCTGGCTGACGTCTACTTGTAGGAAAGGTTTGGAAACCCTCATAGTATGGCTTGATGGGCCAAACACCTAACTTAAATATTTTTTAAAAAATAAAAGTGAGGGTGGGGTGCCTGGGTGGCTCAGTCGGTGAAGCATCCAACTTCGGCTTAGGTTGTGATCTCGTGGTTGGTGCGTTCGGGCCCTACATCAGGCTTTGGCGCTGACAGCTCAGAGCCTGGAGCCTGCTTCGGATTCTGTGTCTCCCCCTCTCTTTGTCCCCTTGCTTGTGCTCTGTATCTCTTTCTCTCGCTCCCTCTCTCAAAAACAAATAAACATTAAAAACATCAAAAAATAATAATAAAAAAATAAAAGTGCCCATTAGCAATGGCAGCAAGTGGGGACATGCCACAGGGAAGGGTCCCCTTAAGAACACAGATATAAAGGAAATAGACATTCACTCTGCAGGTCAAACTAGTAAAATCTATGGCAAATGTAGGCAGTTTGGTGTCTGCTGCATCCCCCCCTAAACAACGAGGTGTCTCCTGGGTCTGAACTGGAAGGTGAGGGTGGAGACCTCAGAAGCTTGGCTAAAATCAAAGGCCAGCAGAAGTCTGGTGGGCATGACCACTGTGGCCCGAGGAGGAGCCTGTGAATAGAAAGGGCTTCTCTAGGGGCGCCTGGGTGCCTCAGTCAGTTAAGCATCCAACCCTGGCTCAGGTCATGATCTCACTGTTCGTGAGTTCGAGCCCCGCATCGGGCTCTGTGCAAACAGCTCGGAACCTGGAGCCTGCTTCGGATTCTGTGTCTCCCTCTCCCTCTGCCCCTCCCCTGCTCGCACTCTATCTCTGTCTCTCTCGAAAATAAATAAACATTTAAAAGAAAAAAAAAGGGCTTCTCTACCCGGAATGCAGAAATGGGATGTCCAGTGAAACAAACAAGGAGTAAGGGGGTTTATCCAACATGGCCGAGAAGAGAAGAACACTGGATGTGGAGGCCACCAAGGTTCTGGTCCCTAGAACAGATGTATTTCCTTTCATTATATTTTTAAAATAATTATTTCATTTTATAAAAATAATTTTTTTTTATATTTAAGCATCGAGACCAGTTAGATAATTCCTGTGAGAGCCAAGCTTTCGTATTTAGCTGTATTTTAGTGAACCAGGAAACCCTGAGTGAGTAGCTCCTTCCGTGGGGCGCTGAGCTCTGCTCCCTGGAGAACTAAGCATTCTGTTCTGTTGGGAGATTTAAATAGGTAAGGTTAACGTATCTGAGGGAGATAAGTGTGCTCAGGGGAAGCCGATGGCCAACCCAAGAGAACAAGCATGGAATACCACACTGGGATGAAGACACGGCAGGAAGCATCACGGTGGGGCGGAAATGGTTTGTTGGCCTTCTTCCACCCTGAATTGAGTAAAACTAATACACTGAGCATTGTCGCGGGCCCAGCACTGGGAAAAATCCAATCTACTCAACTTAAGAAGGTATTATCCCCATTTTGTAGACGAGGAAACTGAGGTGTGGGAAAAAGTCAGCGTTTGACTAGCATCTCACAAAGCATAAGTACTGTGGAACCTCAGATCTGATCTTCTCACCTCATGGCTCCTGGACCAGTCAGTGACTGTCCCCCCTAGGCCTCTCTGAACAGGTCACCCTTGCCCTTCCTTCTAGTCTGATTGTGGACATGGCTGTCCACAGCTGTTGAGAATAAAGTTCTGGATGCGATGTCCACCACAGGTGAGTTTGGCCATTGTGATTCAGGCCTCTTGGGTTCCGTCAAGAATAATTTCTGGATATGCAATTACTGGACGACCTCCCTGAGGTCAAGGCCCTGACTTTGGGGCCAGCTGCCACCCTAGGTGACCAGGTGACACCTGGGTCCCACCGTCTACAACGGCACCAGCAGTTCGGAGGTATGCATGTTGTCTCCACACCCCTCTCCAGATCTGTCCTGGGAATGCAGGCCAGATTCCCGGGAGCCAGCGCTCCGAGCTGACTACTCAACTGTCTGCACTCACAGGCAAACCTGGATGCAAATTTGCATTTGAAAAGTTGATCTCTGTTCCTGCCTGGGATTCTCATCAATCAAAAGTGGTCAGTATTTACAGCAGAGTCCAAAGGGAGAACTGCTGGGAGAGCCCCAAACACTTAAAAATTCTATATGGGAACCAAGAAAACTTCATCTGAAGACAGGAGATTGGAAGAACTAACGGGCCCGCTTTTCATCTGCTTCTCATTTAGAAAAATTGGACTACTGGGGAAAGGGGTAAAAATAAAAATTGGAAGCAAAAAAAAAAAAAATCTTGAAAGGCAAGCAGATCACCCATTCCGAAACACGTAGAGTTTGATACAACCCTACCCTTTCCCGAAGGCCAGTTAATTGTTGGGGTAACTTATCAGGCCGTGGGGGGGATGTGACGCAACACGGGAAGCTGACAGAGGTTTAGGGATGATGACGGCCACACTGCCCGTGGGAAGCGGTGCCGTTCAAAAGCAGAGGCCGTCAGTCTTAAGACAGATTGAGTCCGCTGTTGCAGCGCGGCAGGGACAATATTTGCCTCTGTCATGGCACCACGGCAGCAACAGACCACCCATAGGCTGCCCTGGGAAACATAGAATTACGTGACACGTAATGGGAATTTAGTTATATGTTTATGCAGACATAGACACACATGCATATACACATGTATACACAAACGTACTGGTGAGTGTAAACCAATTGGATTATACTTAGAAAAAGGCAAAACAAACAAACAAACAAAGAACCTCAATTCCTTGGAGAAGAAGGCAGGGCAGAGATGGAAAGAGGAAGAAAAGTGTATCACTTACCTAATTTTTCCCATTACGTTAATTGGAGATCTTAATTTACCAATACCCCTCAGGGACTATTTGTCTTAAATCAATTCAGACGAGCCGATCCCTTGCTGGTCTATAAAATGGAGGTGGGGGTGAGCACTGTCAAGAATAGAAAACCCGTACGACCTATCTTTGCATCTCGCTCCCCGGCACAGTGTCTGAAACACAGTTTGTTGAATGGATGAACAAATGAACAGACGTGAGCAAGACAGCAGAATGTTTGATGTGGAAATCAAGTCCCTTGATGTCAGGGCGCCCGGGTGGCTCAGTCGGTGGAACGTCCGACTCTTGATTTTGGCTCAGGTCATGATCTCATGGTCGGTGAGTTCAAGCCCCGTGTCTGGCTCCGCGCTGACAGTGCGGAACCTGCTTCCGATTCTCCCTCTCCCTCTCTGTGCCCCTCCCTTGCTCATGTGCACACCCTCTCTCTTTCTCAAAATAAATAAGTAAAGTTTTTAAAGGGTTTCATATCAAAATGTGAAAAACAAAAATGGCAAGACACATCGCGGATCAAAAGTTCTTTTGTCCAATAAAAAGGACTGGTATTTTTTAATACTCCTCATGGAAACGCTTGAAGGAATTGACATTCAACTGTGACCTTCTAAGGAGCCCTAATTTCTGTGTTTAAATCAAGACCTACAGATTATTTTCAGGGCATCAATCAAGCTTGCACTGCTATGGAATATTTTTTGATGAGTCACTGAACTAATAGTTTGAACTAATAGGTTTTTCTAAACATAGTATATTGGTTACTAGTTCAACCTAACGAAGTCAACTATTGTGTACTATGATGACTGATACTTACAAAATATTATAACTACATAATACATTAGGAGACATATTTCCGTATGTTCATGTCCGTATAGAAATCGAATTACAAATACATTCTGGGAAATCCCACTGTTTATACAATATTTGTTTTGGCTTTCACTATTTCCACTGCTAGGAATACCATGCCAATGATTATTTTAAAATACGATATTGATTCACTGAAATATTTATCCAGCTCTAGTCATTGGCAACAAAAGGTACTCACTTTCCAATGTCATTCCAATGACACTGTCCTCTGCTAATCGATCAGAATTTCTATCCAAGGAGGTCAGAGGGAAGAAGAAAACAAACAATGAGGTTGAAAAGGACTAGTACAATCGCTCTTTGTGGACAAAAGGAAATGGTGTTAGGTTCTGCCACAAAAAAACGGTGTTTTATTTTTGTGACCTATAGTGCATATACGAAAGGTTGTGAAAAAGGAACACTCACGCCCCCATCCTTTGGTTTAAGAAACAGGACACAACTGCATCCTAGAGGTACCTCGGTGCCTTTCTTCTGTCACCACGTTTGTTTTAAAAACTATTTTCAAAGACATGAAGGGGTTAAGGTGATGATCATGCATCATCCTGTGACAAAGGTTCTCCCACTTCTAACAAACACGGTCTATACCTCAGGCCCAGGGTTGATGCTTCCTGCCGTGTCTTCATCCCAGTGTGGTATTCCATGCTTGTTCTCTTGGGTTGGCCATCGGCTTCCCCTGAGCACACTTATCTCCCTCAGATACGTTAACCTTACCTATTTAAATCTCCCAACAGAACAGAATGCTTAGTTCTCCAGGGAGCAGAGCTCAGCGCCCCACGGAAGGAGCTACTCACTCAGGGTTTCCTGGTTCACTAAAATACAGCTAAATACGAAAGCTTGGCTCTCACAGGAATTATCTAATTGGTCTTGATGCTTAAATATAACATGCCGTACATGATTCCTCATCTAGTATCATGAGTACAATTTCTCCCAGTATGGCCAGTTCAAGAATCCCTCTGGGACAAGTAAGAATGCATTCTAATTCAGGAAATTACGGAGGCCATGGATCTTAGAGGGGAAATGTGCCCCTTGGCAACTACCCAACCCAGTTCCCAAGCTGATAAGCCATTATTATTATTATTATTATTATTATTATTATTATTATTATTATTTTTAATTTTGGGAAATATAAGATTTTAAATTTTTAAATTGAAGTACAGTTGACATATATAAATTCATTTCAAGTGTAGAGCACAGCGATTCAACAATTATATACATTATGAAATGTTCACCATATGTTACAATACTATCAACTCTATTCCCTATGCTGTACTTCACATTCCCGTGAATTACTTAGTTTACAACTAGAAGTTTGTACACTACACAACTGGAAGTGTGTATCCCCTTCGCTCGTTTCAGATTACAGATAAGAGAAATCAGGACTAGCGCGGTTAATTCATTTGCTGAAAGTCACGAAGCTTAGAGATCCAGAAATTTCATGTTTCCTTCTTGATTCAATGCTTCGCCCCTATACCATACTACACCTCTTTGCTCTTGGCGGGGGGTGTGCAGGGAGAAAAGGAGGACAACGATAGACATACATCCTACTTCCCTAAATGCTCATCCTCGTGACTTCTATCGATATGGATTAGAATTGCTGCTCTGGAAACAGAGTGAAACGCAGAGGCATTAGTTGGTTGGTGGTGGGGATAGCCTATACATCTAGAGGAAATCAATTGATTAATTTGTCAGTTTTTTTTTTGTTTTGTTTTTTGTTTTTTTAGCAAACTTGAATCTTTTCTGGGATACAACAAAGCATAAACTGATTAATTAGCTAATTAATAATATATGGCCATCTACATCGGTGATTGCATTTAAATTTTACATGCAAAGGTTACTTTGGAGAAAGCATCAGTTCTGAATAAGTAACTTTGCAAGCAAAAAGAGGTTTGTGGAATGTCTATGCAGGTAATTTATGGTCTACTGTAAAAATACGGACTTCTGATTGAAGAAGTAATCAAAGAGCATAAGAAGTAATGTAACCAAGCCATCAGCATGACCCTATTTGGTATGGTAATAAATTCAATCCAAAATTTCAGTGTATTTCATTTTTTACTATGAAATTTGTCAGTTTGGTTTCCATAAAACACCCAGTGCTCATCCCAACAGGTGCCCTCCTCAATGCCCATTATCCACTCTCCCCTGAAAATTTAAGTGTATTTCAAATGTATTTCTTAAAGTATAGGGATAATGCTATTAGTAAGTTTCCAAAATCATTTTTTTCATATATACATAAGATGTTTAATATCTATTTTTTCATTTAACCAACTTCGTAATATTCTATATATTTGGTCAATATGAATGTACAATACCACCAGGACTTTACTAAAAATGTTACTAATTCATTACCTTGTGAAAACCATGCATGAAGACCATATCCCACAACTCCTGAGGGAATTTCTGTGGTATTGAGATTTGTCACCTGGGCACTGCTTGGTCACTAACATAGCACAGAGGGAATCTCCATTGGAGAATGTCAGATTTTTAAAGAAAACCAAGAAACTGACCAACAAAACCCTTGGGCCAGTGGAGACTGAAGGGGTAGCCTTAGAAATGTCATGAAATTAATATGATGCGTAAATAAATTGTCTCCCAGAATAAGTCTCCCGCTGCGAGGGTTGCTCTTATATGATCTTCTACCTGCCCACATGTTTTTCATAAGGAAGAAAATCTTAAGAAAGAAAGAAAGAAAGAAAGGAAGGAAGGAAGGAAGGAAGGAAGGAAGGAAGGAAGGAAGGAAGGAAGGAAGGAAGGAAGGAAGGAAATACATAAATTAATTCTGTTCTCCACTTATGTTTAGCCCACTTCAACCCACAATGAAATCCACCAGTACACTGATAGGAAAGAAGTGCCTGTTTCATAACATTTTTAGATAAAAGCCCTTCTTCTATTTCTGTCAGCTGTACTTGCACAAGTGTGGCTGGTGTGTCTTTTTGGGGCTGTGGGTCTTTGAAGAATTTACTGCCACTTCCTTTTTGTCTGACTCAGTCTGCTTGCGGGTGACACAGTTGCCTTAATTTGCCATTGTCGTTGGCATGGAAACAGCCCTTGAGGGACAAGTGAGGTCTGGACTCCAGTTCAGAGCCCTCGTTTCATGCCAGCAAGGCTCAGACCAGTTCCTGCTCTCCTATTCTGACCCCCAAGTATCTACTGCCATGGAGGATGTAGGGACATGTTTGCTTTAAAAGAAAAGAACATTAAGGTCCCTACAGAGGGGTTTCAGAGTCAGGTTTATAGCCTGTATCCCATCAGCTGCTTTAGGGACAGGCTCTGGTATACCTCTGCACCCCCAGGGATCCTGGCATGAATGCAGGTGACCATGGAGTGAAGCCCCAAGTGTGAGGTGCTATACTTGAGGAATACAGTCGCCACCAAGAGGCAAAGGCCAAGCCTTTCCCTCAACTTCAGGGTAACCAACAGTTGATAAGGGAAAGTTCTTCTCTGTAGAAGAATTCCAGGTAACAAATGAAGAAGGAATGATAGAATTAGAACATCACCTAAAGAAAAAACTGATCTAAGAAGTTGTTGGTGATGGCCACTGACCCTGGAGGGTAAAGGCTCAAATTGAGCTTTATGACAGAAGCCTCGGGATGAGCCCTGAACCCAATGTTCAATCCAACATCACAAAATTCCTGATGTGATGCCAGAGGACACGGAACCACCCGTGATGTAGTCCTACCAAACCAAACAAAACCAAACACAGAACCTGAGTGTGCTCAAGGCTTTGTGTAACTCCTGGTTAACACAAAACCCAGGGGCCAGAGGAACAGGCTAGATGACACCATGGGGATGAAGTCAGCAAGCTAGCATATGAAAAATTCTACTGGGCAAGCAACCTGGTTTCATTCACAAGGATTGCAAGACTTCAAAGGTAAAAATTAAAAAGAAGGACCAGGAAAAAAGACTGACCATTAAAAAAGCTGCACAAATGCAATGTGGGGGGTGTGTTTATACACTGATTCAAACAATCCAACTGCCAAAAAACGTTCCAAGCTTTCTGGAGAGTTAGTCTTTTTGTCTTACCCGATCAATGAAGAGTCATTATGTCACGTAAACAGAAGCACTGTGGCCTTCCTATTGAGGATGTGTCAACTAGAAAAGGCAAGGGACCAGCCATGAATACACCAGCCTGCACAGTATCCATGTGTCACCACACCAGCCACACTGCAGGGGAGGGGCGGTCAGATGACAACCACGACAACAACCCTGGGTCACCCCCTAGGCACCAGAGACCACCTGGACATAGCCAAGGCAACTATCCATTTGGGATGTGGTGTTCTGGAAAGGAGCCCTGAAGATGTGCAAGATTCTCGTTAGAAAATCATAAACCTGAGGCACAAGAAGCAAAGGACTGGAAGTGATGTAATTAGACTTGGAAATCCACTTCCATCTCAAATGACCTTGTCAAACCCTTCAAACTTTAAAGAAGTCCATTCAAGGATGCCATACTCTCAAACTGGAATTATAGAGGGGCACCGCTTTGGAAAGGTTGAACTTAACCAGCTCAGGCACGTTAAAGGTTAAGTCAGGCTGGGGAGCCAAAAATTCTAAAAACGGTGGGCTGACCTTTTCCAATGTCTCTATAACTTCAAAGACTGAGATGAGGAAGGAAGTTCAAGGGGATGCAGTTCTTACCCAGCAAACAAAATTTAGCCCAATTAGAAAGAACTCTTAAATGTTAAGAGACTTTAACTAAATTCAGAAGGGGTTGGGTCTAGTTAGAAGACCCCTGAAGTCCATCAACTGCAGGGGTCTACAGTCATGGGCAGAGGATTTTCCACTGTCCTTTCTCCAACTCATCCAAGTGCAGAGGCGACCCATCGGGTACAGCCCGAAGCTGCAAAGCAGGGGATGGAACATGCCATACCGCAGGAATCAGGTAGCCTGGAGAGGGGTGGTCACTCCCTGTAGGAAAGACCATTCTTATGGGCAATGCATCAGCTAAGACAGGGACCCTAAACTAGGAGGATCTAGTGGGCTGGCATTTCCCTGCCCACCCCAGCACCTCCAGCACAACTTTCAGCCATAACAGAAATGTTCACACAGCTCTAAGTGGCAACAAGCATGTGAACTGTGGCTGGTGTTACCAACTAACTGAAGTTTGAGTTTTATTTAAATTAACGTCAATAGCTTCCTGTGGCCGGTTATGAAGAGAGCTCCTTGTGGAATGTATCCCAAATACAACCCCCAGGCCCTATAACTGGCGATTCTCGTTCAATAGAGAGACATGGGGCCCGGCATCTGCCTTGGGAACAAGCTCCCCAGGTGATCCTCGTGCTGGTGGTCCCACGAAAATGCCCCAGACAGAGTTGAAGGAGGGTAAGGTTGTCTGTAGGCACTCCTGGCAGAGGGAGCACCCGCTAGATGGAGACAGACTATAGGAAGGATGTGGAATAGGTCCCGGAGCAGGCCTCGAAGCTACAGGCTCGCCCCACTGTGCTCCCACCCAGATATCACAGGAAACACTGACAGTGCCTTGGGTTGTGACAGCCACCCAGACACTCTCAGGGTCATGGCCAAGGCCTCACGATGTCCCATCCACCGCAGGCTGGTGCACTTCAGCTCACAGCCCCTGGAGATTGCTATACTTAGGCCAGCCACAAACATCCACAGATCCCAAAGAAATGTCATGCCCCATTCCACATGATAACCTTCCACAGGTCACCTCCCGAGGGGATTCTGTTAGGCGCAAAAGTCCATGCTTCTGCAAGACTTTAAGGACCGTGCCCACCACGATCCACGTCTTGGTGTCCCCGGCCATTGCCCAAAGGGCGAGTTTTGGGTTCTTTCCTAGGGTTCTCTATTCTGATCACAGATCATCAATGTTCTAGCATTTCCTGTAGAAGAGTCGCCCTTTCCATTCCCCCGGGCAGCCAACTGCTCATCACTTTCTGCCCATTCTCGCCGCCGAACGTCTCTCATCTACTCCTTTCTGCTGACTCTCCGTTGCTTGGAGCCATTACCTGCTCCCTCCTGTGCACCGGCGATAAACAGCCTCCCGTCCAACCCCACTCTTCAGCTTCCCCAACCTCATCTTCACGTGTAGCCAGAATGCTATTTTAAAAACTGAATTTCATCACGTCATTGCCCTACTTACAGGCACCGACGAGGTCCTTATCACGGAGCACGAGGTCCCGCACGGGCAGACGTCCACTTCTCTCACCGTCTCCCTCTTGCCCAGTAGCACGCCGACTCTTAGTTTCTGAAATGCTGCAAAGCTCCTTCGCCCCTGCCCCATGACGTTTATGCCAGCCCCTCCTTCTCTGGGAACCCTCTACCCTCTGCCCTCCTTTGCCTGGCTTGGTCCGAGTCATGTGTTGTTCAAAATGTGCTTCCTCACATGCCTTCCTTCCCTAGGCCATGCCGGGCCCCACGCCGTCTTCCTCGGCTCTCAGCCCCACTCGCTGTCTTCCATTACTGTTTTGTGATGGCCTGTGTAGCATTGGGCTCCTTGACTGGCCTCCAAGAGGACAAGGCCTTGACCTTGTTCACTCTATCTCCAGGGCCAACCCCAAGTGTCTGGTACTAAATAAACATTTGTGGACAAACGACTAAGTGAACAAAGAAATGATTTCACTGATTTATTATTAACTCATTATCAATCATTTGAGTTAATAAAGATTTGTAGATGGTGGAAAGGAAGCAGCTGAGAGACAAAACGAGGCAAGTAGACAGAAGACTTTCTGAGATATGGTTTTGTCCCTGGTACTTGAGTCAGTAATTAGACACCCGCCCCCCCCAAACCGGCAAATTAAAGCTGGGGGTTCTAATAGGCAGGCTGGGCTTCCTCTGCAAGAGTAGAATTTTTTTAAAAAAACAGCACTCGGTGCACCAAAACTTAAAATTTTTTAATTCCTAAAGATGTCAAGATTGTGAAATTAAGAGCCAAAAGCTTAGCACGCTCATCCTTTCCAGCTCTTGTCAGAATCAGGCTATTTGGCTATCATCAACTCTCACAGGCAAGATTAGGCATGATCTGATCTCCACTAATTTAAGAAGTTTGAAGTAGATCATAGTTTCGGTGAACCCAAAATATACTTAGGCGAAGTAAAAATATCACTGGGTGCACAGGAATGGGTCACTGAGTCATCCAAACCTGATCTCGAAAACCAACATGAGCTCGAATCTTTTAGCGCTGAGCGTGCACAGACTCGTCTTCCTTCTTGCAGATGAGAAAACAGAGAAGGCAAGCTTGTGGCTGGAAGCAGAGCTGGGTTTCAAAGCCTGGTTTCTTGACTCCAAGCCCTGTGTCTCCTTGAATAATTAGTTTCTTACACCACCCAAGACAGACCCTTAACCTCCCGTGACTCACTTCTGGCTTGGTGCAGACTGTCTGCATTCCGTCCTTCGCTCACACGGTAAGTGCTTAACAGGTGCCCACGACCAGCCAGACCCTGGGGACGCAGGTGGAGGAGGCAGCTGAGACCCTGGCCTTAAGGACATCGTGGAGTGGCACGGGGGGGTGTTCTGGAGGGTTCAGTGATCCGACAGGGTCACCGCGTGGCAGGACAACAGCCACTCTTGTTTAGGGCCACGGCACCCCTGCACACACACGGGTGGCAATCACCTTAGAGCAGCCACACGGCCTCAGGGGCTCATGTTGAGTTTGTGGGTCTCATTCATGAGAACTACGAGTAAATTTCCTTCTGAACTTACGTTTGTTTTCCGCTAACCCAAGCATAGGACTTTACATTTATCCTCATTAAATCTCACCTTGTTGGTTTTGGCCCATTGAGCCACACTGCTGAAATCTCTATAATCCGGATTCTGTGATGCAGAGCAGTTAGCCCTCCAGCCTGGCGTTGTTAAGAAGTGTGGTCAGTGCACCTCTGACGTCTTCACAGAGATGGCTCAGGAAATTGCGGGCCAGGACGAGGCCTCAGACACAGCCCCGGGGCCACTGACCGCATCTCAGTCCGGCTGTCCAACATGGTTTGGGTCAACATGAACCATGGATTCGTATCCTCTGGGTGACTATTCAGCCCACCCCTAACCTATCCGACGCTATCTCTGCACCGGCCACGTTTCTCCCTCCTGCATCAGGATGCTCCAAGAGATGCTATCAAATAAACACCTGCCCAAATATTTACTCCCACGTCTGACAAATTTAAAACGCCCTTTCTTCTACCGTTTGAGTGAATATTAATTAGATTGGCCCCTTAAGAGAGGTCTGGAATTATTCCAGACGGAATAAAAGCCAATGCCGGAGTTCCCCTAGCGCGAAGACCGGCAGATATAAATTCAGCGGGCCGTGGACCTTCCCGCAGCACCTGCCTCCAGTCAGTGATGGGCCAAGGCCTAAAAAACAGAACGCTCGGTGGATCTGAGAGACGGGGGGGAGTGTGATCTCCCGCCATCACTTCTAATTATCCTAAACTGGAAAAACGGATGTCTAAGCTGGCCAGCCTGTCCAATAAAGCATTTTGATCAAAGATGCAGTTGCACAGAGCACCTGTTTGAGGGATGGCCTGAGAGCCCACGGGGACCCAGGAGAGTTATGATAAGTCATAAAGCGGTCCCCGCAGCTCTGTAGGCAGACAGCATCACTGTGAAAAATGCTTCTCCAGGGAAGCTTTGAGTTTCTTTAAACATTCAATTATGGCTATACAAACACAGATTTTAAGTGAACAGCATCCAATCTTTGCACAAATTAGGGATGCTAGGAGGCAAATAAAAGAGATTCCCTGAAACAACTATTGAATACAAATTCCGCCCTGGTTCATGTAGAATTGGTGTACGTGCTGCGTTTTTGAGGAGGGTTAATTAGGTGACCCTCTTTTAGTATTAGCTTTGGGTTATATGGCTCTTATGAGTTGGGACACTGAGGCTACCTTTATTTTAGTTATGATTTCCAAGTCGGTTTTTAATTAAAATAGATTTCTGAACACTTAAAGACCCAGGATTCGATGAACAGAGCTTTGTAGCCATTTGAGAGTTGCTGGAGGCCTTTCTAAAACACAGCATTTCCCTTTTATGACTAATAAATACTCCAATATTCTTCTTTTCAACCTTTAAGCTTTTACAAACGTTTTTCCTTCAATATAAAAAGTTTTCCTAATTTTAACAGTAATATTTTCTTGTTGTAAAACATGAATAAAGTAAATTTCTTCCATAATCTTACTGCTCAGGGCTACCTGTGCGTGTGTATAATTTTTAAATCAAAACTGAATAATACCATGTAAAAAATTACCTAACATGCTGTTCACATTGATTACACCGTGAGTGCTTTTTACAGTAAGAAAGATCCCCATCATCACCTTTAATTGCTGCGCAGTTCTCTAGTTCATGGCTGGGTCCTAATTTATTGCATCAATCTTCTCCTATCAATTTAGGTAAAATATTCTGCAGTGAACATCCCTGCACGCAAGGCTGATTCCCAGCCCGCAGGCATGATACAGGGTACTGACAGGTTACCTTCTGGTTGGCCAGGCTCTCTACTGTGCTGGTTAAATATTCACATTTATCTTGCATGAACATTTACCTTTGAGTTCTTATAGCTTCATGTGGATAAACTCTCTAATTGGATCTATTGGGCCAAAGGCTATGTGAATGAAAAATTCTACTTTATCCTGGACAATGGATTCTATTTTGTGTCTAACAGCATCAAGGGCTAGAAAGATGCAAGCATTTCGCTCTGCCTAATTTGGTATTATCTCAAAAATGAAGTCGACATGGAACAGACATGTAATTTTTCTCAAAAAAAAAAATATTACTCGGAAGTATTTCAGGGAAATGCAACTTTCAAATAGTGATACTGGCATGCTCTAATTATAAAAATGTTATTTTTAGGAGAACAGAATCTCTACGATTGTAGTATTGATAAGTGGTATAATTAAAATAAAGCTGTAGAATGTCGTGGAAACATACCCAACCCTCTCCATGTACTTTCTAAAATGCCAGTTGACAGGGAGGGTGGGAAGAGAGATATCAATCAAGAAGCGATCGTTTTGTTTTCAACTTTTCTAATCTTGAGATTATTTTGTGAAGGGCCCAGAATTGGAAGTGAACAAATGAAGGCTCCCTTCAAAATGATCTTTTATACAAACTAGCCACTGTGCCACAGTCACTGCGTATCATACTATCTGCCTTAATAGCCAGTGAATCATTTTCGAAAAGAACCACGAATGAGGCTAGTGAGCCACTTACGGACTCAGAGAACCAGATGGGCACTAAGGACGGCATTTCTATACGGAAACGCCCATTATAAAGCTAAAGGAAGAAGTACACAGACTACGATATCCACCAAGAAGACAAAAAACAAAACAAAACAAAAAAACCCTAAAGCCCTATTTATAAGGAAAAAAATGTATTTGAACAACCCTTGAAATATTAATCAGGATTGTGTTTGGTAGTAGAAGTATTTTATTTTTGGCTCTTTGTTCTTTTTTTTTCTCCTACAATTTTCAATTTTCTACCGTGGAAATGTATCCCTTTTAGAGTAAAAACAAATAAATTAAGGTTTTTATTAAGTGGATTTCCGTTCTCCTATCTGGAGTCCTACCACCATCTGAAGGTCTGGGACGGGCGCCACTCACACTGTTCCCCGCGTCTCCGAAAATTCTGACAAAAGGAGAAGCCACCCAAAGCCAGCAGCAATCCTAAAACTCCACTGAGGACACGATCACCACCAGAAGCCTTACTCTCTTTTGTTCTTTCAGGGAATGCCTAGTTTCGTCCATTGAGATAGTTGGAAACCACCTACGAAGAGCAATTTACAAAACTTAAAATGTCTCATGGCATTCTTACGTGGGAAAAAAAAAAAAAAGACAGGTAACATATTTACTTCGCTAAGAGAAACATAGCAAAGGCAGCACAGTTTTCTGCCCGGCAACCTGCTCATCCAAGATGCGTGCCCGAACCTCTGCTTTAAGGTCACCAAGTCACAAGGAAGGCTAAAAGCACATTATCTACTGCTAACCAAAGCTTTACCTTTCTTAAGTCTATTTCTTGCAATGTTTAATTATTTTTGAGAGAGAGAGAGAGAGAGAGAGAGAGAGAGAGAGAGAGAGAGAGAGAGCGCGCGCATGAATGGAAGAGGGGCAGAGAGAGAGGGAGACAGAGGATCCGAAGCAGGCTCTGCACTGACTGCAAAGAGCCCGATGTGGGGCTCGAACTCACCAACTGTGAGATCATGACCTGAGTGAAGACGCTCAACCAACTGAGCCACCCAGACGCCCCTTTACAAAAGCTTTCACCCCATTTAACAGTGAGGGGTAAACACACAGGAAACATGAAGAGGCAGGTTGCAGGTCCCCACGAACAGCCCATGCTACCCTATTTGCTTGGGACCCTCAAATCAAAGCACGGAGACAGTAAGCGATCTGACCTGCTCACGTGGAGACACAGAGTCAGATTTTTGCGACACGTGTCTCTAGCAGAACTCGTTCCAGGGAGGCTCTCTTATCTACTCTGTCACTGCAGCAAAAAGTCAGCACTTCACTGATACGTGACGAATAGGACCCAGTAATTCTAGAAGACAGAAACTCCTTTTTGAATCATGCGGCACTTGGTAACTTGATTTACAGCTTTAGGTACAGATTGCTTATTAGGAACACACAGATCTTTCCTGATACTAATCAAATAGCATAGTAAGGGGTCCTTTGGGTCTGAGGAGCCCATGGGGAGAGCCAGGGTATAAAGGATGACAGGAACAGGGCTTGTGTTACTTTATGCCTTGAAGTAGACACAGTTTTCTACTGGGAAGCCATACAAAATATGTAATAATATTCATCTGCTCCAGGAAAAGAAATAGAATACCATTTTTGGAAATTCATATAATTTTGCAAAAAAAAAAAAAAGGTCAAATTTTTAAACAAAAAGATAAAATAAATACTTTGTACCACTGGAGACAAGCTCTGAAAGATAAATAAACCCTTGGTATTTCTCAGGGGGGAAAAAAAGAGATTCTATTCATTTGAAGCAATTTCTCCTTATATAAGCCAGGGATTGCCAAAAGCCAACTAATTATGGAATGCTGTTATTTGAACAGAAGATGCTTAAATTCTACCCTTGACAAATCAGGCTCTGAAAAAAAAAAGGAACATCAGAACTCGGAGAAAAACCTGCTGATTGACAGACTTCTTTCTTAGAGTGATATAATTCTTTTGTTTTTCCATTGGAATCATGTCTTCAAGTTAATTCCAGCCTCGGATCCAAACTGGATTATGAACCCATGCATTTCATTCTGTTTCTCTAAATGCCAAGGCGGGTGACACAGCACGTTGAGCCCACGGCTCCTCACTTTCTCCTGCGGCGCGGCAAACAAGAATTAACGTGACTTACTCGTTTCTTTCCAGGTTTACGATCAGCTCTTTGCTTTCCAGCTGTATTCGAATATTCAACACGTCCGGATGATTCTGAAAGATAAATAAGAGAAGTCAGCCGAGACACGTTTCACATTCACTTGTCAACGTTTGACTCTGCTCTGAAGGCATATGCCACGGAGGCAGAGAAAAAAACACATTTTCTTCTTGGGACCGGTCTGAGACCCCCAAGTGGAGGAGACCAGGTCAACCAGGACCAGAGTCTGGAGGACGCAGCGCCTTCCGGGACAGCGTGAACATGGCCTGCACCCCTTTCCTTTGGCCACATACCCTTGAGACCCTTCTTCACTCTCCCCACCTCCCACGATTAAACTCCTTCCTCAGTTTCCCTGTCTCCATAAAGGGCATCTTCATTTCCCCAACTGCTCGTGTCAGAAAGGTGAAGACCCGTCTGAAACCTTCTTCTCTCTCTCTAGTTCCTCCTACTCCATGAAGATCTCCTTCGGGGCTGCCCTCCAAACTGCAACTCCTGTAACACCTTATACACCTCTCCACCCCTCTCCAGGTCAATGTGCAGTCACTCTCACCAGGACTCCTGCAAAGCCGTCCTAACCTGGGTCCGTCCACCTCTGCTTTCTTCCCATTCATTCTCCAATGGCAACACGAGCGTGTTTTGAAAAACACCTCCTCATCAACCCACCCCCTTTTGCAATGAGCCCGCACTGGTGCTGGGACTTCAGGGTCTGTATGGCTCTCCTCAGCCACCTGGCTGTCACCGCACTGGCCTTGCCAGCTCCTCAGACACACCGAGCTCCTCTGCAGGGCTCATCTTCGTGCATGCTGTTCCCGCCGCTTGGAACGCTTCCCCTCAGCTATTCTACTCAGTTCCGGCTTAAACGTCGGCAAGTTGAGGAAATCTTACCTCACTCCTCAATCTCATTGCAAGCCCATCTTCCCCGGTAGGCTTTCTTCTAGCCTCCTGCCCTTTCCCTCCCCGTAAGGAAGAACTTCCTTCCTCCTTGCAATAACTCAGTATGTTGACTTCCTCTTACTTATTATGTCCACAAAAGCACCAGACAAATAAAAGAAGCCCAATTAATAGTTGGTGAAGGAAGGAATCAATGAATAGGGCACACATCTCTGCCAACCTCTTCTTACGAGGCAGACACTCTCCTCCTCTGGGCTCCAGGAAACCCAGTTCACGTGTGCCCATCTATCAGTGGGGGGCAGGCACCTATGTTCTCTGTTGTGTCCCAGAAATCCCAATGAGTTTCTTGCCCTGCCCTGAGAACGCACCTGTATGACAGTGTCCCTTAACCCATGCCCTGCCAACCCAGGGCGGTCACGTGTGCCACACTCCTACTTTTGAGCCCAACCATTCAAAGCCCTTACCCAAATCAAAATTTATTTGCTAACTCAAAGGTATTCTATGAAGCCCCTCTGTGCTCCCTTTCCTGCTGTGCACCCTTAGAGATTCTGGTACAGTCACTTCCAACTCCCCTTTATCTAGGCCAGCATGTCTCAAATGGGGGGTTTACATATCCATGGGGGCATTTCTCACTGGGAGAATTTAAAATTCTTTAATTTAATTTTATAGAGACAGAGCGAATGGGGAGAGGGGCTGGGGGAGTGAGGGGGGAGAGGGAGAGAGAGAGAGAGAGAGAGAGAGAGAGAGAGAGAGAGAGAGAGAATGAATGAATGAATGAATCTTAAGCAGGTTCCATGTTCAGCATGGAGCCCTATATAGGTCCCAATCCCATGGCCCTGAGATCATGACTTGAGCCAAAATCAAGAGTCAGACACCCAACCAACTGAGCCAACCAGGTGGCCCATCAATGTTGATTTAAAATTTTTTTTAACATTTATTTATTTTTGAAAGACAGAGAGAGACCAAGCTCACATGGCGGGGCGGGGGGGGGGGGTGGTGGGCAGAGAGAGAAGGAGACACAGAATCCGAAGCAATCTCCAGGCTCTGAGCTGTCAGCACAGAGCCCGACGCAGGGCTCGAACCCACAAACCGTGAGACCTGAGCACGAGTTGGACGCTTAACCGACTGAGCCACCCAGGAGCCCTAATATTCCAGTTTTAAAAGGCCCTATCATAACTCCAGATTTCAAAAGGCTGTTCTTACAACACAGCATTTCATCTACACTTTGGATTAACTAACCACATGTTACTATGTTACAGGAGAAAATGGATTCTAAATTCCAACATCCAACATTAGTCAAAATGAAACAAAACACTCCAGTTTGGGGAAAAGGTTAAAACATGCATTCACCAGTGCCATGTGACTAGGATAGCATCATAAAGGGTGAAACAATAGGTAACTTTATTTTCAGGGCTGCCCTTGGCACATGTGGGTAGTTTCCTACTTCGAATATGGTCACCATTAGCCACATATGTATTTAAATGTAAATTAATTGAAATAAAATTTAAAAATCAGTTTATCAGTCTCACTGGACTCATTTACATTTTTTAAAAAAATTTAATGTTTATTTTTGAGCGAGCGAGAGAGAGAGAGAGAGAGAGAGAGAGAGAGAGAGAGAGAGAGACAGAACGTGAGCAGGGGAGGGGCGCAGAGAGAGAGGGAGACACAGAATCCGAAGCGGGCTCCAGGCTCCGAGCTGTCAGCACAGAGCCGGACGCGGGGCTCGAACTCGTGAACCACGAGATCATGACCTGAGCCGAAGCCGGACGCCTGATGGACTGAACCACCCAGGCGCCCCTTCACTGGACACGTTTTAGACTTAGCAGCAAGATGTGGCTAGTCACTGCTACCACTGGACAGCAGAGCAAGAGAACGTTCCTACCTTGACAAAAAGTCCACGGACATTTCCGTCTTCATTGAGCATCTCTGAGTCAGTAATAAAGACCTAAAATTTGCATCATTCAATTGCTGCCCAAGCAGTAGACGATTGTAAATATTGGTGCCTCAGGGGATATAATTAGGTGCAACCCCAAGTGTTTTTGTTTGTTTCAGTGCACATTAAGAAAGCTCTTCTCGATTTTAATTGATGAGTGATGCCATTTTTGAAGAAGTTACTTAAGCTTGAGAGTTAAAGTGGTAAATTTCCATGTAAATGAAATGCTTATATATATTTTCTGGGTTTAAACAGACCTTGTTTTGTACAGATTCATTCCAGCTAATGATGAAACAAACATCTAGCGATGTTGTAAAAATTACACGTCTTAACTGATGTGTTTTGACACTATCTGCTGTTCATAAGAATCGTATGGATTTCTGAGTGTTTGCTGGACTTTTAATTTTTTTTAAATTTATTTTTGAGAGAGAGAGAGCGAGCTAGCGAGAGAGAGAGAGAGAGAGACAGCGCATGAGACTAGGGGAGGGGCAGAGAGAGAAGGAGACACAGACTCAGAAGCAGGCTCCAGGCTCCGAGCTGTCAGCCCAGAGCCTGATGCGGAGCTTGAACCTACAAACCTGTGAGGTCAGACCTGAGCTGAAGTCAGACGCTTAACTGACTGAGCCACCCAGGCGCCCCTGTTTGCTGAACTTTTAAAATTAGTATTCCTATTCCAAACTTATGCAACATTAAACACACATCACTTCTTTAGATTTTAATACAGTGTGTAAAAGTGTTTGTAAGACCTGGATTTGCTTTTGAGTCTGTCACGGGGATTTTTGCCTAAATGCTCCTATATTTTCTGACACTGAGATTTAATTACAAATATGCATAGAATGTGCTCTCCAGGGCTTGCAATGTGTACTTATCTCAGAAAATGGAATTATTAGTTATGTTTACAATAAAATATTGGAACAAAAATACGTCTCAATATTTTGTCAACGTGTCCCCAGTGCATGTATGTATGTCTATTGGCATGTATTTAATATATGTGTATGTGTCAATAACTTAGTTACTTTAATTATAAATTGTCTTTGCCTAAGACATTGACACATGCATCATATTTTAAAGGTCAATTCTGACAATTATATTTGTGAATAAAAATAATGTTTGCAGTCCCACTTTTTTCCTTCTCCCAAATTTAACTAGCTTCAACATTAACATTTATACTAATTCCACATGAAGGCTCTACAGGGGCTGTGATAACATTCCTATGTCAACATCTTTCAGAGGAATACATTTTTCCCTAGGGAGGCAAAAAAAAGATCTTTATGTGTACATTTTAGTTGAGATGATGATACAGGAGAAATCAATGGGGAAAAAGAACAGAGAGCTATTTTCATGCAAAACCACTAAATGCATTAGATTGCTTAGCTTAAAAGCATGGATTCATTCCATTTTCTTTTGATTTTTATGCACTGGAGATAATGAACTTAGTGCTGGTTAAATACAGCATCCCTTCTCTGAAAAATGATATATTGATTACCCTAATGGAACTGTGTCTTTTATTGAATGCTTCGAGAACTACATTTGCTGAATAAATCAGTTCGATGCTAATCGGTAGGGGCAGAAATGTTTTGATTGTCCCCATAATTCTACTTTTCTAATTGGGAAGAGCATATCCAAATGGGTATATAAAATGCACCACTACAATGTTAAAAGAATAAAATAGTTATTCGGGTGCCTACCCCGCAGCTGCAAAGTCAAAATACGGCCAATATCTTAGAAGCCCCCCGTATCAGTTTGTGAAAGTGGCCGTAACAAAGTACCACAGACTGTGTGGCTTAACCGACAGAAATTTATTTTCGCACAATCCTGGAAGCTTGAGGTCCAAGGTCAAGGTCAAGGTGTCTGCAGGTTTGGTTTCTTCTGAGGCCCTTCTTGTAAATTCCTCACGGAAATTGGGTGGCTCCCCCACACGCTGTGCTCGGGTAGTTCTGCAAAGTAAGGCGCCAGCCAGAACAACACCGCCCTGGTTTTACGTATCCACGGGCATTTCTCACCAGGAGAATTTAAAATGTTCTCGCGGTCCGTGAGTTCGAGCCCCGCTTCGGGCTCTGTGCTGACTGCTCGGAGCCTGGAGCCTGTTTCAGATTCTGTGTCTCCCTCTCTCTGACCCCTCCGCCCTTCACGCTCTGTCTCTCTCTGTCTCAAAAATAAATAAACGTTAAAAAAATTGTTTTTAAATAAATAAAATGTTTTTATTTTATTTTTTATTTTATAGAGAGTGGGTGGGGGAGGGTTGGGGAGAGGCAGAGGGAGAGAGAGGGAGACAGAGAGAGAGAGAGAGAGAGAAAGAGAGAGAGAGAGAGAGAGAGAGAGAGAGAGAGAGAGAGAGAGAGAGAAGTCATCTCTTGAACCCTCACTGTTGCCCTATTCTCTCTGAGGTCAACCACAGTGCGCCTGCCCAGCACACTGTACTTAACTGTTAATATGAACAGATGTCTAAAAGTGACTTGCTGATCAGCTACAGTTTCTTCCTCGTTGGCATTATCCACGCTGTGCTGCCTTTCTTTTACCTGCGTGATTGGGAGCTCACCCAAACTTGAATTTAAATTATTTCACCCGTGGTGGATACAAGATGTCTCAGCAATAAATGTAGCTTTCATGGATGCAGGGAAGCCACCGACTGCTTTTTCTCTGATGGACGGGGTGATACACGGCATCATCTCCTTGGTGTGTCTATGTCCTTAAAAAATAGCCAATTTTTAGGGATTAAAAAAAAAAAAAAAAGATGGCAGGGAGACACCGGAAGGAAGAGAATCGCATGAAAGAAAGTATCCAACGTAGGGTCAATAGCCAAGTCCTCTCCCATCCTGGCTTCTAGGTTACCCTTTCAAAGAGGATGGTCAGTTCTTTTTTGTTTTTTTAATTGTTTTTGTTTTTGTTTTTTTTACATTTATTCATTTTTGAGAGACAGAGCGCGAGCGGGGAAGGGGCAGAGACAGATTGGGAGACACGGAATCTGAAGCAGGCTCCAGGCTCCGAGCTGTCAGCACACAGCCCGATGCGGGGCTCAAATCCACACACCGTGAGATCATGACCTGAGCTGAAGTCGGACGCTTCACCCACTGAGCCGCCCAGGTGCCCCGAGGATGGTCGGTTCTGACCCAAACTCACTCATCTCAACCGTTGTTACTGGAGGCACAGAGGGATATAATTTTTCAAGCAGGATGACAGTATTAAAATACTGCATTTGAGGGACTGTGAAATAACTCGATCCCTCTCCAGCACTAAACAAATGCTTCAGACGACAGCCCTGGCATTCATGGGGCACGAGGGAGTCATTTATTGCTATGAATATTTAGAGGCAATCTTGATTACCACTTTAATATTAGTGGGCTGGTTCCACAGCTGGGAAGATACGCACACCGTGGCCTGTGAGAGGACGGAATCGAATTAACCGCAGAATCGCAGAGGAAGGAGTGAAGGCATTACAGTGCCATAATGGGGCAGGGCGGGGTGCGTGACTTGGGGCCTTTTACTTATTACATAAATGATGATAATGTTTACTCATGAGTCATTGATCTTTTTTTTCCCCCTGATGGAAACTGACCTTAGCAAACACCTTGTTAAAATGTGCTGAATGGCGCATATTAATCTCAGGTAAAATCCGCTTTGGAAATACATGTAATGTCATTTTTAAGGTTTTCGTGGGTTAAAATGTTGGATTATTTTTAGCACAGATTCTTCTTAATGTGCGTCTGTGACGTGACGGGGTTTGCAGATTTGCAGCCTCCTCCTCCCTTCCCGCCACAAAAAGTCACAACCTCGCGCGCCTCTGGCGTGGGTGATGCTCAGAGTTCAAGCTCTTTATCCTGTTGCTGCTGGACTTATCACTAATGCTTAAGTTTGCGGCAAACGGTTTCGATTTTCATTTTAGATGACGTCAGCGATACACCCAAACCATCTTACGAGCCTTATTGATCCACTGAAATGATGCCGGTCCCCGCTCCGGGCATCCGTACGCAAGGGGTCTGTAGTCCCCTGTGCCCGGCGTCTGGCTGAGGACAAGGGCCGATTCTGAAGCAGACACAATCATCTTCCCCCTCCTGGAGCTCACCGTTGGGTTGTAAGACGACAGTGACAACATGACTTGACAGAAAGCAATCTGGAAAACGCCACGATGCAGGTTTCTCGAACTTACCGTATCTCAAATTCAATTTTTATTTTATGGCGCCTCCTTCCATTCCAAAGAGGAAGGTGGGAAAGATCAATGCTCCCTCTCCACCAGGACCAGCCCAGTGACCACACTCTCTCTTAAAAGCCTTCAATGGTGGCCCATTGTACCCAGAATAAAACCATGGCCTTTGCACCATGCGGGGTCTGGACTCTGCTCACCACCATTGGGCTGGCCAGGCTCCAGCCAGCTTCCAGGCCTCTCCACCTGCTGACCCTCTTCCTACAGGTCCTCCCTGGGCTCCACTTCCAGGTCTCAGCCTGGATGTCACTGCCTCAGAGAAGCCCCCCGCCCCCCATGTCAGTGGGGCTCTGAACTCACAATCCCAGGTCCTGGCCTGCCTTGTGGACTTCCTGTGTTGTGATCACTTATGGTTGTGTTTATTTCACTTGTTGACTGTCTATCATCTCCTAGTAAAACAGAAACTTGGCGGGGGGGGGGGTGAATTTCTCTGCCTTGTTCCCCATTCTATTCCCAGCACCAGAACAGGAGCACCTAGAAACATCTGTGGGATGATGGAATCAGGTACAAAGCCTGTCAGAGATGGCAGAAGGAAGGCTGTCTGAGGGGGTAGTGAAGAAACCCCGAAGCCATAAGTGTCAACTCAGGGGGCATGAAAGGGACATCGGGACTCTCCTCCCCAGTTGGATCTGTCCCCGGGCAGAAGGCGACAGTCTGTCCTTCTGCCCTCAGTGGGCTGCCTGCCTCAACCCTGGAAGCCGATGTCCACCGTGGACACAAGTGACCACACAGAGGACCCCCGTGACACCGAATTAGGATAATAACTTGTGTTCTGTTCCTTTAAAGAGGGTGGGAAGGGCTTGCCGGAAGCTGAATTCTTCACATCTATTCTTGGGACTGATAAAAACTTCCAGGGACTTCCCGCTCCCAGCCTGGCTCCCAGCATCCCCTGTCCCTCCTGCTCAGTTTCTTTGGACCTCAGCGATAAAGAATCTAAAACAGGGCAGAGAGGTGCAGAGTGGGTGGCAGGAGGAGGAGGGCATGTGGGGGAGTGTAAATCAATGTGAACCACGGGGCAGACCGGCGGGGGGGGGGGTGGCAGGGAGGACCAGAGATCAGAGCCACGTCCGGATGCGGAAGGTCAGGGTAGGAGAAAATTGAGGAAGGCCCATTTTACCGCTTACTGGTTATTAACTGCCCCTGGCTTGGGGAACCGTACCCTGGACACATGGTGACACGGCGGCCTGGGGACAGGACTGTATGTTGACACGGTGGCCTGGGGACAAGACGGTGTGGTGACATGGAGGCCTGGGAGCAGGTGCCATGCTGGTGAGATCACGTTGCTGCAACTGGCCTGGGACCAGGGCCCAGGGGACACCAGGCCCCACGTGGGTGTGGCGCCGCGTCCTCAGGTCTCCGCTGTCTCCCAGCCTCTCTGCCTTCAGACATCGTTATTGGAAGGAAGGAGAGAGAACCTTAGCTTTGCGCCTGGCTGCCTGCTGGAGGCTCAGGAGCATCAGGGCGCGGAAGGCAGGAAGCCAATGGCTACGATGGGACTCTGCCATCAGCCATGTACCCGAACGACTCGCACGACTGTCCCCCACCCCGCGCACAAGGAAATGGCTTCCAGTGAATGTCAGTGCGGGCTGCACCTCCATAAAACAGGTCTTGGGATGAAGGATGCTGTTGTGTGGACAGGCCTTGGCTGGGTACCGGGGCCCAGATTCACGTTAGCATTGTCACACCAGCTCCGGCACCCTGGAAGGACGTCATAGAGCCCTTCTCTGAAGGGCATCCTAAATTGGAAGTTTGTGCACCTGCAACAGTTTCTCCTCTTCTGATTGCAAAGAGATAACTTTAAATAAAAAAATGAACTACTTAATTTCATCTTGGAAATAAGTGTTTTTCCATTGAGGAGGCTGTGCCCTGGAAGGGGTGTGGGGAACTCAGGCTGGGCATCTGTCCACAGACTGGCTGGACGCCGCCACTCAGATCGCAAAACTGTGGGCCGGAGGCCACTTAACTCTGCTGGGCCTCAGTTTCCTCACCGGGAAAACAGGGCTAACTGCGCTTTTCCTGTCTCTCAGTGTGGTCAGCAGAATAACGTAATGGGTCCTCAAAGATGTCCTTGTACCGATGCCTGGAATCGGTGAACACGCGCCTTTAGTTGGAAGAGGGGACTTTACACGTGTGGTTAAAGGCAGGGCTTTGAAACAGGAAGATGATCTTGGATTCTTCAAATGGACTCAATGTAATGATGAGGGTCCTTAAAGCAGAAAATATTTCATCGCTGGGGTCAGAGAGATGTGACACGCAGCGGCCTCTAGAAGCTGGGAATGGCCATCAACTCACAGCCAGCAAGAACACTGCTACCTGGCCCTCCGACCTCAAAGGGCAGAATTCCGTCAATATCTCAAACGAAATGGAAACAGATCCCCCAAAAAAGGCAGCCCTGTGAACACCTTGATTTTACCCTGGTGAGGTCTGAAGCACAGGACACAACCAGAGGCTGTTGGTCACGGCAGCAACACAACACTGATATAATCAGGAGCGACTGCCAGGAGGTTCAAATGGGATAACGTCTGTTTGGAAACCGTCATGCGTGATGAAATGAACACGCATTTCAGTGCTAGAAATCCAATCACAGGTGAAGCCGCCACTTCGCTTATTATTTATTGCCACGTACCCAAACAGCTATTCTTTGAGGTTTTCTGTATTTAGATCGAAATAAGCATAATAATTTTCAAGTTAACAAGTTTTAAAAAAGAAACATCATACATTCATTAACTGGAGGCCTATCTCGGGGAGATGGCTGAAGGCGCCTAGCTCTTCCCTTCCATACGGAAGAAGATCTTACCCCTGTCTGATCAGTACCGTAGAAGGAAGGGAAGAGTCTGTGAGACCCACGTGGCTACCGTACAAGATGGCGAATGCGCTTCATTGTGACGTGACATATACTGAAGGAAATACTTCCTGAGGTTTGCTTACTGCTATACTCAGCGGCCGGATATTAGAAAACAGCACAGAGCATTGCTTTTTGGGGAATGGATTGCCTCGTCTTAAAAGACACAGCCGTAAAAAAACACGCGCTGTGTTTATTAACTGGAAAGCTTGGCTTTTCAATTCAAAGTTCATTTGTCTAACTAATTTGATGTCTGGAAACATTCGTGTACCATATTTGCCTACAACACCATTTCAGAACTGTCAGTTGGAAGAAGCTAATGGCATGAGTTGCTAGTTTGTTTGCATCCAAGCTGTCTTCCAGAGAGAACATCCCGCTCATATGTTCACTAAGGGCCATTTATAAAGCTTCACTGTAATCTCTTCGAAATAAACATTAACAGGATATCATAAGCCCTTTAAAAAGTAATCCTGCTATCGATCGGAGCCACCGTCAAGTCACTGCGTATTAACTGAAGCCCAGCGCAAACACGTTTTTCTAATACAAACAGAATTACAGCTAATTGCCAACTTTTTACGAAACGCGCTCTAAATCCTCCATGAAAACCCACGCTAGAAGCTTCACAGAGACGTCAGAGAATTCGTGTTTCGAGCGTGACTGTCATCAGCGCTTCCTGTCGTTTGGCCTCTCGTGTGGTTTCTTGGGGTGTCTGAGCCTCAGAATCGGGAGGAAAGGGGAGCACCGCAAGGAGCACGGCTGGAGCAGGAGCTCCTCCCAGTCAGGAGAAGGAAGGCGGGGACAGGCTAGGGGCCCGGATGGTGCAGCCCAGTGACCGAGGACTCAAGGAGAGCGAGCCAGGGACTCAACTGGCCTCCCAGGGCCACCACACAGACCCTCACTTCCCGAGGCGGGCAGGACTTGATACCCCTTGAGGATATCGTTTTCTGTCTTCAGCCTGGCTCCGTCTGGGACAAAGAGGGCCTCGACTCGTACCCTTTGCTGAAGGAAAGTTCGAGTCCAACTCTCTTCCTGTTAAAATATTAGGGAAACCGACCAGTCATACATCTAGTGACACGGCCGACTTTGTCCTCTGCGCTGAAGATTCCCGATTACAAATCCCTAACTCCGCTCCTTCTCCTGAGCCTCACATGGGTTGCAAATGCCTCCCAGGTCACGTCCGACGAATATCTTATCGGCAACCCTAACGTGCAGGTTAAAACTCAACTTACGCCTCGCATCTCCCCTGCCAAGAACACTCCCTCAAGTGACCCTCCCCACCCCCCGCTTCGTATCTCTAGTGTCATCGTCAGCCTCAAAAGTCACACCGTCATCTGCCTCCTTCCTTCCTGTCGGCCCCATGTTGAGTTAGTGGTCCAGCTCTGGATTCTTCCCCTAGAGCAGCTCTGTGGCTCTGCCTGTGTCTGCTGCGTGGTCCCCACCTGCTCTGCAGGCTCTCACGACAGCCGGTCCCCCTCACTGGTCCCTGGCTGCAGGGTCAATTATACTTCTCTCCTCCGGCCTGGGCATGACACGGAGGTTCCCCGGCATCCCCAGCTCCCGAGTCTGCCCAGTCTCCCTTCACCCCCCATTCACAGTGTCAGAGCAGGCTGACATTTTCTGCAAAGGGCCAGATGATAAACAATATATATTTTAGAGAATAAATAGTGTCAGCTATGGCCCCTGTCCTGACGCTCCCACTTTGCCCGTGCAATGCAAGGACAGCCAGAAACAAAAGGTAAATGAACCAGCACGGCTATGGCCAGGAAAACCTTATTTATGGAAACTGAAACGCGACTTTCATATCATTTTACGTATCATCAGATATCATTCTTCTCTTTTTTTTCCCCAGCCAATAAAAAATGTAAACAAAACAACATGCTCGAACCTGACTGAGCCCCAAAACCACCTGGAGGGCTTGCTGAAACACGGACTGTAGGGACCATCACAGAGTTTCTTACTCAGCAGACCCGGGATGAAGCCCAGGCAGCTGTGATTCTAGCAAGTTCCCGGGTGGTGATGATGCAGCTGGTGCAGGGACCACGTTTTCAGCACCGCTGTGCCAGGACACAGTGTGGTTTCCCAGGGTGGCAATTCGTGAGGCCCCCTCGGCCTGCAACCATCGACGGTTTGGCCCCAAGTGCATGCACCTAGTGCCGTCAGGCTGATTTAGTTGCTAACATGAAGAGTCAGGAGAATCCTCAGACAAATCTGGACGCGGAGTTCTCAGTGGGGAAAAACAGGAGGAAACCGGCAACCCTGGGCTTGCCCATCAGGTGGTAACGATCGGCCAAGATGGAACAGAAGCTGCCAGCTCTCCTGGCCCCCACCTAGTGGGTCGGCCCATAGCGGCTGCAGGGCAGAGGTAAGGGACCATCTTACGCCCGGCCAGCCTCACTCGTTCATAATACCAGCCTGGCTCCTGGTGGCATTCAAGTTCACCAGAATCTCTTGTCTAAAGTTAAAAAGGATGAGGACAGAAATAGGATGACTGTAAACACACACAGAAGGATGGGATGAGCACACCTTTCCTTCTCTCACCTTCCCTGCTACTTTGTGAGCTGCGCCCCATCCCTTAGGGTCCCTGAGACGCTCCCCGCTTGGTGGCTTAGGTAGAACTCTCCTCTCTACGCTTGAAGCCATACATCCACATTCTGCCGGGGGTAGAGTTGGTTCTGTCCCCTGGCTTTATGATCACAGAACTATAAGCTCCTTGAAGCCTGAGCCAACTTTGAAACCCCATCAAGATGCCTCAGGCACCGCCTTCTTGTAGGTACGAAGCACAAAACCAATGCTTATTGCTTTGATTACCTTGATCGATACATTTAAAAAATATTGCTCACACATTCCTTCACCAATTATTTACATGACTTAAGTACAGGTCGTCTGTCCTGCTAACCAAATTTTGCCCTTGGCTACAAAGCTCAAATTCATTACCATATCTTGTTTTGCTGAACAAATGAATATATTGGCTATTTTGCCATTGATGGTGTGTTGACAGAGTTAGGCATTTAATCTCATCCTTGATACAGAAAACAGTCTTTGAGGAAGCATCACCAAATCCTTAGCCTGTTTTGGGTCTCCCTGGACTAGCCTGTCTTAAACTAAACCATGGAAGACGGCACTGAAAAGGGCCACTGTGGAAACTGTAGGCTTTCTCCAAGGACAATACTGGCTGCCTTCAAGTGGATATGAAAACTGAACTTCACAGTCAGTCCTGTGCCTTCACTTCCACCACTGACACTGGCCATGGCTTTGCCTTTGGGATGACAGCCAAGAGCGCACAAGGGGCTCATTCCCGGTCCTGCGGGAAGTGGAAGGAGTGGCTACATTTCTATGAACAACAACTGTGCAAAACTGGACAAAGAGTCGATTTACCTGGACTTTAAAACTAGGTAATGCTGACTTGACAAAAAGTAAAAGAGAAAAAAAGAAGACAACTCAGCTAACAGACCAAGCACATGGAATATGAATAATTTATGGTTGACCTACAAGATTTTTAACCAAGGAAAGCCAAAATCCCATTATTTTCTAGAGACAGGATGTCATACAGGGATACCTGAAACCCTGCTGAAAAATCTCTTATTGGTACCCCAGAAAATAGTTCAGAAAAGATTTCAGATGAGTTACTGGTTAGAAGAAATGTGGTACAAACAAAATTGTGTGTGTGTGTGTGTGTGTGTGTGTGTGTATTTTTCTTAAGTATAAACCAGTGTCTTACCTTAAGGTGCACTGAAATAAGGAAATATATAACTCGCTGCACGGTCATAAGGTTTAAATTAAGGTTTTCCGGCTAATTCTGATAAATAGAAAATCTACTTAGTGGAAGATAAAGGGAAGCGATCAGTTAAGCCCACCAGCAGCTTCACGCTGAACTAGAACTCACTTTTTCATTACAGCCTCCTCAGCTCCCCCAGTAAGCCAGGCTCACACAGACCTGAGGTCAAACCCAAGCCCCATGACTAACTACCTCTGTGACTTAGTCCTAGTTAGCCTCTCCGAGCTCTAGTTTCCTTGCCTGTAAATCATAGTAATACCAGCCGGGAGGATCAAGAGGCATGGTTTATGTCTGTATCTGGGCAGGGCTAGCACATGGGAGGCACTTAGCGTGACTGACAGTAAGGAGTACACTACGCAGACATTCGTACTGAGCCAACCTCCCTCTCTTTGGTCTACAAATATATTTTTGCCCCCCGATCCAGCAAAAAATCCCCATTCTTACAATCCAGTTTCCATCTTGTTAACAAAACAGAACATCAAAATACACGGACACACATATTTACTGCCATTCTTCTGTTGGAACTGTTAGGAAAAAAGAATTATTCACAAGAACCTCATCCAAATGGTCCACCATAGTTTTCCAAGAAAAGAAGGGCTAATAAATCCCTTTGCAAGAATTCTAAAGGAGTCTCTCCCTCCTCACAAAAGCATACACAGACTCCTGCCCTCATTCCACATGTTCTTTTTTTTTTTTCTTTTTGCCTATCCAAGAAGGGTGCTGCTTGTAAAGAAAAAATGGGGGCATCTGGATGGCTCAGTCAGTTGAGCGTCCTACCCTCAATTTCAGCTCAGGTCATGATCCCAGGGTTGTGGGATCAAGCTCATGCTGAGCATGGAGCCTGATTACAATTCTCTCTCTCTGCCCCTCTCCCCTGCTCATGCTTTCTCTCTGGAAGGAAGGAAGGAAGGAAGGAAGGAAGGAAGGAAGGAAGGAAGGAAGGAAGGAAGGAAGGAAGGGAGGGAGGGAGGGAGGGAGGGAGGGAGGGAGGGAGGGAGGGAGGGAGGGAGGGAGGGAGGAAGGAGGGAGGGAGGAAGGAAGGAAAGAAAACAAAACGAAAACATGGACTGTGGAGAAGACAGAAGGCAAGCCAATCTCTCTTCGTCTGACAATAAAAGGTAAACATAAATCACTGTGATGACGCACTGAACAATAGAGACACATGCACACGCTCTGTGGCGAAATCAGGCATCTACACACCGTGTCTGCGAGAAACAATTCAAAGTGCTGGCAGGCAGGTTTCACGAGAGGCAGTGGCCGGAGAGAACAGCAGGCTCATATCCATTCCTGTTGATGGGATCTCTCAGGAAATGTGCACCAGAATATTTTTTTAAAACAAAATGCTTGGTAGGTAACCTCTTTTTCCTTGATTTTGAATATGCTGTTGAAAAGAACTACATTTGCAAAGTCATGCAAAGTCATCAGTCCCTCCCCCAAATACATCTTTTGTGGGAACTACACACCCCTGTCCCTTCCACTCCTTTCTACCTGGTACGGTTATAGACCATTCACCATTCTGGGACCCTATTCTGGAACCATGTCAAGTGGATCAGGTTCTTAAAACCCAGCTGTGGTTGCATTATTTCAGATACAAGACACCTAATTTAGAGTTCAGTGAGACTCCTTCTCCTCCTTGATCTGTTCCTTCAAGGACTATAAATTTGGCCCAGGATTCCATTGGTTTTTCATCTACCAAGATCCCGCCCCCTTTATCCTATCAGTGGCTATTATCCTAGACCTGCTTATTATTTTTTTTTGAAACGCAGGCCTTGTTATTTTACTTACCGATTTATTTTTATGACTTTTGACCCATTGTTTCAAATTACTGAGAACTTTAAGAGCCATAACTCTTTGCCTAACGTGGTAGCTATTTGGGGCTGTGCCAGGCTTATTAAAGTAGGATATTCCAGTGTTGGTGAAGTGCCAAGAAATGGGCACTTTCATGCACAGCTGGTACAAGTGTAAATTGGTACAGCCTTCCCTGGAGCAATCTGGAAATAGTTATAATACTTCTCTAAATTATACATATATTTGATTCAATAATTCCTCTCCTAAGAATTAATCTAAATGAAATAACCAGCAAAGTAGGCACAAATAGAAACTGAAAGACACTTCGCATAGTTCATGTCGAAAAGTCGGAAAACACCTACATGTTTACCCCAGGGGAATAGCTACAAAAATGACACCGGAACCACAGGAAATGATATTACAAAGTTATTAAGTTGCTAGAATGAGAATAGGGAGGTTCTGATTCTGATGACGATGCTCTGAATAATTTGGACTCATCCCCCCACTGAAAACAACTAGAAAAGGTGGGCAAAATATACGTAAATTCTATTTAAAGACAACATAGAGTTTCCAAAGTAATGAACAATTATGGGACCATTACCCAGGTAGAAAAAGGAAACCCATGGTGTGATACCAGAATTGGAGGTTGACTCTTCCACCTTGGGCATCTGAAGAAGCAGTTGAGAGGTTGAAACCTGAGCAGAATCTCCACCAGATTCACCAGGGTGAAGGGGACAAAGAAAGGATATCAGAGTCTGCTACAAGGCGGTACTGATAAACCCCTTGACTGTGGACTTTGGGTTGGGATTCTGAAATGCTACACTCTAGGAGAAAGGGTGAGTCAGAAGTAGACTAATCCTCACAGAGATTGAAACCAGCTCAGTTCCTGATCACGAGTGCCCCAGCTTAGACATAAGTCATATCCAGTGTCTCAAACTATTTTACACATTCATACACGATTTCTGACACATAAAATAACCAGGACTAAGTGGACACCAAGAAGAAGACAGCAAAAAGCAGAAGAAACAACAGGAAAGAGAAACTGATGTATAGGAGATTCAGCTAATGGAACCAACAGAAACAGACATTAAAGCTATGCTGCTTAATAGGTTCAGAGAATTAAAAAACAAGCCTTTCAGGAAAGAACTAGAGCCCCCTGGATATTCTACAGTTGGAAAGTATAACTCAATGAAAAGGTTCCGCAGCAGTTTCAACACAGCTGTAGAGAGAAATGGTAGAGTGGACAACAGGTCAGAAGAAAATATGCAGGACTAACGTATAAAGGGACAAAGGGATGAAGCTCTTGAGAAAGGAGCTAAGGAGACACACAAGATCTGGTGAAAGGTCTGTGCATGTGCAATCAGAGACACAGAAAATGAGACAGGAGGAAACACAGTGGAAGCAATATTTGAATAACACATAATGAGGAATTTCCCAAAATTGGCAAAAGACATCAAGACCCACATTTTAAAAAACACCATGCATCCAAAGCACTACAAATAAAAAGAAACACTGCATCTTAACCTAGTAAAATTTCTGAAAAACTGAGATGAAGAAAAAATATGGTATTTTAAAAGGAGCAATGATAATTGGCAGATGATACCACAGAAAACAACGGAATATATAATAATGCTTAAATAGTTTCCACCCAAAGTTCTATATCTCATGAAATAGCCTTCAAAATTGAAAGTGAAATAAAGATATTTTTAGACGGATAAAAAGTGAGAAAATTCAAACGCAACAGAGTGCATTAAAGGAATACTCGGGGCTTTTCTTCAGGTGAAAGGAAAATTTACCCTTGACGGTTACTTGGAGATGCAGGAAGAAATGAAGAGGGAAGAGTTAAATAAGATGTAGATAAGAGTTAAAGGTGGGAACCTTTAAATGAAAATTAAAGGCAGTTTGCAACAACAAGAGAGAGAGGAAGTATCTATAACCCGGTCAACGAGCACATAGGAGTTTACACATTGCTCATGTCCACTTCCGATCGCTGTCACTTCTAGTGACATATTATTCAAGTGGAAGAAGCCCCATGACCCCAGCCCTGGGTGTTACTGTTTAGAACAGCATCACTAGAGATAGAGTCCAGACGTCTTTTCGCTGCACCTGTTTCTTTGTTTTCATGTGTTCATTCAACAAATCTACAGAGAGTCTATTATATGCCATGCACTGTGCAGGCACAAGGACCACAGAGATAAAGACGCCCACTTTATGGATGAAGAAGAAACCCTCTGGGAAATTCGGCAACTTGCTCAAGGTCACCAGGCTCGTTACTGGCAGAGCTGAACTCTGGTTCTATTTCTTTGGCACAAATATATATATATTTTTACAAAACAACCCTGACTATTAATAAAAAATAGCACATAGATGAATGCTACCTGGAATTTACGCACGCTCTTCTTTCTAATATTTTATTGCCGTTAACACACGGCTTTTTTCTCTCCTATCCTTCCATCACTATTACTCTCTTTACCAACTTCAGATTATTCCCTTTAACTCTGTTTCCTATTCTCCAGGCCTTTGTTGTATTAAATATTCTGAATTTATTCGTGAAACGTGCAATCTTCTATTTCAGACGTCAGCATGCCGCATTCCGGGACTGGAGGAATTTTGCTAGGATCTCTAACCATTGAATGCTATGCACCATCTACAGCGGCTGTCCCCTCGCTCTGGCCGAGAGCTGAGGTCAGGTCCCAGGTGGCCTAGAGAAGAAAGAAGGAGACTGCTGCTTCCCTCCGCCTGCCTGACCCCATCCCACCCCATTAACCTTGGCACGGTGTTGCGGAGATACAGCCGAGAAGGTCAGTGCTTCTGCTGTCACTGGGGCCCCTTCCTGCTCCCCGTTACCACTTCAGTAGCTCTGAGCTAAGAGTTACCCCAGTTACTGACCCAGGCAATAACTTCTGCACATATCTGTAGCACAACTTGGAGGGGAAGATCATCTTTATAGAGCAATGATCGATCACATGTTTATATATAATATTTGGTCGACACACACGTTTAGAACACTGAAGTTCCGCTTCAGTGGTTCTGCTAATAACGTAGACTCTCATTTTAGTTACTACAGAACGTATTAATAAAGCACCTCACATTTTATTAATAGGACACACAAAAAACCGACCTGACTAGAGAATCGAACTCTAAACAGACAAATAAAAATAACTTTTTAAAGCCCTGACCTAACAGTCTCTGCAGGTTGCGTGAACAATTCTTCTCACACATCTGCAGAGGAGGTGCTTGCTGCTCACATACAGAGGCTGCTGGCATATTTCATGAGGGTCCACAACCTCAGCGTGACGAAAAGGGCCAACTTCTGACGGGGCCCAAAGGTTTCCTGTCAACAAGTCTTTCCCTCTCCATCTGCTGGATAAAAACCCAGTATTCAAAAACAAGCAACTGCTTCAGCAGGTAGGTTGAAACCTGTGGTTATGGACCCGGGGTGATTCTGTCCCCAGAGGACATGTGGCAATGTCTCAGGACAATTTTGGTTGTCATGACTAGGGGAGGGGTGGTAGAAACCAGAGATGCTGCTGAACATCCCAGAAAGCACAGGACAGCACAGCCCCTGCCTCCCATCAAAGACTTCCCCTGTCCAAAATGTTAACGGTGCCACAGTTGAGAAGCCCGGGTATTATATTTTTCTTCAGAAATAGCAGTATTTAACCAGACAGTCTATAACTTAGTAAGTACTAACAAACTCCTCGACTACATAGCACTCTTTCTCATTATTTTATTTAAATATGTAGACAGATGTGTTACGTATTTTTTTTATTTAAAAAAAATTTTTTTAACGTTTATTTATTTTTGAGACAGAGAGAGACAGAGCATGAACGGGGGAGGGGCAGAGAGAGAGGGAGACACAGAATCGGAAGCAGGCTCCAGGCTCTGAGCCATTAGCCCAGAGCCCGACGCGGGGCTCGAACTCACGGACCGTGAGATCGTGACCTGAGCTGAAGTCGGAGGCTTAACCGACTGAACCACCCAGGCGCCCCGTGTGTTACGTATTTTTAAGACCACCTTTGAATGGGAGAAAGCTGACCAAAATATAGCTACATTCAATCTACATCAGTGTGAATGTAGTTTCACATGGCCCTAGAAATGACGGTACGTTGGAAAAGAGACTGATACGTATTTAATCCGGGGAGGTTTTCTGTAAGAGACAGTCTTCAGTTCTCATGAGGGCGTGCTGGGGAGGGAGGAAGGAAAACTTTCATGTTTGTGAGTCAAATGTGCAAATCCTTGGAGACAGCCAAAAGGAAGGGGGGGGCGGGGTGAGGAGTCGGGTGGTTGATATGGCTGGAACAGTGGATTTTGGGAGGGGGAGGTGTATTTTTTCCAGATCAAGACTTGTAGGGTGTGACCATTTGGCAGGAAGATTTGAGGGCAATCATCAAAAGTTTGTATTTAATCCTGAGCAACAGAAAGCCGGGGGCCGCCATGGGTTCACTGAGAAACCCTCAGAAGAGGAAAACACATTGGTCGGGTCTCTTCTCATCCAAGTAGATGACATCGCCCTTTGCAAACACTGTGGTCTTTCCTAATTTCAAGGAATAGTTAATACTCTGCCTCTTTAATCCTCGTTCACACTCTGTGACCCGGGCCTAATCACTTAATCTAGTTCAAATTTAAGGAACATATGTGGATGCCACGTATCATGACCATGGGACAGCTTGAGCCACTTAAGAAAAATTTCAAGTACAAATCGTGTGCAAAAACATCCTGGCCTTATCTAAAATTTCAACATTCTCCGGAGAAGCAACAATCTGTAGTGTGTCCTCCAGAGGGATTCTCAGGGTCATCCAATACTGATGCTTAAATCAAATAATCGTTTGGCTTAATTCTTTTATTGTTCTTCAAACCCGACCCCCACATGCTTTCATCTTTCCAAACTCTTCATGCTGCCTCACCAGGTTTGTTTCTGTGCCAAACTCGGCAAGCACAGCCTCCAGCCTACGGACTATCTTTCTATAAGATGGGGGCTCGGGTGAAATCCTCACTAACTTGTTATTGTGATCACAGATGTGCTTCTGGACCTGTCTTCCTTTTGCATGCAATCTCATGGACTTTGGGCTGAAGATAGAAAGTCAGCATTTTTTTAGAAAATAATTGGCCTTTTATGATATTTTGAGGATGACGAATGAGTTTTAGCACAAACAGAAATTATTTTAAAAAGAACGCAGATAGACGGGAAGAATTTACCCCTTGCATGGGGACACTTAGCACAATGAGTAGAGAGGCCTGAGGTACAGGAGGGCAGAAGAGGTCTTAAGAGTTTGAAATGATCTCTACCAGTGTAAGTAAAAGCACAGTTGTCTCCTGTCTAAAGTCAGTTTGTATTCAGTTGTTTTTAAAAAGGAAACCACCAATGAAGAGAATCCTGTTATACTCAATTATAAATTACCAATGAAAAGTGACTTTTAGGGGTGCCTGGGTGGCCCGATCGGTTGAGTGTCCGACTTCCACTCGGGTCGTGATCTCGCCATCTGGGAGTTTGGGGCCCCGCGTCGGGCTCTGTGCTGACAGCTTGGAGCCTGGAGCCTGCTTTGGATTCTGTGTCTCCCTCTCTTTCTGCCCTTCCCCCACTTGTGCTCTGTCTCTGAAAAATGAATAAACCTTAAATTTTTTTTTTAAAAAGTGACTTTTAGAAGCAAAGAGAAAGGTTTTTAAATAGGCAACACACACCATTACCAAGGAACAATCTTTCCAGAATTGTAAACGTCCGAACTGTATTTTTGAGTCTCAATGCAATGAAATCCTCATAACTTCCTAATTCTACTAGTTGAATGCACTGGCTGTAATGCTAGGAAAAGAGTGATCGATACAAGAGAGGAGGGAGGGAGGGGGGGGACACACCTGTGGAGCAGGCTGGCGCTTAAGGATAAATGGAGAATATAAGCCAACGACAGAGCAGAGTAGAAAAACTGAGGGCCCGGGAGGGCACTGATGTGTGGCAGACATTGGGGTGTGGGAAGGGGGGCTGATTTGATAATTTCTTATATTTGATGTGCGAAGCACTTTTACATACGTGAAATTAATGGTTAAGCACAAGGGGACCACTGCTGCATCAGGCAACATAGAGATTCCTTTTCACATGTTGCTTGATCAAATCCCCATTCATCACGGTGTGCTTTTCATCCTTTTGGTCTTTCCAGTTGCTCATACTAACCTATATATGTCCCTAACAGAAGAGAAGCTGTTGTCATTGTTTTTGGAAAAGGGCAAACATCTTTGGGCAGCTTTTCTAAGCAAAACTCTCATTTTCCCCCTTATTAAATTAGCCTTGATTAGTGGCAACAGTTACATAACCGTAGAAATCTGATTAGAAAGAGTAATGTGACAGCTGATACAAGGGTCCCAGGTCGTTTCCCAAGACAGGTCATTAAATTCTTCCCTAAGACGAGAAAATCCACACACAGCACCTTCTGCTTAAGATACTCAGGACAATTAAGAAGGTCTTACCCTATTCGTAGTTTTTGGGAACGTTCTGAGGTAAGGTATAATGGTTTGAGCAAAACCAGGGAACATGGGAAAGGGAGATTATTTCTATCCAGCAGGACAAGGAAACAAGAAGTTTGAGTACTGGCCTCTACACACACACACACACACACACACACACACACACACACACACACACACACTTTGAGACAGACTCATGGTGCTCAGCAAAGCATCTTTACCCGTGGTGGCTGGTGTTCCTTAATTAACTGCAACATAATGCCTCACCTTGCTTCTCCTAACTAGGCGATCACCATTACGTTATACTTCAAATTGGCTTGTTCACAGGAGGGTGAAGACCCTAGACCAAAGATAGACTTCATTCTCCCACCATGGTATAATATTAGACAACAGACTATAAATACATTAAAGATGTATATTAGTAATTCCACAGGTTTTCTCAATCACACTTCCTCCAGAGATTAAGCTGTAATGCCGTCAGATATCCATTATCCGGGATGAATTCACTTCTCTCCCCGACACTGAGAGTGGTGCTGGTTATGCACCATTCTTGGGAGAATTGAGAAAACAGACACCGAACTCATTTTTTTGTCTTCTGTGGTTCAGAACTGTGAGAAAGACTCTGTTTCACATAAACGCCAAAAATGAATAAATAAGACAATAAACAAATGAAGACAAAGAACTAAGAAACCAACCGTGTAGAAACATGGAACACACACACACACACACAAAGAAAAAAA
Source organism: Felis catus (assembly GCF_018350175.1). Classification (NCBI taxonomy): domain Eukaryota; kingdom Metazoa; phylum Chordata; class Mammalia; order Carnivora; family Felidae; genus Felis; species Felis catus. The sequence goes on from NC_058378.1 coordinate 81,712,600, forward strand.
AACATGCCCAAACTCTACATTAATCTAAAACAAAGTAGGAAAAATAAGCATAAAACCGAATGGAGAAGTAGAAAATAAATAGCAACTGTTACAATAAGAGGCAGAGGTGGTCAGACTGAAAGAAGCAGGACTTAACTAGATGCTGTCAGCAAGAAGTCGACTTTAAATATAAAGACAGGTTAAAAGCGAAAGGATGGAAAATGACAGACCGTGGAAAGTGAAATACTATTATTTGATAAATTGGGTTTCAATTTTTAACAATTCTTCTCCTTGAAAGACATCATTAAGAAAACAGATTTTCTCACAGGGTGTGAGAAAATACTTGCAATGCAAAGATTTTGTATCCAGGACACGTAAAGAACTGCTACCACCCAAGAGGAGTATAAACAACCCAGTTAAAAATGGGCAAAACACTCTGAACAAACATCTACCTAGCATTCCCTCAAAAATAGACTTGAATGGCCAACAAGTGTATGCAAAAATGGTCAGTTCCATTAGATATTAAGGAACGAAAACCACAATGAGGTACAAATATTCATCCATTAGAATGACTGCAATTAAAAAGACTGAGAATACCAAGTGTTGGTGAGAACTGGATCAACAGAACGCACGCACACCGCTGGTGGGAAAGCAAAATGGTGCAACCACTTTGGAATCCGGTGTGACGACGTCTTAGAAATCGGAATTTCCATTTGAAACGAGAATTGCACTCCTAAATGCTTTCCCAAGAAAATATGTCCACACAACAATTTACATGGGGATAATCATAACAGCTTTTTCCTGATAGCTCACATCTGCCCTTTCAAGATGTCTTCTCATTTTCTTCTTGCTAGCATATTTCCATTCAAAGTCAAATGAAAGTCTTAATTTTGCTCCTTTGAAAGTCTTTTTTTTTCCCTCTGGATGTTTGAAAGATTTTCTTGCACTTTAATTTCCAACAGTTCTATGGGCTTTACTTTGTATTTATCTTCATTGGAACTAAGCTTGATTGAGCTTCTGGCAAGTATGGGCTGATTCTCATCACTTCTGAAAAATTCTCAGCCATTATTTCTTTAGAGGATGCTTCTGCCCCAACCTCTCTCTCCTTTCCTTGTGGGAAACTTCATACATGCAAGTTGGACTTTTGGCTGTTCCATATGCTAAGTTATTTTCTTTCCATTTGTCTTTATCTGTGTTTTATTTTCTTGTATTGCTCTGTCTTCAAGTCCGTTATTCTTAACTTCCTCTGTTTGCATTCTGCTGTTAAACTTTCCAATGAACACTTTATTTTTATTTTTTTTTAAATTTTATTTATTTTTGGGACAGAGAGAGACAGAGCATGAACGGGGGAGGGGCAGAGAGAGAGGGAGACACAGAATCGGAAACAGGCTCCAGGCTCCGAGCCATCAGCCCAGAGCCCGATGCGGGGCTTGAACTCACGGACCGCGAGATCGCGACCTGGCTGAAGTCGGACGCTTAACCGACTGCGCCACCCAGGTGCCCCTCCAATGAACACTTTAGATAGTGCTTTATTCAGTCAAAGGATGTCCATTTGTTTTGTATACTCCAGACTGTTGAATCTCTACATATTTTTCTCCATTTTTAGCTTTTTCTTTTTTAAACCATACCAATCTTAATTATTTTTAAGTCCTTCTCAACTAATTCTAGTATCTGGATCATTCATTACACTGCTTTTATTCTTTGTTTTTGTTTCCTGATTGTCAGTCGCAATTTATGGCTTCTTTTTGCATGTCTAGTCAATTTTTATTTCATGACAGCTATTGTATATGAAAGTACCACGGAGGCTCCAGACGCTATTTTTCACCAGGGAGAGGGCAGGTTGGACCAGTGAAATCAGTCCCTCACCTGCTTGGAAGTTGAGCTGGGTCAAGGCTGGGTTGCACTCTTAATAAGACCCAGCCCACCTCCAGTGAGTGCCTATGCCTTGAGAGTGACTCTCCTAGGCTTCTGATGGAGAGTCCTTATAGACCCTGAAAGACTGTAGAAGAGCTTCCTTTCTATCTTTTGGAATTTTGAAGCTTACTCTTTAGCTTCCCTATCTGTGCAAATTTAAAATCTGGCATGAGAGGGGAAACCAGTCACGCGATCGTTGCAAGCCTCCTTCCTCTTGCTGGATCTCATCCCTGAAGCACGGAGGATTTTACCCCGCCTCCCCAACCCCTTTTAAACCCCTCCTAAATTTACGTGTAAATTTATACTACTGAAGTCAAGGAAACTTGACAGCAACACAGACTTTTTCCTTGACTACTTTAAACACCCCCAGTAGTGAAATCTTACTTTCACTACTGATCGACTTAGCATTTTTAACGGAGAGTATAAAAGTGAGCTTGTATACAGTCATGGTTTAAAATTAATTTGGGTGTTGAGTAAGCACTATTTTGACTACTTTTTCCAAATGTTAACTTTCTATGTGAGGAAATGCCCTCAAACTATAGCCTAGAAGTTCAAAAATACCCTCTGCAAAGTGACTGATGCCTGGTGTACTTTATAATGGGGGACACTGGAACATCTCTTCTCAGATAAGAAGTATTATCATCTCATAGTTAGCAACCGAAAATAACAGCTGTGACATGTTGATGTCCTTTTAACATTATATCCATAGCTGAAGGTCAGACCTCATCACTTATCAGCCCAAGAATGATGCCCGTCAGCTGTCATGAAGCCTCATCTGGGACAATCGCAGAGATGCATTTATACAGTTGAGTAGACGCTTGCCATTTTTTCCTGCTTCTCTTCCATTCTCCTCTCACACAGTCCCAGAACCCAGGGTTCTTTTGGGGAATCACCACTCTCCCGTTCAGTCTTTGGGATCATGGTTGACGATCTCCTCCTCCCCATGCCAAAGGTGAACATACGGCCCAGGCTTTATTCGTCACTTATTCCCTGCTTCTGGTTACACTGATCATTCCCAATGTAGACACATAACCCAAATTAGTTCGCAGAGACTCAGTCTGAGGACTAATACTTTGCAGAGGATGAGCATGTCTGCAGCTGGCGTTGCAGAGAAGGGGATACAAGACTGGAGTTGTTGGCAGTCATCTTACCACTATGAATTTAAGGTCTCTCTCAAAACAAAGCTAACAGGAAGGCACTAAGATGTAGAGAACAAATGCCAACCTTGAGGACATTGGTCGAGTCCCTGGATGGAGCCTATCATGGCTGAAGCCAGGACATGCCCCAAGACTTTTCAGTTAGGGAAATAGAAAAAAAAATCGCTGTTCAACATAAGCAGGCTTTAGTTGGTTTTCTGTCACTCGTAACCAAGAGTCAGTTTGTTCATCAGGTAATTTGCGACAATAGATCGTCCTTCTCAGCTACAGTCCATTCTAAGCTAGAGGCTAGATGGTGAGCTGGGTTCAGAGGGTGGAGACATAGTTAAAGGGCTCCTACTGTATTACATGAGGTGGGAATCCGTGCTTAGGAATTGGCTGTGTCACAAGCCAAATATGGGCTTCAGCAAGCCACTCAGCTTTCAAGAGGAAACAAACAAACAAACAAACAAACAAACAATTCACTTCTGAGGACTAGCAGCTGGAGAGAATGGCATAATGTCCAGACTGAAATGATCTAAGACAATTGGAAATACGGACCTGAATCTTGCAGAAGATCAGGGCTGGTGGTGAGGACTTTGTCACAATAAAGGTGAGGGTAGCACCCCTCGAGAAGGTGAAGGGTTCTAGAGAGAGAATGCCATGAGAGGAAGTAGGCAAAAGACGGGACCTCGTGAACTGCATAGATTCAGAAGGCTGGTGGGGGGAGAACAGGAACAGCGAAGGAGGTAGGATGAGGATAAGGGAAAACCAAGAGCCAAGAAATCCAGGGAGCAGCAGTTGGAAGAGACAGAGATCAGCAACTACAAATACCCAAGAAGCTAAAAATCCTACAGACTATGAGAAGGGCAAGGAATTCACCAACACCATTGCCTACCTTGCCAAAAGCTCTTCTGGGCAAGTGGTAGGGTCAGACCAGGCTGCCACAGTTACCCAGAAAATCCAAGGTGAAAAAGCAGACTTCAGGAGCCACAAGCTGCTTCTGAAATGGCTGGTAGCTGAGGCCGGGGCAGAAAGGCAGGAATGTAGGGTTAACTCCAAAAAATAGAAATGCCTTGACATTGCCTTTGATTGTAAATCACCACTGGGGATGCCCTGTCTCATTTTCAACAGGAAGCTATAAAAAACTGACTCCATTAATAAAGGTGTAAGGCTATAATGCAAAGTAGCACATGCCCAGGAAATTTATCAAGAGCTGAACTATGTCTGTTTGGGGAGAAGTGATCAAAATATGAAACTGTGGGCTATGACGAGAAGAGCTACTACAATTTTGCTCAGCAGCTACTGTGTATCCTAAAAAGATGAGGTTCCTGCCTTTAGGGGGTGTCCATCCACACTGAGGTTCACTAAAAGAGAAAAACCTCCAGGAAGCCTTCTCCGAGCTGTATCCCTGAAATATTACAATCCCATGTGCACTGGATTTTGGGGTCCTTCTCGTTCTCGCCATGCTGGGTGTGGTTCCAGCACAGTTGTAGGAGAAGTGTTTTCTCTAGGCAGGTTGTCTCTTCCACCGGGCTGACAACCCACGGGGGAGGGATGACATTTTACTCATCTTTGTATCACACGGTGTGGCACAGAGTGGACGATAAGGGTTGCCAGATTTAGGGAAAAAAGACAAAATAAACACAATCTGGTTATATATGGATGGCAAATTCAAATACCTCATGGGACATACGTTTAACTCAAAAGCTATTTGTGGCTTATCTGAAATTCAAATTTCACCGGGCACCCTGTGTTTCATGGGGCAACCTTACACATTCTATCCATGTTTGCTGAATGAAGGTAGCAGCATAACCAGGGAAGGAGAGACGGAGAGAGGGCAGTTCACTCCTTCTGAACCCATTCTCCAAAGACGCTGATTCAAAAAACAGCACAATGCTAGAGGTAATACGCTGGCAGTACAGTTAAGACCACAAGAAGAACTGGGGAGACTGGGTGGCTCAGCCGGTTAAGAGTCCAACTCTTGGGGCATCTGGGTGGCTCGGTAGGTTAAGCATCCGACTCCGGCTGAGGTCATGATCTTGCGGTCTGTGGGTTCAAGCCCTGCGTCGGGCTCTGTGCTGACAGCTCGGAGCCTGGAGCCTGCTTTGCATTCTGTGTCTCCTCCTCTCTCCGCCCCTCCACTGCTCATGCTCTGCCTCTGTGTCTCAATAATAAATAAATGTTAAAAAAAAAAAAAAGAGTCCAACTCTTGATTTTGGCTCAGGTCATGATTTCACCGTTGGTGGGATCGAGCCCCAAGTGGGGTTCTGCACTGACAGCGTGGAGCCTGCTTGAGATTCTCTCTCTCCCTTTCTCTCCGCCCCTCCCACACTCTCTTTCTCAAAATAAATAAATAAACATTAAAAAAAAAAAGACCATAAGAAGAAGATGTGAGAGAAGGACCAAGAAACCTGTAGCAGGAACACCAGCTGGGGGACCCCAAGATGGGTGGAAGATGGGTACTTGGGTAGACCTGCCCCCCACCCCTCCACCCCCAGGAGATCACAACTCCTGATGTTAGAACCCGACTGTGCCTCTGGATGAGTGTGGCCGAATTTAGATCACGGTCTCCCCTCAACACACAAACACTAAAGGAGAAGCACTATGTGCAGCCAGGTGGTCTTGACCACGTGGTTGAGGGATTCCGAGACTGTGGGGTCAGCAGAGCCTGGATGGTCAGGGAAGGCTTCAGGGAGGAGGCGTGCCTGTGGTGAGGCCCGCGAGAAGGAGGGAAACACACACACACAGAAACCTCTTCTTAGGTTCTAACTCTGAATCCTTTGTAATTAAATCTAAAAAATAAGCCAAACATGAGACCAAGATCGCGGCCGCCTTCCTTAAACACTAGGTTTGTTTGTTTGTTACTTTAGCCTTTCCTCTGCCTCGAGAACAAGTGGCTTTCCTGTCTTCTCCCAGGAGACGACAGTTTCGTCCACCCTGTTGGGATCAGCGCGACTTCGTTTCTCACAAACCACGAACCGCGCCCTCTCGTTGCCGGCCACGTTCACCCGCACCTGCACCTGCGTGGACGCACCGTCGGGAACGGCGATTTGCAGTCGAGGCTTTGGACTTGGTGTTGGCTTTTTTCCTTTCAGTGGACGCTTCTCCCCCAGTTCCCCGCCTCCCTTCTATGTGGGAGGCGGCCGCTTTTGTTCAGTTGAAGTCAGCATTCCAGCTTGCTACTTGGCCGACAGTTTCTGTGGGTAGAAACTCGGCTCAGCTCAGCTGAGAGGTTCTATCTTGCGGTGTCTCAGGAGGGTGCAGCCGGAGGCCAGCGGGGGCCGCCGTCACCCGAGGGCTGGACCGGGGCTGGAGGACCTCCCGCAAGGAGACACGCTCACACACCCGGCTGTTGGTGGTGCCCGTCGGCCGGACGACCCACCCCTCCACGGGGCCGCTTAAGTATCTTCAGGGCGTGGCAGCCGGTTCCCCCGCCAAGTGAGAGGTCCACGGGACCAAGGTGGAAAGCGTAAAATCATATGCCGTCACTAGCACCTCATTCTATCGGTGACACAGACTAACGCCGACTCCGTGGGGGAGGGGGCTTCAGAAGGGCAAGGATCATATGGGAGGTGGGCTCTCACAAAACCAGTTCCGGAAATTCAATTTGGAGAATTCAGAAGATGCTAACTGGGGCCAATGTCTCCCTCCCTGGAAACAGGAGGACATTAGGACCTTGTAAGGAAGGGCCAGATGCCCAAGAAGACGATGCAAAAGGGAGGCAGAGAACACAGGGGTCTCACCAACACCATCTGCTTCAAGGGGTTGGCCCTAGCCACCCCCACCTATTCACCCTCCACCCGTCTACCCCCCATCCCACATCTACCCACCCAGATGGCATTGGTACTTCTCACACAAGCTTCTGTGGCAGACTCTGGGCAACAGTGGTGAGCAAAAGAGAGAGGTCTCCACCCTCTTGGAAGACACAGTCTTGTTGGGGAGGCAGACATACAAGCATATGAATACAATGGCGAGGCACGGTGTGAAAGGAACAGAGAGCAAGGACAGCAACTGAGTTTGTACCTACTTCCATGAGATGGTCGGGGAAGCCTTCCCTAAGGAGGTCGTTTTGAGGCAGGGCTGAGGAAAGGCTCTCCCGGCAGGGATCAGATGGGTGATGGAGGGTTTCACGCATGGAGGTCAAGAACGGGCACTCACAGGAGGGCTCCTGCGGCTCTTACGGATGGAATCCCAGAGGAGAAGCCAAGTGTGGAAGAGGAGACCATCAACTCTGTCTTAAACAACCTCAAACAGAAGGGCTGGCGTTTGTAGCACCTCCTTGGGGCCACTAGAGGAGAGGTGGGGAGGGAGGGAGCCACGCTTGGAAGGGGGGGGGGACAGAAGTGCCAGGAATATGGAGGGGGGAGAGCTCGTCTGATTGCTGGAGAGGAGGCTGGATGTCCGAGCGGAGGCAAAGCAGAAACCAGGCAAGGGTGGGGTTAGGACAGGATACGGCAGGAGACGGGCACTCTAAAGGGAGTTTTCAGGCAGACGGAATAGAGCAGGGATAAGCATGGGGGCTGCAGGCCAAAGCCTGGCTTCTGTTTAGAGCATCATCTCAGTGAGGCCACATGGAAAGGGCTCTGCCCTTCATCCTGGACAAACTGGGAGCACCATCCACTTACAAACCGGGGCACGCCTGAATCAACCAAGAGATACGACATACAGATTTCTGGGAAAAGCAGACCTGCCTAAGAGCCCATCGTTTATACCAACATTTTCAAGCATTTGAAAATGCAAGTACCTGAGGGAGATCCTTGACTGTGAACCTATCTATGGAAATGATTTTTTTTTTTAATCTTTTGTAGCCTTGGTCAAACCTAAATGAAAAAGCACTAGACCAAAACAAAAGTCAAGGTAAAAGTAAGTGAAATGGAATAATTGAAAAGTGAGGGACTCTTATAAATATGAATTCAAACATCTCTGGGAACCTACTATGTGTCAAGTACCAACAGACTCTGAAGATACTGATGTGAGCTGTGCACAGTATCTGCCCTTAAAGATTTCACACCTTGCCTAGGAAACCAACAAGAAAATCAACTGTTATGTGTGGATAGTGCACACCACGATGGGCATACTGCCCGGGTGCTTGGGTAACATAATCCATGATGGGGGTACTGAGTGAGTGCTTGGGTAACATGCGCCATGATGGGGGTACTGACTGGGTATCTGGCAGCTAACCAGAGGGTGACAAGGGGTTGTGTATGTGAGTTCAGGAAAACCACTGTCTTGCTCTGCTTTACAGACAGGGGTGCTTAAACAACAGATATCTATTCCCCATTGTTCTGGAGGCTGGAAGTCCAAGATAAGGGTGTCAGCATGGTTGGGGTCTTGGCGAGGGCTCTCCTCCTGGCTTGCGCATGGTCACATTATCACCGCATCCTCACAGGGTGGAGAGAAAGCTCTGGTCTCTTCCTCTTCTTATAAGGACACTAATCCCATCCTTGGGGCCCCAACCGCATGACCTCATCTAAACCTAATCACCTCCAGCAAAGGCCCACCTCCAAAGACCATGGCACTAGGGGTTAGGGCTTTAACATGCAAACTTTGGAGAAACAAACATTCAGTCTGTGACGCCAACCAAAAAAGGTAACTTCTGAGATCAGTCCAGGAAAATGGAGACAAGACGTGGTAGGGGAGGCAGGGTCCTAGGGCAGGGAAGGAAGGAGGGCGTAGAAATACTGTGCAGAGCAGAGGCGGGAAGCAGAGCCTCTGGGAAGCCGTCAGGGAGTTGGAGGCAAAGCGCAGTGTCAGGAAAACGGAAGGGGCTCAGATCATGGACAGACGCATAGGCCCCCCATTAAAGGTTTGGGTCTTCTGCCGAGAGAAGTGGGGGGTCACTGACGTTTTTTAAACAGTTCAAAGACACAGTCAGATTTGTGTTGAAGAAACACTCATTCTGCAGAGTAAGGGTGGATTTGAGGGGCCAGAGAGTGAAGGATCCACTGAGATGCTACCCTGGCACGTGCCATTAGAAATCAGGTTTCTGAGAACATTTCATGGCACGGGAAGTATAAACAACAAAATGGCCAACACAGCGAGTCTCGGCATGTAGCACATACACACTTAAACACCACCTTTGCAATAGCTGTCTCAACTAGGTAGTTTTTAGGGTTCCTGTTTTTAATGGGGAAGCGGAGGTTCAGAGAGGTCATGTAACTTGCCAAAGTCACAGAGTGAGGACGACCATCCTGTGAGCCGTCAGCTCTGACAGCCTCAGTGCTGTGGACACGGCATGCAGAAGACAAGAGCCCCTAAACCAGCTCTCGCTCTGGTCTCCTCACAGGCCTGGCACACGCTGTCTCTAGCAGAATCTATCTATGGCCTTGCCACCACTTGCCTCCCTAAAACGGATCCTCTATCTCAAATCGCTTCTAAAACTACTGCCCCAAGTGTCACCTGACCGCTCAAGATCATAGGCGGCTTCCCACTGCCTTTGGAATGGAGTTCCCGCCTTTGGAATGGAGTTCCCACCTTCTTAGCACGGCATTCAAGGCCCTGCTTCATCTGGAAACCCCAATCCAGATAGTGCCTTAACTGTTACAGGTGTTTAGGAGTCATTTGCAGGGCACCTGGGGGGCTCAGTCGGTTAAGCATCTGACTCCAGCTCAGGTCATGATCTCATGGTTAGTGAGTTCAAGCCCCACATCGGGCTCCCTGCTGTCAGCACGGAGCCCACTTCTGATCCTCTGTCCCCCTCTCTCTCTGCCCTTCCCCTGCTCTTTCAAAAATAAATAAATATTATTAAAAAAAATTTTTTTAAGGAGTAGTTTGCAAAAACAAACAGAAAACTACAATTTGCCACCCAACACGGACGATGCAGAGCAGGTTTCCAAATCTCAACCAGGATCTTCTGGACAGAAGGACGCAGAGTCGCGGAGGGTTTCCACGGGCTGCCTCAGTTTGCACAGAAGCTAGAGCCTGTCACTTCCTGTGTCTTCCCATGTGATTCAGAAATACCAGCAAGGAAATCGCAAGGCGAGCTCCTCCAGCCTCGGCAGCTTCAAATAAAAGAGCTAAATCCATTCGCCGCCCCGGCTGTAGGAATTTCTTGAGAGGCGGTGCCTCCGAGGTTAGTGCGTGCAATAGGCCAGTTCTGCGCATGCTCCAGTTCCTGTTCTCCGCCAACACCGGCAGGTGTCGCCGGAAACGTTTCACCAAGCGATGGACACATGTCGTCTTCGAGGGTATTGACGTCATGAAAGACGTGCCCTTCCGCAGCTTCTGGACATTTATCTTATAGGAAAAGATCTTTAAAGCCCCTCCAACCCAGTCCCCCGCCTGCCAGCCCGTGGCCAGCTCTCCCCCGGCAACGCTCGCGGGGGCCAGGAGAACGTCTCCGCGTTCCCGTCCGTTGTAACCGACAAAAATACACTCGACGTTCTGTGTGTGACTTCGGGACGCTGTTTCTGTCCTTCCCCACCGACAACCGATGCTGCTTGGGCAACTGGGAGCGAGATGGGAATCTTGGTGTCGTCCTCGGGCCTCGGAGGGCGACGGCCCGTTTGTGGTATATGCCCATTGCAGGCATTTTCCCGTGGCAGCTGCCTTCCCAGAAACGCATCCAGGCTGAACGAGACGAGGCCCCGATACCTGCTCATGAAACAGCAGGCTGGAAACACTCGGCTCCGGGACTCACCCCGAGGCTGCTCTGGAGGTGAATCATAAAAAGCTCCCTTCTGCCCTTACTTAGGCCGGGAGGCAAGGGGGTCTACGGACCCGGAAAACCTCACTCTCCCCGAACAGCCCAGACGTGAAATCTGCAAGCCCACCAACGCCTGCTCTCCGGGCTCCAGATGAGCAGGGACACGTACGGAGGCGGCCAGTGCCAGGCCAGCCAACAGGTCCCGGGGATCCGACGGCTTCCCACGTAGCCCGCCTAAGACCAAAACCAGCGAGAAATTCTGGCCATGCACACGCATTCCCGTCAGCCGAACAGGCACGACCAGAGATCATATATATGCTCAGTGGTCTTGTTCTGAACTCTGAAAGAAGGGACTCGATTTCAAAGGAGCCGCGAGAGAATTCTCTACCCCTTCGTGGGCTCTCGACTCTTAACTTACGCTTCACCTCCCAGAGCTCTGCTTGAGCAAGCTTCCCAGTAGCTCTGCCAGGAAATTGCCCGTTTTTAACGCATTTTATTTTTTTAAGTATCTCCAGCACCCAGCATGGGGGCCTGGAACGTGTGGGGTTCTCAATAACTCCTTGCTGATAAAATGAGTTATACGGAAAGAACTCAGGGGAAGACGATGTTTAGTCGGTAAAACTTTTCCCCTCAGAAGTGAGACGTCAACAAGTCTTAGATGGAATTCTACTGGATGGTGCTTGTTCCTGGCTGGGCCACCGGGCTCGGCCGCCAAGCAGATGGACTTTCACTCCTCAACTCTGGGGATCCGATGGCCCCAGCTCCCCTGCAAGTGAGGCAGGGCTTAATTTGCACAGCTGTGCGCAGCACCCCTGATGAGGTGCTCAAGGAGCATCTATCGGAGGGAGAAAAGGAAGAAACTGTGAGAGGTCTTCAACTGTTTTCAAATGATATAACGTCTTCTCCGATGACAGACGGATGCATTTAGAGAGGTACACAGCACACTTTTCATTCACATGCCTTTTATGTGGTGGTGAAAACAATCAGTATATCAAGCATGAATAAACTGTGAAGTGTGGCTGTTTCTACAATTAGGCTGAGATCTTTCATGTAGATCGTGGGTGACTGATGTTTGGGAAACACAGGTGTGAAACATGTCACCTGCATATACAAACGTAGCCCTGGCAACCCAGCAGTGATGGGACACAGCACATGCATAACATCTTCGAATTCGGGCTGTCTGCCCTCATACCTTCAGGGGTGTCCCCTGTGAGATGCCATGGGGACACGCATGCCAGGAAGGCCACAGAATGGAGCCCGGGAACAGACATAATCTACAACCCTGGGCTCATTAGCTGTGCTCTCACCAACCCCGTTTGGGTTTATGACCATGTCTTTAAATTACATGCTCGGAACATTAGTGGGTTCAAGCAAAAAAAGACCCTTACTACCTTCAGTGAGTAAAACTTGCAAATGAAAACGGTTACGCCTGTTGAATAAAATCTTTTTGTGCGCCACTTTTAGGAAAAGGTCAAAGAAATTTCCGATAATTAGCAGAAAGACGGCCTTTGAGGCAGGGAGCAACTCAGGGAATCTGAAAAGCCAGAATTAGGTCAACTGCTGGAGAGTCGGGCATTAATTTCTTAAAATAACATTTTAGGGAAAAGAACTTAATGATTAGGTTTGATTCTCAAGGATTGATTGAGGTTACTGAAAACAGTCATTCATCATTTTTGGCTGCATAGGTATAGCCACAAAAAGCCAAACTCCTGGTGTATTTTCTCTTATATAACTTTTAGAATTAAAACTCGAGCACCTGGGTGGCTCAGTCGGTTGAGCATCTGACTTCAGCTCAGGTCACGATCTCACCGTGTGTGAGTTCAAGCCCCACATGGGGCTTGCAGCTGTCAGCCTATCAGCACAGAGCCTGCTTCAGATCCTCTGTCCCCCTCTATCTGCCCCTCTTTCACTTGTGCTCTCCCCCAAAATAAATATTAAAAAATATATATGTATATATATATACATGTATGTATATATATACATATATATATATGTATATATATATACACATACATACATGTATATATAGTGTGAAAAGGTATGGTGTGTCCCAGTCTTGACCCAGAATTTGAAGTCTGTTTCCTTAAAATCTAGCAGGAACACACACAACTATTTCCTTACTCTGTCAGCTGAGAAGACCAACAAGTGACACAGCAGTGCGGCTGAGCACACCCAGTGCCCAGATTTTGATGTCTAACACCATTCTCCACGGAGCCAGGGCTCTGTGGGGAAATGGCTGATTTTAGGACTGGGCAGGAAATACAGACCCGGTGCTTCTTGTAGTGACAGAAAGTTGGGGAGTGATAACACACACACACACACACACACACACACACACACACACACACACACACACACTCCACAGAGAGCATGTCAAAGGGACACAGGAGCCAACTGAAAGTGTTCCCAATGGCCAAAGCAGGGATAATTTGAACAATAACATAAAACAGTTTTGATTACAAACCAGACTATAAATATCCATGAGTCCATCTTGATACAGAAAAATAACTGAATAAATAAGTAAATAGGGAGAGGAGATAAATCTCCCCTGCAGGAGAATTAGAGCTAATTAATGCAGCTACTTCACCCTCTAGGGGGTGGAGCAGAACTGCTTTGAGCATGAGATGTGCACAGTGACGTCCTTCCAAAGAATCCGGTACGTAAAGGAGACACACCTGACAAACATGACTTCAGCCAGACGATCAAGGTCAATAGCAACAGTCATAAGGCCCGTCGATAGCACTTGCTATGGTGTAACAAGAATAGTACTTGACTTCTGGGGTCTCCTCCCCAACCTAGGTAAGCCCAGCTCAATCGTGAGAAAAAGATCAGACAAACCCCAAGTGAGGAATGTTCTACAAAATCCCTGACCAGTACTTCTCAAAGCTATCAATATCGGCAAAAACGTAAAGTCTAAGAGACCCTCAGAACCAAGTGGCAAGATGATGAGTAAACGTAATGTGGTCTCACAGAAAAAGGACATTAGGTAAACAACTAAGACAATGTGAATAGGGTACAGACTTCAGTTAGTAATAATGTACCAATATTGGTTCTTTAATTGTGACAGATGCACTGTAACATGAGATAATAGTGGGGGGAACATCAGGTGACGTATGTGGGACCTCCGTACTCCCTTGGTGATTTTTCTGTAAATCCAAGACTGTCCTCACATGAAACACTTACTTTAAAAAGTCTAGCAAGAACAGACTTGGAGAGAGGGAGAAGTCAACTTTTCTTCTTACCTGCCCCAAATCTCCAATGGGCAGATTGCTGTAAATACATGTAGTCTGGGGAGACATACATTTCCTTTTGCCCATTTACGGATGGTGCCCATCACCTGTTCTCAGTAGGTGGCTATTGCCCTCAAGGGGGCAAAACTTGGTCCTTGGGGTAGGGGTTGAAAATTCGTAGATATTACAACAATTTGTTTCCTTCTAAAGCTTAACTCTAGCTAACAGATCTTGTTTCTTAGCATTTCATTTCTCCCAAAAGAGAAATATAATTTAAGGTAAGCCAAACTCAATTAAGATTAATTCAAATTAATTTTTCTCTTTAGTCAGGCAATAACAAAACAGTTATAAAATACTGGTGTATACCACTCAAAAACACATACCTGACCCTTACAAGGAGGCGCGCAAGAAATGGGGGAGTCCAGAGCACGTTAAATCAATACAAGAGGAAAATTTCACACAAGGTCTCTACACAGTTATTATGTTACAATCACAGCGCTGTATTCAGTTGTTTTTCACATGATTTTACATACTTGGTTGTAGGCATTCTTGTGATAGGTTTAAAAAAACCTCTCACTTTTTAAAGACAAATAGAATTAAAAAAAAATCTGTACTTTATGGGCTGCCTGGGTGGCTCAGTCGGTTAAGCATCTGACTCTTGATTTCAGCTCAGGTCATGATCTCATGGCTTGTGAGTTCGAGCCCCATGTCAGGCTCTGTGCTGATAGTGCAGAGCCTGCTTGGGATTCTCTCTCTTTGTCCCTCCCCCAATGTGCGTGTGCACGCATGTGCACACACACACACTTTCTCTCTCTCTCTCTCTCAAAATATATAAGTAAACTTTAAAAAAAAAATCTGAACTTTAAACTTTGGTTGAATGAACCATCATCACCAACATGACTGTTTCCTGAACAACTAGGAAGGAACCACCATCTCATTAGTTAGGTTCTGACTTCTGAGAAATTCCAGAGTAAACGCATAGGTGAGGGCATCTTCAGTCATCGCATGATGTAAGACCATTAAACACAACATTAAGTCTCTCTCGGGGAGATATGCTCTTTAGTCTAAACTGTGATTTAAACATCATCAGCCTTCCTCTGGGCACCTGGGTGGCTCAGTTGGTTGAGCGTCTGACATTGGCTCAGGTCATGATCTCGTGGTTTGTGAGTTCGAGCCCCGTATCGGGTTCTCTACTGCCAGCGCAAAGCCTGCTTCAGATCCTCTGTTACCCTCTCTCTCTGCCGCTCTCCCACTCACGCATTCTATCTCAATCTCTCAAAAATAAACATTATAAACAAACAAGTCATTAAATAAAAATAAATCATTAGCCTTTCTAGACATTTTCTTTTCTTCTAAATGTCCTCCAGCCCCAGAAACTTTCCTTTTAGTGAAAGAGTTCAGGTTAAAAATCTAAAAAGGCCATACATCATGAATTGTTACAGATGTGTCATACCAATATAAATGTGAATCACAGGGAAAGTGGGGTGTGGGGTATATGGGGCTGTCTGTACTATCTTTGCAATGTTTCAGTAAATCTAAAATGACTCTGAAGTCACTTATTTTAAAAAACACGTAACGGGGCGCCTGGGTGGCACAGTCGGTTAAGCGTCCGACTTCAGCCAGGTCACGATCTCGCGGTCCGTGAGTTCAAGCCCCGCATCAGGCCCTAGGCTGATGGCTCAGAGCCTGGAGCCTGTTTCCGATTCTGTGTCTCCCTCTCTCTCTGCCCCTCCCCCGTTCATGCTCTGTCTCTCTTTGTCCCAAAAATAAATAAACATTGAAAAATAAAATAAAATAAAAAGCATGTATCTCTTATTAAGTACTTATTTAAATTTATTATAACTGGTCACTCATCTGTGAGTTTCTTAAGGGCGGACAGAGGCTCACCCATCCTTTACCACAGGAAGTTGACCTAGGACCTGGAACACAGCAGACACTCACATGTGCTTGGATGAATGCAGAAAGACTGAAAACAGAACTCGTCAGACTCTTTTCCTCCTCATACCAAGCAGCTATCTATATACCCCACCTGTCACTCAAACATGGAGAGTCTTACCTAAGAACCATAAAGCAAAAAGAAATTTGTAACTCTGTTTAAACAATGCAAAGCACTCCATCCCCTAATATTACCTAAGTTTGTTATTTTCTTTTAAGATTTATTTATTTTTGAGAGAGAGGGAGAGACAGAAAGAGCACGAGTGGGGGAGGGGAAGAGAGAAAAGGTAACACAGAATCCAAAGCAGGCTCCAGGCTCTGAGCTGTCAGCACAGAGCCTGACGCGGGGCTCGAACGCACGAACTGTGAGATCGTGACCTGAGCCGAAGTCAGACGCCTAACCAACTGCGCCACCCAGGCACCCCATAAATTTGTTATTTTAAAAACATATTTTCAAAAGTCCCAGGTCTGTGATGATGCTAGAGGTCTGAGGTAGGGAAGGCAGGGGGGAATCGCAGTAACTGTAGGGATACCTGATTCAACAAGCCAATTTTAAAACAAATGACATCAGGGCCTTGCTAAGAGGGCACAGGAAATAAACGAGCTGGCAGTGAGCCACGTGGAAATGTCATCCCAGAGCCCCTCCTTGACTGAGAGGTGTGCTCCCAAAGGTGGTGGTGGGGACACAGGTGAACCAAGCACAATACCCCGGTTTGCTTCGTCCTTGTTGTGTGTCAGCTGCAGGATAAGAGTGCATAAAAATGCCCTGGACGGTTGGGAATAGCACTCACATCTCGAGAAAGTCAGAGCTTCCTTGGTGGCAAGACAGCCGGGGAGAACACCTGCCCTCCAAGCCATGCTTTCGGAGTCTGGATTTATGAGCCAGTCCCGATACGAAGCACAAGAGGAAAAAAAAAGCTAAAGATATTCCTGGGGGGGGGGGCAACAGGGCGCTAAGGAAAGAACACAAGACTTCAGAATCTGACCGACTGGGCTTGGTGGCCAGACGGGCTACTTCCCGTTCCAAGTGCTTCCGCACCCTGGTCTGCAAACTTACACAACACCCACCCTGCCGGGCCGCCGGAGTACCCAGTGGGAAATATCTATAGTATGGACATCTAGCTCAGGGGTTGCAAGCTACAGCCTGTGGGCCAAATCCAGCCCACTGCCTGTGAGCTAAGAATGGTTTTACGTTTCTAAATGACTTTTTCTTTTTTAAAAAAAGGAGACTATTTCATGACACGTAAAAATTCTATTAAATCCACATTTCAATGTCCACAGATAAGTTTTATTAGAACTGGCCATGCCCGATTGTTTAGGCATTGTCTAGGGCTGCTTTGATGCTTCAAGGGCAGAGCTGAGCAGCTGAGACAGACGGCGTGGGACCCACACAGCTGAGTTACTGACCGTCTAGGTCTTCCCAGACAAGGTTTACTAGCCTTTGGTCTAGCTCCATCCGAAGTCAAGGGAAGGTTCTTAGTAACTGTCCTTATCCTTCCTAGTCTTTCCCCCAGTGCAGTGGCTCTTAAGGGGCAGGTGTTCACCACCTCCCCCCTGCCCCTTCAGGGGACATTTGGAGTCGACATGAATGGAGGGGAAGGCACTACCGGCATCTAGTGGGTAAAGGCCAGGGACGCGAACACCCTATGGCACGCAGGACAGCCCCCTGCCTGTACACACACAACAAAGAGCGACCCAGCCCCACTGGCAACAGTGCCGACGTCGAGAGGCCCTTCCAGAAAGCCCAGAATGAGTTACGAGAAAGGAAAGAGGCGGACACTCAGCGTGCCGAGCGTGCTGGGTCAGGCAGCAAGGGACACGTTCACATCTAGTTTGTAGATAAGGAAACAGAGGCTCAGCCAGGGCTAGTCACTGGTCCATCATGATACGGCAACACAGGAGCCGGAATCCATTGTCCCTCCTCTGCTTGCTCTCTGTCTCTCTCCCTCTCAAAAATAAATAAAGAGCAGAGAGAGAGAGAGAGAGAGAGAGAGAGAGAGAGAGAGAGAGAGAGAGAGAGAGAAGGTATAATTCAAGCTGGGGTTTCAGGTGTCAGGGACACAGCATATACCAAGGATGGCACATTTAGGCAGCAGGCTGCCCTGCCCGGATGACCTCGATGGCTGGGAGGTAGAGTGGGGCCTTCGGCATCGGGACAGCCCCGCCTATAAGGCATCTTGGGTATCATCAAGAAACCTGGATTTGGAGTCAGAGATCATGGGGAGCTTCTGAAGGGGCTGGGAAGCAGGAAAGTGACAGGCTAGCTCTGTGTCTTAGACAAATCACTCTGCTTGCATTACGTACGTCTGTAGCAGTAAAGGACTAATAAGCCATGGTGGGGAAGGGGCATGTGTTAGACATACTGGGCCAGGGGACTCGACAGATGTCTCCAACCTCATGATCTGAGGGGGGCGGGGGAAGGGGATGACAAGGTTATCCTCTAGGGGCTATTAAATAAAATAGAGAAGATTGACAGGGGCTGTGTCCACTTTGGGGCACAGCGCAGTTAAAATAATTGGGAACTTCCAACCGGAGCCTCCTGGAATCCACTGGATGTCAGGCCCACATCTCAGAAGTGAAGGCAAGGGGAGTGATGTGGGTTTTAAGTCCGTATATGTCAGAGAATACGTACTGGGGTCATCATGTGAAATGTTTTCGGCGGGGCACTTCCCACACAGCAGGAGTTGAGGGGCGGTGGCTAACGTCGCTAGAGTCATTCCTGTGAACAGCCCCCCACGCCGCTCTAGGCGGACAGTGAGGCCACAGAAGTGAACGGCACAGCCAGCGGGAGCCCTCAGTCAGAAGAAAGTCAGCGGAAACCAACCGTTAAAGGACAAAGCCAAAAAGAGGAATGAAAAGCAAGAATTAAAGACATATGGGGAGAAACAAGAGAGAACAGGGTCTTGGGAGCCAAAGGAAAGTGAGAATTTCAAAGGAGGGTGAATCACTGTCAAGATAAGTAAGACACAGAGTGAAAGGAAGGGCTGGCTTTGGAAGTTGGGAGGCTACCTATGACCTTGGCAAGAACCGTGGTTGTGAGGAAGTGCTGGGAGGGGGGGCTGCTACCGGGGTGGGGGGTGGGAATGCGGGGAGTGGGGTGAACACCCTGCCCCCCCCCCCCACGTGAGGAGATGTCTCCCCAGAAGGGCTGACACAGATGGTTATTTGAAGGAGAAGCAAGGCTCCTTCCAATGTATGGAGTGGAATCTACTTCTGCCGTTTTAATTAGTTGCCATTTGATATTTGATATTTGAGACCCACAATATGCAAAGGGAAGCTTCGGTTGCACGTTCTAATCTGCTTGCCTTTCTATTTTCCATTCCACACACTATTTCCATACATTCGTTCTCATGTGAGCAGGCTGGTGGTTGGACATTTCCTGGAGCATTCAAAGGCTGGGCTCAACGCAGGTCATCTCCCGATCTGTCACATCTTGACATGCCTTCCCCGGGCTTCGTTTCTCTCAAGACATGAAATTGGAGATGGGTCCCTACAACACTTTGTACTTGTAGTATCACCTTCCATTGATGTAGCGGGTTTTAGTTCCCCATGTGATTTTATAGCCATTGTTTCATCACGCTCATTCCTGTAACAGCCCTGAGACGGAGGGAAAGCAGACAGGCTTATCCTCATGTTATAGACCAAAATAACAGAGAGCAGACAAATAAAATGCCAGAAGCTCTCCAACGCAGGCAAGGTCACGTTCCTTCCCAGCCTCGTCTCTGTCAAGTAAATTATCAGTGGCAATGATGGCTTGGTGCTTCATTTGAAAAGGACCTAATAATATCCCATCCAGATATATTTCAATCACAGCGGGGAGAAGGAGGTGTGGAATGTGACGGTACTTCTGCCTCAATCAGCTCAGTCGGGTTGACCAGCACTCCAGCGCTTTCCAACAGTGCAAGGGTTCTAATCTTGTGTGCTCATGAGAATCTTCTAGGAGCACTTTATAAAAAGGAGGATGCCTGGGCCTTCCCCAAACTAAGCACACTCTCAGGAAAGACACTGGCTGAACAGAAAGATACGGGAGAGCAAAGAATAAAAGAGCAGGGCAGAAAAGCAAGAATCTAAACCCACAACTCCATATTCTCAGGTACGGCAGGCAGAGTTGTGTGGCAAAAATATTCGTGAATGTAAGTTTTGCATACCTGAGGATATACTCTGTTAATGTGAAATGAAATGAGAATGAAAATATCTAACATGAAAATGTGGGCTGTCATATCTGATAGCAAGGAAAGACACACACATACACACCATTAGTCACAATCCCTATTCTCCCAACAGGTACACGCATCTCCCTCGTGGAGAATTATGGCACGCATGTACGAGCGTGTCGTAGGCGCCCTTTCTCATGCAGGCTCTTAGTGGTTAACTACACATATGGGCACACATCGTAACGACAGAGCCATAAGGCTGATTTCACGAGTCCCATGGCATTATGACAAAATGCGGTTCCCCAAATCTCTTAAGTCCCTATTCCCTTAAATAATGTCGGTGAGGCGGAGTCCTTTGAGTGTCCTACGCATGTGTCTACCACCTGCATGGTTCTAATCTGGAGGTACAATTGCAGAGGAGCTGAGACAGTCATCAAATAATAATGGTTTTCTCCGTTTTCTCTAAAGCTGGTGCGGGTGCCCCATAGTCACCGGGTTGTAAGCTTGGCCAGAAGCAGAAGACGCGCCGCCGTGCCTCGGGATGTCCGCCAGATGGCTGGCTGGCAGGAAGGATGAAGCTGGAGGTCAGAAACCAGACCCCACCTGAACTGGTCCATTCCAGTGGCGTGCCAAGAACACTCATCAGGTTTGGCTCTGATAAGCACCCCAGGTAGGGTTGCCAGACAAAGGGCAGGACACCAGTTAAATGTGTATCTCAATAAACAACAATACCCCAAATACTGCATGGGACAGATTGAAAAAAAAAAATTCTCTGTTTATCTGAAGTCCAAGTTTACAGGGATATTCTCTACTTTTATTTGCTACATTTGGCAACCCCCACCCCCCAATCAGGGAAAGCTTCCATAACGGCTTCCACCCCCCAAGAAACTTTAGATGGTTCCATATTTTTGTATTACTAATTAGCACCTATAAATATTTTAAAGGCATACTTTCTGGTATAGTATGCTTCTCTTTTCTGCATCTATCATAACATCTCTAATTTTTCAGATTAATGACACAATGAAATATTCTTTAACGTCTTAAGTTTTTCTTCCAGGAAACACCATCAATACCACCCCAAGTGACTTATCCGTTGCCTGTTAAATTTGCAACAGTTTCCATGAAACAGAAAAATCCAAAAGAGTAGATTTGGCATCTGGATCCCTTAACCAAACCTCCTACCTTTCCGATTGCTCACTTTCAACCAAAAGCTTCTTTAGAAAATAAATTAGTGATGTAAATCATATTATCATTACTCACATTAAGGGGGCCCACTGCAGCCCTTTCAGAAAGCCACAGAGGATTTTCACAATCTCAACTGTTCTTAAAAAAAAATCTGTTTTCTATTATGAAAAATAATCTAAAAATAGTTCCACATAACACAAGGACAAAGCCATCTGTGTGATCTCTCCAAAGAGCTCATATTTCCATAGATTTTTATCACTCTCCAACTGTTCCAACAAGTTCTGAAATTTAAGAAAGTCGTGGAGATTTGGCACCTAAAACTCATCGAAATATCAAACTTAATCGCTAATGGTTCAATTTTGTATTGTTCTTTTACATCATAGAAGGCTCAAATCAAATACGTATCAAAGTCAACAAAGCACAAAACTGCATTAAAACTCATTACAAACTTTTTTAAAAAGTCACATTAACATGTTTCTACCAATAATCGATAACATCAAAATGTTGATGAAATAGACATGAATATAGAAAAATACCCAGCCCTCGAGTAACACACACACACAGAAACTGTATGCCTGGACACGTTATCGCCTGTGTGTGTTTGAAAAGTAACTTTTAGCAGGCGTAAATGACGCTGGGCCACTGATCAAGACTGTCCCTCTACAAAATTTCACTCTGTAAGGATAAAGTCAACATTGAAACAAAGACAAAGCTTGGACCAAAGAAAATGAGTGCAGTTGACGTGATTTTCAAACTTCAGCCATCACACAGTCAAGAAGACGAGAAGAGACAAGACAACTGACCTTAGAGTGGATGCTCTCCGTGGGGTCCCAGAGGGCTCCGTTCAAGACAGAGACCTGAACTATTTCGTAAGCTCCTCCCCGGCCCCTTCTTCCGGCCTGCTGGATGGAAGGTGCTGATTTGCTTCCTGGGTTCACCCCTGCGTCAGAGAGAAAACAGCCCCATTCTTCATTCTTGTCAGGAAGAGTTTGGCATCAGAAACTCATGACATAAACAACTCCACGAAAATATCCAGAAGTTGAAGGAGACCAAAGAAACAGCATTCTCTATTAAGTCACGGTCAGTGTTGCAGGTGATGAATTCTCTGTCAATCTGACCAAACGACGTTGTGACTCAAACGGAAGCTCATTTTCCCCTCCAAGTCCTATGGCATGTGCTGGGTGATAAGCAAAGTCAAAGTATATATAATTCTGTCCTTCCACAAGCAGCCAAAACACAGCAAGTAGTGACTTTTTAAATGATGAATGAATGCTTTGCTTAAGACCAGCTCTCCATTAAACGTCTCAAGGCTTTAGCTGTATTAAGACTAAAGCCATTTACTTAAGTCCCAGTGAATCAGCTCAACCCAATGCCGAGTCTCCTCTCTGTACTTACGGAGGCTAATTTTATATGCTTCAGTGAGTGATTCTATAGACAAAATTAATTTGCCAGTTCAGACTGACGAGACCGGTTTATGTAAAAAAAAAAATTAAGTCATTCAATAAACTATTATATGATCTTGTTTCTTGGGGTCCTGTCGAACCAGTTAATGTCCCGACACAGGTTCAATTTAGCGCCATATCCATAAACAATCCTAATGGAAAGTATAACATTTTTTCTCTTCTGGAGTGTGTATCACTTTCTTAACAAGTACGGTAATTTCTCTGGGCTCGCTCTCCGATGAGGTCACATTCCTGCTATGTGGTGCAACCACAGTATATCCCTCACGGTAAAGGATGGCAGCAGATTCCCTCACATGTTATTCCCATTTCTTCAACCAGGACTCATAATTTTCAGACCTGAGTCATAATAGCACTGTTTTAAGTTACTAAGGAGTTCACATTTATTGGGCACAAATGGTATTGAAATTTTAATCCTAGACATTTTACAGTTCCCCAAATACTTTTAAATCCACACCATTTTATCATTCTCAATGTGGAAGGCTGCAGTTATATTCAGGTTACAAAAGGATTACTACTTGAGTATTAACTGTCTGACACAGCCGATCGGGAAAATTCTCAAGCTGCTCACAAGGCATTTAAAACTCCCACTGGTTGAGGGACCACAGGAACAGGGATGAGCCAAAAGTTGGGGAGATGGCCAGCGGCAGAGGAAGTGAGTGGGCCTCGTGGCCACAAGTGGTGTGTGGAGGGGAGAGGACCATGAGCCACGTGAACAAGGAGAGGAAATCATGTGGTGCTCAGGGCTGAGATGAGCTGAGTTTTTGGGGATGAACCCGCCTTCAAGTGATGAGGGTTCTGGCCATGCACCCAGAGGGGCCCACTCCAGGTGGTGACATCTGTGGACACTGGTGGAGGGCTGGATGGAAGTGGAAAGAATTGCTACCCAAAGGGAAGATTCCAGAATCCCTTCTCCTGACTGCAGAGGGGGCAGCCATTGGCAGCATGGAGATCGTGCATAAATGACCCTCGTCCACCAGCTTGATTTCATGCCTTTCGATGTACTCCCTGGTAGTGTCACATCACTACAAGTAGGGGCTTGGAGATGAGACATACCCAAGCACCTGTACTGACCCTTCCATGTTATCAGCTGTGGGTCTCTGGTCCAGTTGTTTGCCCACTTGTTGGCTCGTTCACTCACTCGCTCATTCAACAACTATTTAATCCCTGCCTATCTTCTGATGGGCACTCTGATGTCTCCCATTCAAAAAGCCCATTGTTTCTGATTTGGCCCAATATGCCCTAATGTCACCTAGAGTCATTCCCTCTGCCTATCCCGGCGGGACCTTCATTTCATAAATGTAGCTTCACCCCAGAAGACTCAGTTCTCTATCCCGTGCATCTAAGAGAGGGACATGAATACGTGCTCTTGTATTGAAAGCAAGATGAACAGATAAGACCATTTCAGAGAGCAGGCAGGTCAGAGAAGGCACAGGGCTACAGGGGCTCTGTGTAATCCCTGTGCCACTCCTGCAAATCTGCAATGGTTTCCAAATAGAAGGGAATAAGAAAACACGAGGTGATGGTAGAGCGGTGGGGAGGCCTACTCTTGACGGATAGGCCAGGAAAGATCGTTATTTGTTGGATGCATATAAGCCCAGCCGTGAAGATGAGACTATTCCAGGCCCACACAGAGCCATGGGAAGAACAAGTCCACAGAGGCACAGCAAGTTCTCTCCCTTTCCATAAAATGAGGCAGAGCATGGCGAGGCTAGAAGGAGAAAATACACGGGAAGCATAGAGAACGTCATCCACTGGTGACATCGACATCACTCTCTAAGCCTTGCCAGGACCCAGGTCTCTTGCTCTGGACCCTCGGTGGGATTCCTGAGTTGGAATTTACTTGAAAGTGTGTGTTAATCTAGTTATACAGCTCCTGCTGAACCAGACTACAGAGTGCAATTAGCTGAATTTATCTTAAGAGAGAGGTGTATTAATTTGAATTGGACTAAGAGAGCTTTGAAATACCAGCAATTATGGAATAATAATGGGAAATCTGTCTGAACTTTCCCCTAAACTGATGAAAGCCATGCCACATGCCAAGAGTCACTGTGGCCGTTACGTTAATCTTTTGAAAACTCAGGCAAAACTGTTAAGAAAGTGATTGCAAGCATCGAAACATTTTCTCTACAAAAGCAAACCAATTTGATTAGAAGCCACTCCAGGCAGTTAAATTTCCAACCCAAGTGAGTGGTTCACTTGAGTAGTCAGTCACAAATCTGGTTGTCCAAGGGCTCGTTAAATCCAAAACAGGAGTTCTGCCTCACCCGCCACCCACCACCCAGCCACAGTGGGGAAGACCGGATGCTTTCCAGGGTATTCCAGCCACACTGCACAAAGACCTGGAAGAGATCTTCGCCCAGCCCCAGACACTTGGATGACAGTCTTTGTGTGTGATAGAACGCACTTGAGAAGCCGTACGTCTGGGAAGGAAGGAGACGGCGCCACACAGCCCAGGTCTCCTGGGTGAATCATTCGCGAAAGTTGGCCAGCAGGGGAGCAGGAGGGGAGCAAGTCCACACCCTTGATTTGGGGGAAGCTGGGGAACCTTGTGGGGCCTCCTAGTTGGTAATCACGCCGAAGCTGCACAAACCAAACACGGGAACATTCTCAGTCCTCTGCACCTCTTTCCTCCGAGACCCTTGGTAGCAGAGAAAGAGAGCTATCTACTCTCCTGAAGGCAAAATGTTCCAACCACCGAACATTTCCCTTTTCACCTACATATTCCATCATCTTAATCCAAAAGAAGTCCTTTTTGGCTGAACCGTTTTCGTCTCCGAGGCTCTATTTCTAAATATTCCGAGGAGAATTTAGAGGCAGGCTCTGCCGGCACTAGGAGAATGTTGTGCAACCTTTTTAAGAAATTGAGTAACGGCACTGTTTGCTGTGCACGGTATTTATTGTCTATGCACATGGATAATGAAGCCCTCCCTCCGCTTTTTAATTGGTTGCACAATATCCCCCCAGCAGTATCTGTAGGCAGAAGACCGTTTCTTATGAGCTTTGCTTATGTATTTATACACTGCTCTTTCTTTTAGACGATGCAAATAAAAATTTTATTTGTGCTGCATGGATAGACAGAATAAATTATACACAGCTGTGAGATATCAGAATGGATTTTATGGAGTGATCTTGTTGACAAACCATAAAAGCAGGTCCTGAACGCTGTGTACGTTCGAGTCCTAGAAACCCAGGGGAAAAAAAATAGGACCTTATAAAATAGACAGTTTGCATACATTTTGTTTTTCCTAATATTTAGGCATCAACAAACCTCGGTTGCCTAGATAAAAAAAAAAAATAGGAATAGCTTACAGTGAGGAGGGACTTCTGGCTTTTTGTCTGTTGGGTGACCAGACACACTGCTGGCCAGGTTGATAAAATGGCCAGTTTTCCTCGGCCTCGTGGTGGAAAAAAAGGATATTAGATAGTTTGGTTCCTCACACAATTATCTTCTGCAATAACACGTGCGTTTGCTTTGCTTGTGTCCTCGTCTGAGGTTTTCATCTTCAGACCGGTCAAGAGGGGCCGGAGAAGACCCGATTCGGCTGGCAAGAAAGAATCTTCACAGGGATGGGTTCTAAGGTCTTGGAAAAAAAACCAGTAATGAAGACCATTCCCCCCCCCCCCACCCCCCGCCCACAAAGTGACTTTGGATCTCTCCCCACCGTGTGAGTCACCCAGAGCCTGGCTGCCCGTGGCCCAGCCTCCTTTGCCTGCTTTGCTAAGGGAACAACTTTCCGATGGCCAACCAAGGGCTTCAGCTCCGCAGAGGTGGAGACAGAGGCGGAGCTGTGAGACAGAGAACAACAGCCATCTTGGAGCAGCAAAATCCGGCCCTGCGCTTGAGTTCTCACACCTCTGCTCTCCAGGCCTGCCCCTGAAGTCCTGTCTGCCCTCCGCAGGATGGGAAGCACATCCTCTCCCTTCTGCATTCTCACAGGGTTGAGGAAGCTCAATGCAGTCAGAGAGCTTTCAAAAAGGCTTATTGCACGAAGTCAGTTTAGGATGTCCAAATCCACGTTTCTAGACTCCCAGATGGCGTCTGACCAAACCACACTGACAGCAGGAAAATGACCATGGGCTATCGATCGTTAGAAAACGCTGGTTTTAGGGACTGGTGGGGATCTGCTCAGGCCGCCCCTGGGCCGCTGGGGAAGCAAACTCAGATGAGATTACTAGTCAAGGTAAACCTTAAACATCACACCTGGAGTTCTGCCTTTCCCCTACGTGGACCTAAGAGACAAGAATTGATCTGAGGCACTAAAAATAGGATTAAGATAATATTCTTTTGAAAACCTACCCGGGGGTGGGTGGGGTGGGGGCAGAGAAAGGTCGAGGTGGCCATTATGAGCTGCGTAACAATCTGGGGACATGGGCTTAGGAAACTCGTAATGCATTTTCCTTAGCCCCAAATATGTGAGAGTTAAAAAAAATTTATAGACCTGACTGAAGTGCTCCTTGCTGCAGGCAAATACAGTGGCAACATTCCCATAAAGCACAAATATATTTCCTTGGTTCAGATCCCTATCTGCAGCCTTACCGAATGATACTGTCACTCTTGCGTTTCATCTACAGACTCCCTGGATGGAAATTAGGAATGTGATTTTAAACCTTTTTTTCCCTAAGCTTATTTTATTTTTATTTGGGGGGAGGAAGAGAGAGAAGAGAGGGAGAGAGAGAGAATCCCAAGCAGGCTCGATGCTGTCAGCGTGGAGCCCGATGCAGGGCTCAAACCCACAAACCGGGAGATCATGACCCGAGCTAAAAGCGAAAGTTGGATGCTTAACTGACTAAGCCATCCAGGTGCCCCAGGAATGTGATTTTAAAACGACAGCCCAGGGATGCTCAAAAGAACCATGGCCAAAGTCAATCTGAAAAGAGTAATTTTAGATTTTAAGAATTTCAGGAAAAACCTGAAAAAGCTACTTTAGCCAGAGGATCAAGGGCAAATAAACAGTCCCGTCATGTTGGTGGCATGTACCTTTCATAAGATGTGATAAAAATGACACTTTACCTCTGTAGTCTTGCTCTCCCAGACCCATGACCCCAGTCTGACCTGAGACACATGCCAAAAAAGGTGCATCCTACGATATACGTAACCAGCACACCCCGAAACTGTCCAGGTCATCAAAGACAAGCACTCCAAGAAACCTTCAGAGCCAAGAGGAGCCCAAGGAGGCAGGACGACTAAATGTCATCTGGGGCCACATGCTGGGTGGGATGGAGAAACAGAAAAGGACGTGAGATAAAAAGTAAGGAAATCTGAAGGAAGTATGAAGTTCAGCTGAAAAGCTATCAATTTTGGTTCATTAGTTGTAACAAAGGTACAATTTTAACATAAGATGTTTATAACGGGAACGTGGAGGTGGGGAAGGTGTAAACAATCTACACGATCTTCTCCATTTTCCTACAAATCTAAAACTGTCCTTTAAAATAAAGTCTACTGGGGCACCTGGGTGGCTCAGTAGGTTGAGCATCCATCCGACTCCTGATTTCGGCTCAGGTTACGATCCCCAGGGTCATGGGATCGAGCCCTTTGTCAGGCTCTGCACTGAGCATGGAGTCTGCTTGGGATTCTCTCTCTCTCTCTCTCTCTCTCTCTCTCTCTCTTTCTCTCTCTCCCCCTCTGCCCCTCCTCTCCGCTTGCTCTCTCTCTAAACATTAAAAAAAAATTAGATATGTAAAATAAAATCAAGTCTACTATGTATCATTTTTAAAACTTCATCAGAATCTCGCAGGACTAATGCCCTTCTGGAGAAATTCAGCATCAGAAGTTCAGAGACGCCTGGTCACCACGGAGGGCTCCAAACACCGCTGACCAGAGTGCTTGCCCTTGACTGTTACATTGCGTTCAGGCGGAAGACGAGGCAGCCACAGTCAAGTGAAAAGCGTCAAGTAATTGACAAGGTCTCCCAGAGTATGAAAAGGCAGAGGGCTGTGCAGAAGCAGTTGATCCTCAAGCAATTGAAAGGCCATCACAGGCCACACACGCATGACCTTGGGCAAGTGTCCCCTGCTCGACACTCAGATTCCTTGTGTGTCCGGGAGGCGATGGGACCATCGCCCACCACAGAAGGCTGGCAAAGGGACCAAGTGAGATCACAGATGCAAAGTGTACATGGGTGTCATTTAGCTTAGTTTTTGTTTGTGTTAAAATCAGTGTTTGGAAAGAAATAAACCAAAATGCTCTTTCAGGTTTTTTCTGGGTGTTGGGGCTATGAATTCACTGTTTTTCTTCTTTATGTTTTTGTATGTATCTCTGATTTTTCTGTAGTCAGCACATATCACTTTTATGATGGATAAACTTTTATGATGAATAAAAAAATCAACTTAAAAACATCAATCATTCAGACTCATGACAACAAACCGACTGTTTGCACATTTTACTTTCTTACCAGCTTTCCTGGCATCACAGATACACAGACTTAGGCATGCCAGCCTTAGGCAGCCCATTTGGAAATAAAAGCAACCAAGCACTAGGGAACAATTACAATTTTGAAAAGATGTTTTATACGTCATTTCAAAACCCAAAGAAAGCTGGTTATAGCTTCCCATAAATGCTTCAAATGGATTCATACCCAAAGCATCCGTTGTTTCTACTACACAGAAAAATGATTCTTCGTGCCCATAGTGTCTCCCTTCCGTGGGGAGCAAAATCATTTACAACATTAACTTCTTTTTATACCCTTTGCTGGTCAGTGGAAGCTAATGGAAGGACCATTTTACAAACGGTCAGGCCGAACGACACGATTGTTCTTAATGCTGCCTCACAACAAATGGCAGAATTAATGGCAAAACCCAAGCCCTTTGCATTTCCAATACATTCATTCACTTTGCCCTTCACCCCAGGGACAGATACGTGCTGCAGGAATTCATTTGATTACTTTTGGGGGCTGGGATGGAGTCAGAATTTTCCCAAATTTACTTTGCAAGAAATGATCTAAACGGAAACAAATGGAACCAAGGGTTACAATCCATACTCTAGAAGCCATTTTTGAAAGTTAACAGCAAAAAGGACAAAAGTGAAAATGAGTTTATTCCACCCACTATCGTAAACTTAGCAAACGGAAGTGCGCCACAGTGAGGGAGCAGTCACCTTACATCTCTGCTAAAAGTTCTGTCCCATCTGAGGGCTCTTTCTCATATCCTTGCTGCACCATGGGTCACCGCGGACCATCTTCTGCTAGCATAGACACTGACTCGGCAGCCCCCGAGTGCTCTCTGACCAGGTCTTGCCTTGCTGCACTCATCCCCCGTTTCTCCAGCCTTCCTCTCTCCCTGGGGGCCTTGGACAGCCCCCAAGTCACAGCTCTGGGCCATCTTCCCTCTCTACTCTGTCCCCCACAGCACTCATTAATGTTAAGCTGATGTTGCCCAAATCAATATTTTCCCATCCGACCAACTCAGCCAAGTGCAGTCTGTAATTTTAATTCCTGTGTCTGATCGCCATCACCTTCTCAAATTTGGCACGTTTCAAAAGCAAAGCTTTCCTACCCTACGACCCAGCATTTGCTCTACTAGGAACTTACCCACAGGATACAAAAATACTGATTCAAAGGGGCACGTGCACCCCAATGTTTATAGCAGCGCTATCAAAAATAGCCAAATTATGGAAAGAGACCAAATGTCCACCGACTGATAAATGGATAAAGAAGATGTGGTGTATATACATCAGAGTACTACTCGGCTATGAAAAAGAATGAAATCTTGACATCTGCAACAACGTGGATGGAACTAGAGTGTGTTATGCTAAGTGAAGTAAGTCATGCAAGAGAGAGACAGTTACCATATGACTTCACTCCTATGTGGAACTGAGAAACTCAACAGATGAACATAGGGGAAGGGAAGGAAAAATCAGATAAAAACGGGGGGGGGGCAAACCCTAAGAGACTCTTAAATATAGAGAACAGACTGAGGGTTGCTGGAGGGGAGGTAGGGAGGGGGATGGGCTAGATGGGTGACGGGCATTAAGGAGGGCACCTGCTGGGATGAGCATTGGGCGTCATATGTAAGAGATGAATTACTGGGTTCTACCACTGAAGCCACAATTACACTGTATGTTAACTAACTTGAATTTAAACTAAAAAAAAAAAAAATCAAAAGTTTCATTCCATTCCCCAGTCAGAAAACAAGGCATTCTGTGTCACACGTCTTGCCAATGCTACCACCATTCAGTGACCCTTAAGTCTCATGGTCACATGGCCGGGTGATCTGACACAGCGCTTTCTTATGACCCTCAGTCAACAACAAATCCAAGGAGCTTCTTTGTGCTTTTTCTCTCTTCATCTTCTAAAAACTTTCCCACTTCTTAATTGAATCCTTCTTGGTAGCCTCATCACCTGCAGGTCTCCCTCTTCCAATCTTAAAGGAGGGGGACACTTGAGAAGAGCAAAAATCTACAGCATGGTCATCCACCAAGAGATATCTGAGCCCAACGGGAAGGCATTTTAGAGTTTTTAAGCAGAGTAAATAATTCGCATCGGAAACATTCACGATGCGAGAGAATGGAGAGTATGAGGGCTGGAGAAGAACAGACAACCGAGAACCATTCACAGGACAAAGAGGCGCGTTGAGCTGCAGGTGACAATAAGCACTTATCGATCACAAGGGTGAATGCTAACTGAGCGGCTACGCACCAAGCCCCACACGAACCCTTTAAAGTTTGGCTTGTTTAAACGGCACAACACCCTCTGATGCTTACTGTTGTTTAATACATGAGAAAACAGGCAGAGAGAAATTAAGCCCCACGGTCAAACACATCGGGAAGCCAGGAGGTCACCCGCACAGCCACGTTCTATCTAGGATCCGTGCTCCATACATTAACAATCGCTCCGGCCTAGAAACACTCGGAATGAGTTCAACTCCTTCCTGTGTCCTAAAGCTCCATCCCTGATCCCTCCATGTTGCTCACTCTGTTGCGACCACACCGACCACCTTTCTACCACCTCCATGCGCCCAGCTAAGTCGTACCTCGTGTGTTTTCCATTCGCTGCTCCCTCTGCTGAACACGCCAGCCCCGAAGCCTGTGCATGACCCCGGATCTCATTACTCATGTCTCAGCTCAAACGTTACCACTTCAGAGAGGCTTCCTGCCGACCCAAGATCTTCTCCAGACCATCATTCTATGTTTTCCTTTCCCACAACTGTTAAGTACCTAAACTTGTTTTATTTATTTATCCTTTTGTTCTGCCCTCACCTCCTTGACCTCCAATCTAAAACCTCGAGAGGCTGGGCGCCTGGGTGGCTCGGTCTTAGGTTAAGTGTCTGGCTCTTGGCTTTGGCTCGGGTCACCATCTCACGGTTCACGGGTTCGAGCCCTGCGTCAGGCTCGGTGCTGACAGCAAAGAGGCTGCTTGGAATCCTCTGTTTCCCCCTCCCTCTGCCCTTCCCCTGCTTGTATTCTATCCCTCTCAAAATAAATAAGTAAGTAAATATTAAAAAAAAAAACCCTCAAGAGGTAGGTGCCTGGTTTGTCAAATTCACTCCTACGTCCATGTGCAGACAGGTATTTATTTCATGGATTATCATCAAACAAATGAAAAGTTCCCACAGCCTTACTGTGATCCTAATGACAAAGGGGAGGGGGCCAGGTCCTGGTTCTAATCTCGGAGGTTCTGACAGGCGGTGTTGAGCTCACCCAGCAATGTCCAGGCCATTGCAGGTCAATGCACAGAACCCAACCCACATATGTCTTATTTATAAGCCAGAATTCCAATGTACTTATTTATAAGGAGAAAGAACTGGCAAGTCAACGCGAATCCCCATCTAAGGCATTTTGCTCATGATCTGCCCAGCAGGAGATCTTCCTTGAAAAGCAAAATTAAGATCAGAACAGAGAACTGAGGGACCGTAACAGAAACTGTGATCACGAGAGCCTGATGTTTCCTTCTCTCCTCAAGAGTGTGTACCTGCCATCGGGCCAGGGGAGAGCTGTCCCTCAGCAAGCGTGCCGAACACCAAAAATAAGCAAGCACAGGCTGATTATCCGAATGGGACGCTATCGACTCTAGCCGTTCTCGAAGGCTGGCTCTCGAACACTTGCTAACTCATAATGTAGTTGACTCTTCTCCCACCGTTTGAAACACTTCATCTTTTTTCATGAGAAAAAAAAAAAAGCACTTTGAGTTTTAACTCAGGTAATGGTTTATAGACCTGAAACCCCACGTGTGTTCATGAGAAAATACGTTCAGAATTCCAAAATGCGACACCGGGGGCACAGCCTATGCCTCGTGCCCCTACTACAGGAACTTTTCCTCCCCCTCCTCTGTCTGCTGGACACTCAACCGTAGGGACTCCTGTGGCTCAGGCAGTTTGGGGGTGGGGAACGCGCAAGACTGGGAGTCCTGTGCCTGGAGGAAGTAAGGACGGGAGATGGGTGGGAATCAGCCAAGGAATTCCTGCCCAAATCCCAATGACCAAGGCAAAAGCGTGGCTGTCGGGAGGCAGGCGCAGACAGTATTTTTACAACTTTTCATCTTCCAGTTGTTGATTTTGCCCGTTGAATTTGAGGGACCCAAATGGGAATTCTAATCGAAATGGTCAAACAGGATAAACAAAACTATTATAAGACAGGGTCAGAGCCCTGAGTTCGGGCAAGTTTTAATTCCATGCAACTTGATAAATATTTAGTAGGCATACAGAAATGACTTAGGAGCATTTTTAACCATTTCAATTAGAAACACTTCTGTTCTCAGTTTTTGAAACTGAACAATGTGCTTAGTTATCTTTAAATCCTGGCCTCATCTTACACAGAGAAAGCCAAAAAAGCAAAGAAAATTGTCCAGTTTCGGAACTTTTAAACAATTTCCTTCCAGTAATACCCATCTTTAGTCTGATCTATTCCCACAAGACGACAGAACTGGCCAATCTCTCGTAAGGGCCAACAAGTATCTTACCGGAGCGAGAGCCTTTGTGGGTGACTGCCATTGCGCTGGTTTAAAATTCATACTGATGCTGCATTAATTGTTCTAAATGGACTTTTGCCCCTCTATAAAATCAGCACTTATCCGCCATCCACGTGGCGTATCCTCTCACCAAGGGCGTTACTGGAAGCTTGCCTCGTCTTTCCCTCTCCAGGATATCAACAGTGGCATCGATAAGAGGAGACACAATGTTCCGTGGCCTCCCTGCT
This sequence comes from Felis catus, assembly GCF_018350175.1. Taxonomy (NCBI): domain Eukaryota; kingdom Metazoa; phylum Chordata; class Mammalia; order Carnivora; family Felidae; genus Felis; species Felis catus. The sequence goes on from NC_058378.1 coordinate 81,746,372, forward strand.
CAAAGGAATCCTGGAGACAGGGGAGAGCATGTGGGGAGTGGACAAAGGCCCCCCTGGCCTTTGTTGGACATGAAGCATGACTGTTTTCTGTTTATTCAGCAACGACCGGGCCCTGGCAGGTTGACAAGTCAGTAGCCAACCATAGCCAAAAATGCTCAGGAGCCAAAAGTTCTGAAAAAGCCCTCTAAAAACCATGCGAGCATTTGAAAACAAACAAACAAAAACACCTCACAATCTCTTGGTTGTTTTAATGTGCACTTGTCACTGAAGTTAAGCTTTTTCATATTTTTATCAGTTATTTTTCATTTCTTAATTTGGGGATTATGTTTTCACATCTCTTGCCCATTTTGAATTGTTCTAATTTATTTACATGAAACTTTATGTGTTAAGAATATTAAACAGGCTGGGGAGCCTGGGTGGCTCCGTCGGCTGAGCGTCGGACTTCGGCTCAGGTCATGTTCTCACGGTTCGTGGGTTCGAGCCCCACGTCGGGCTCTGTGTTGACAGCTCGGAGCCTGGGGCCTGGTTTGGATTCCGTGTCTCCCTCTCTCTGGCCCTCCTCCACTCATGCTCTGTCTCACTCTCTCTCTCAAAAATAAACACTAAAAAAATTTTTTAAAGAATATTAAATAGGCTTCTTTCTAAAACGAACAAGCAAACTACCGAGCCAACCAGAATCCTCCCCAGTCACCTCCAGCGAGTGGTGATCTCCCGTCTGTGGCGGGGAGGTGGTGCAGGGTAGCAGCCGAGAGCACTGCATCGGTCCACGTGAGTCCAGACCAAGTTCAACCTCTGCCTCTCTGGGACCTTTCTGATGTACATAACAGAATACACGATGCTTAACCCTTGTCAGGGCGGAGAAAATTGTAGAAGAGGCTTCATGGAGAGAAAGGCTTAACACCTAATCCATGGCAGCACTCAATCTGAAGCAGCCATTTTGGAGGGAAGAAAAAAAGTTCTTCCGTCAGTTTCCTGCCAGCTTCCATGCTGTGTGTCCTTCCTCCTATCAGACTCGATTCTGCCTTCACGGAGCACAAGGTCTGCCGAAGGCAACTGGAAAGGAAAGCAACTATAAGAGTGCTCAGAGTTGAAGGAGGAAACTGACCGCAGTAGAGACGGCCCAGGAGTCTTCGCGAAAAGGGTGCCAATTGTCCCAGGCTTCGAACAGGTGCGATCTGGGCATTCGCATGTGGGGGGAAGCGGGGGTGTAGAGGGAGGAAGGGTGGGAGGGAGAAGGCGGCTTCTCAGACCACATCCCAGGTCTGCCTGCACAGCGAGGCACAAACCACAAGGACAGCGACTGTGAGGAAGGGGACGCCCAGAAGGAGACAAAGGTGTTGTCTCGAGTCCAATCGGAAGCGCATCCGACACGCTCTATCGGTCCGCTCTTAGACTTTGTTCTAACAGACATTCGTGTTTATCCTGTGGACCGACACCGTCTCCATCGTCTCCATTCCCCACGGGCTTTCAAACTCACAAAACCTTCATCACTGAGGAATTTTCTTTGACAGCCACTGTTTATGAGAACTAACAATAAATCGAGATCTACGCAAAGTTGCCAGAAGTAGCAAACAAAAACGTGCCGTCCAGTTCGATTTGAATTTTAGATCAACAACCAACGGCTTTTTTTTTTTTTGAAATAGAAGTATGTGCCCTGAAATATTGGGGCCATACTTACACTAAAAAATTATGCGACGCTGATCTGAAATTTAGACTGAACGAGGAGTCCTCTGTTTTATCAGCCCTGAGATCCAGGCTTCTTGAATAGCTAGTTCCCTGGCCCCAAAAGCCAAAACATGTCAATCAATTCTTAGGCACACATCCTAGTTTCAGAATTTGAAGTTAGCGCAAGAATGCCAGACGTTAATTATTGTCAATCAGTGCAGACTGAATGACTGCATTTACTGGGGCACAAAGTTTGAGACCAAACAACCCAGCGGCATATTTCGAAGGGGAAAGAGGGATTGTGAGCTCCCTCGAAAACACACCTCTTAAGTAACTGGATCTTCTTCATCTCACAGCCTGCCTACCCCAGCTGCTGGAAGACAAAATCTATACACAATAAAGAGTTTCATTCAGGGGTCCACATGACTCCATCCGTCACTGAAGCACATGTTTGGCACAGATTGAAAGCCAAAAGCAGCCTAACAAATATTTCAAAACTGAATTTATATCTTTCTAACACATGGTTTATATACGGATGTAATACCTAGAGAGCTTTCAGTTCTCAAATAATATCCTGGCTAAACTACAAATGATGTCTGTAGCAGACCACAATACCAAAATTATTTGCTCTTTAAATATGTTAAAGAAAGCTAAGTTTATGGGGGGCGGGGGGGGCGGCTGCCACAGATGCCTGCTTTAGTATCCAAGTGTTATAAGGGAGCAGGATCCAGATATATCCACCGTAAGCTAAATATTTGCATCATTCCTTATACAAAGAGGGAGCTCCTCTCTGAAGCCCCAGCTTTAGGATGAAACTAGATGCCTAACTCATATTTTAAAAGTTCTGGGGGCGCCCACGTAGCTCAGCGGGTTGAGCGTCCGACTCTTGATTTTGGCCCAAGTCATGATCTCACGGTTCATGGGATCGAGCCCCCCATCGGGCTCTGCGCTGACAGCAAGGCGCCTGCTTGGGATTCTCTGTCTCCCTCCCTCCCTCTCTTTCTCTGTCCCTCCCTTGGTCCTGCGTTCGCTCTCCTTCTCTCTCAAAATAAACAAACAAACTGAAAAGTTCCGGATATGTCCTCCATCCAGGAAAGCCACCTGACCATCACCGCTGTGACAATGCGCATATGCTGTCTCCTCCTTCTATATCCCAAGGCAGAAAAAGTTAGCATAATGGCTTTCTCTACCTGTGAGTGAGCTCAGGTATACTGGCCCATTCGAAGTGGTTTTCCCTGGAGACACATTTCCAGATGCAAACCAAAAACTACTGAAAGACAAATATTTGGTTTTCAGCCTCAAGAAGCCACATGACCACAGACTTTCTGGTCTTTGTCTTTTTCTTCCCTCACCTACCTGATGGCTGCAGACGCAGACTCAGCCCATCAGAGAGCGGAAGGTACGTGCCACTGGCTGGCCAGCACATCCCTGTAAAGACTTCAGTACCCTCTGTGCTCCCAAGAAGAAAATAGAAAAACTGAGACTAACAGGAAGCAGGGTCCCCATGCTGGCACATGCTGGAATTCTACTAACTTTTCCCGTGTGTCCCCGAAGATTACTTTCCGAGAGGAGGGCTGGGTGGGGAGCAAAGAAATCATCGCATCGATTTTCTGTGGAAATAAAGGAATTTATGTTTTTTAACTCGAGAGTATCAGCATAAATCGGAGCCACATGGAGCGAAACTCTCCTCCTGAAAATACACGTGCGCACGTACGCACACACGTGCACACTTTAGAGCTCTAGAAGTCAGACTTTGAGAAAGGGAGGGGGAGAAGGGACAGGAATTCAGGCCCAAGACAGGGATAGCTGCCTGTCGTCCCCACAGCAAGGCTCACCTGTCCCCCCAGGTGACCGGCACGTGAGGAAGTTCCTGCCACAGAGCCTGACTGTGCACATTTCTTGAAGAACTGTGTATAGTGGCCTTGGTGTAGGAATGTGTGTGTGTGTGTGTGTGTGTGTGTGTGTGTGTGTGTCATAGATGGTGGTCTTGTATCTGACGTCTCCCAGCAGTCGGCACTTTACGGTTCACAAAGTGCCTTCTGCGGGTTACCCTACCCAACTCAAACTGCCACGGCCAGTTGTGTGCACCCCATTCTCCCGTCATGCACGCGTGGGATGGATGGATGGGAAACGAGCCTTGGGGAGGCCAGGTGCCTTGCCAGAGCTCACACCCCTGGCAGGTGGCAGAGGACTGGCTCAAATCCACCTGCCGCGGTCACCTCAGACCCAGAGTCCCTCAGGGCCACAATCCCGCTCCGCAGCGGCATGATCCAATCAGGGGCTTCGGTTAGACGGAGCGGGGCTGGAGGCAGGCAGCGGTCAGGCTCTCAGCAGAAGCTGGGCTGTGACAGGGCACATCCGGGGCCCAGCCCCCACTCTCAGCCAAAGCTGGCACCAGGCGACCTGGGCCCGCTGACCCTTCGCTCTGCCTCCCGGTCTCCTCACTAGCTTCAGGTTTCCCATGTGACCTGGACCCCACCAGATGTGGCCCGGTGGTGACCGGAGCTCCCGGCAGCCCTGCCCCACCCAACTCAACAGGGCCTCCAACTTGCTGCACAGCCAGTTCTCTGTGTCACTGGAAGTCCCTCTGCACCCTCCAGGTACAACAGGTCCCTGTCCCACCTGGAGCGCTGCCCAAAGCCTCCCACAAGGCCCTCCGGGCACCGTGTGCACCTCTTCCTGACGTGGAGCCTTGTGCCATGGCATGTGGTCATTACCTGGCCACCGGGGGCTGGCCTCTTGACAGAGGGGCTGCGTGTTACCCTGAGCCCCCAGCCCTAGCCCTGGGGACCTACTACATGCCAAATAATCGTGTTGAATGGATGTGATAGAGGGGATAAAGTCCAGAAGGTGTCACGTGAGATGCGTGAAAATGCCCTCGCTGAACTATCAACAATAGCCAACTTACGGAAGGAGCCCAATGTCCATCGACTGACAGACACATAAACAAGATGTGGTATATATATATGCAATGGAATACTACTCGGCGATCAAAAAGAATGAAATCTTGCCATTGGCAACAACGTGGATGGAACTAGAGCGTTTTATGCTAAGCGAGACAAGTCAGTCAGAGAAACATAAATATCATATGGGTTCAGTTGTACGTGGAACTTAAGAAAGAAAAGAGATGAACATAGCAGAAGGGAAGGAAAACTATAAAAACTGAGAGGGAAGCAAACCGTAAGAGACTCTCAAATGCAGAGAACAAACTGAGCATTGCTGGAGGGGAAGTGGGTGGGGGGATGGGTTAAATGGGCGGCGGGTGTTAAGGAGGGCACTTTTCCGGATGAGCACTGGGTGTTGTATGTAAGGGATGAATCACTAAATTCTACTCCTGAAATCATTATTACACTACATGCTCACTAACTTGGATTTAAATAAAATTTTAAAAATATAAAAAAGAAAGAAAACGCCCTGGCTAAAAGTGTGGGTCAAGGGAGAAAATGCCAACCTCCTCATCAACAAGACAACGCCTGCATCTGCACACTGCTTTCCCAGCAGCTTCCCCTCCCCTCCGGGCACTAAACCCCCCAGGGCTGCTACCTGGTTCAGGTATCATTTATGTATCCCCCGATTCAGGCCTTAACCCTCACCTGGCCTTTGGACTCACATCCAGGAGTGCACAGTCAAAAGCACTTCTTGGTCACTGGAAGGCTCTGGGCCTCCTCCCCTCTCCTTGAGATAAAGGGTCACCAAAGCATTCTGGGATCTTCACTGAAGGAATCCAGACCTTGAGTCTCTCAGGACCCACACACATCAGCACCCCTTGACGTCAGACCCAATGCTGGGTGGGAGTGAGATGCTCTAGGACAGGACACTGGTCAGAGGGGACAAGTTATTTCTTAGACCCCTTCTAAGACCTTGAATTAGGGCGATGGGCAATGTCTGTTTGGTGTAATATACCTAACACCTCCTCAGCCCCTGGCCACCCTTTTCCACAAAGGGGGCAGGGCTCTAGCTCAGGGACATCAACAGGCACTACTGTCTGGCTGGAATTTAATCACACCGCTTTGGTTTCCTTCCATTTATTTGTATACTGTTTGTGACAAGTGATATTGGCCTTCTACTTATAATATGGAAGCACAATTGCCTCCTTAAATGTAAGTAAAATGTGTATGCATTGACTTAAAGGAAACTTTAAGATAAAGTAAGAAAAGATGCTATTTAAGTAAATGATAGCACAGGTGATACACGTACATAAAAATGTCATGAAGTTCTCAACGCCAAGTTGGGAGACTTGGGAGTTTCCTGGGCTGCTCGGATCACAGCTGGTCTACACTGCTACGTGCTGAATTACTGAAGCTGCTGGATAAATAAGCAGGTCCCCATCCCAGCAGAGGTAAGATCCTGATTCAGAGCACAGCAACAGGTGGGGTATGAATCTGTACTCGAGAGGAGCCCTGTGGATGATTCTAATGCAGGCCACCTAGTAGACCAATGGGTCTCAGAGACCCTGGCCTTCAAACCAACAATCCCTGAAATCAAAGCACAAGGCCTGCTCCTACGGCGGGCATATCCCTGATGGCTGACTTCTATTGGCGTCAAAGCAGGCGTCACTCTACTGCTCCGGAACATCCATCGTTTCATCCATGGGACAATCGGGCATCTCCCACATACCACGTACAGCCCACAGATTGGAAGGGAACCACAACTCGCTCTCCACGTTCAAACGGATGCAACACCTAACGAGCAGAAACGTATGAGACATAAACTGGTAACAGTAAGCTCACACCATCACGAGGCCATCATCGAACCCACTGGCCTTTACTGAGCACCTGCAATGTTGGCAGGCCCCTTGGGGTTCGAGAGTCAAAGGTCACAAGTTCAATTATGAAAGATTTCAGAGCATAAAGGGGGAGAAGACAATGGCGTCAAGACCAAGATGGCCTCCCATTCTCCCAGGGAGAATGCCTCCCACAACTTGGAGAAAGGAACGGAGGGTGGAGGTAAGAGGACAGTGGCCAAGGAGGTGTCCCAAGGGACAGGGGTTCACAGGCACAAAGGGGAGGCACGCAGAACAGCAGCCAGGACTGAGAAAGCGACATATGTAGGAAGTAGCCACATGGATGATAAAACCCGGTGGGGGGGGGGGCACTGTGGTTACATTAGCATATCATTGTTTCCATTTCACGTGTGGAAGGTCTCAACCTGTTTATGAAAGAGCTGAAAGTTCTAGGAGGGCCTCCGGTAAGCTAAATGAAGTGAATAAGAGATCGATGAGGTCTAAGCTAACCGCTGCTTGTCAGTGGACAAAGGCAGTGGCATCCAGGTCTAGCCTGGCCCTGCTCGTATACCTTTTGGGACATTTCATAAGGAGCCTGGAGTCCCTAAAAAGAATGGGAACCTGCCTTCTGTAACCAACTGACTGCTCTGACACAGACAGCCAGCCCTAGGCTTCCGACCGCTCTGCTTTGGGAAACACACCCCCCCCCCTCCCCCAGGGGTAATGTTCCTTCTCAAGCCTACAGAATCTTGACCCCAGCCAGGGGAATCATGCTCACGGCACACTCTGCATGCCTACACGTAACACCAAAAAAAGGTAGTGCATTTAAATTTAAGATGACACATTTTAAATACTTCTGATACTGATTTAAAAAAAAAAAAGCTGTTTTCAAAGAAAAATATATTTAGGGCACCTGGCTGGCTCAGTTGGTGGAGCATGCGACTCTCGATCTTGGGATTGTGAGTTCGAGCCCCACGCTGTGGGTAGAGATTACTGAACAGACGTTTTAAGAACAAAAGAAAAAAGATATTCACGTGTATTTACTTATTTTTCCATCGATACCCCATCTGTGCCTCCATGAAATCCCTGCCCCTTCACTAGGTTGGTATCTCTCTTTGGACAAGTCACTTGACCTTCTCAGGCCTACCTTCCTCGTCCGAAAAATGATAGACTGATGGGACGTCACGCTGGCTTTTTGGCGTTCCAGGAATGTAGTATTATGGTTTTAGGAGCAACATCCCCAGAATGTGTCCCATCAGAATGCTGGTATATTGCGCTGGACTCCTACCCTCCATCAACCCTTGGCTTTTAAGTAACTGGCGGCCCTGTGTTCTGGGAGGAGGGTCGAGGGAAGATTCAGGAGTGACCGCACACACACACGTGGTATCAGGCACGCGGTAGGCACTCCGTGAACATCTATCGAGGGGAGGGGGAAGAGGGCAGTAGCCGCACAACTGGGCGGGCTTCTGCATTCTCGAGTATCTCTAAAATCCTGTAATCCTTTGCTTCCTGTATAACTTACTAGCAATTATACGTGCAAATAACATTTAAGTTTAGGTTGATTTTTTTAAAAAAATTCCTTAATGGAAAAGACGTGTAATGTCGAAAACAGAATTGGTTATTTAAAAAGAAAGCTTTGAGGGAGGAGTCTTTGGGGAGAAAAAGTACTCAGGAATACCTACCCAACTCTTCCAACATGTCCATTTGCAATGCGAGCACCACAGGACAGTGACAAGATCTCAGGTAACTACTGCTGAGGCATTCTGTTGCTTTTTTTTTTTTTGAAAAAGGAATACTTAAAAAAGATGATCAGGGATACCTGAGTGACTCAGTCAGTTGAACATCCAGTTCTTGATTTTGGCTCAGGTCACGATCTCACTGTTCGTGAGTTCAAGCCCCACACCGGGCTCTGCGCTGACCGCATGGAGCCTGCTTGGGATTCTCTCTCTCTCCCGCTCTCTGCCTCCCCACCACTCACGCCCTCTCTCTCAAAATAAATAAATTAAAAAAAAAAAGATGTTGTATCATTGAAATTCTAAAATACCTTTTTAAACTGTACTTATTTATTTTGAGAGAGGGCACAAGAGGGTGAGGGGCAGAGAGAGGGGGAGAGAGAATCTCCAGCAGGCTCCACACTGTCAGCACAGAGCCCAGTGTAGGGCTCAAAGTCATGGGTGATGCCCTGAGCCGAAATCAAGAGTCAAATGCCCTGCCCGCTGAGCCACCCAGGTGCCACCCCCCCCCCCCCCCCCAAGCAGCTGTGTTTCTAAATCTACACTCTTCATTTTGGAGTGGTGGCACCGTAAGGACATAGAAGTTCTTCACATATTTATAATAAAACTGGCACTGGTCTTGGAATTCACAGTCTTTCACAGAAAACCTGCCCCACAAGAGGTCATATGTCAATCTTCAAACAGCAATCTTCCCCAGACAAAAGAAACGTTTTTAAAGTAGAAAATGTTTTAAATTCTGTCTATAGAATACTACCCAACAAAATATATGGGAGGGAGGCAAAAATGTAGTAACAGGAAAATGTACGGTTTTAGATGTGTTTATTACCAAAATATATGAATATAAATGAACTAGAAGAAAACCCAAAGCCAATAATGAAGAGAGGAAGATGTTAAAAAATAAAAAAAAATAAAGGGAAAAATTACCACCTTAGAAGCCATAAATACAAGCAATAGATTCGATTAATAAATCCAAGGCTTAATTCTTCAGACAGACCAAATCCATATCTAAAATTCTGAGAAGTTCCAACAAGGAGAAAGATCAGTTGCAGAGAATGAGAATGGGGCATAATTATGGGTCCAAAATTTAAATTACAATCAAGTACTACACATTCTTTTTACTAATAAATCTGAAAACACGGATAAAAGATTTTCCAGGAAAAGATGTTACTAAAATTGGCTCAGTAAAGAAATAGCAAAACCAATAGCCATGTAAGTCGTTGGAAAATCTGTAAGAGATTTATGTTCCATAGAGATTCTGGGCCCAGATAGTATTAAGGGAAAGTTTTGAAAGCCCCAAAGCTAGATTATTCTCATATTATTTTTACTGTCCCAAAACACACACACACACACACACACACACGCACACACACACACACACACACACACAGTCAAAAGCAGGACAAAGGGAACTTGAGGACTATGGCTGCTTGCTGAAAGGGCCCTAATATTTCACTCTCCCCCTGTTGGGGCCCCAGTCAGCCCCTTTGCTCTAGGGCTGGGATTTAGTATTACAGCTCCTCTCTCCAATCCCACAAGCCTTGATTCCGGGTTTGGCTACCTGACGTGGTAATGAACACTAGCTGGTCAGACCCAAGCAGAGGCTAGAAATGGGCTTGATTGAGCATTAGGCCTTCTTGGTTCTTGTATCTTCCCTCCCTACGAGAAGGAGCCTGGGCTAGCCTGCTGGAGAGACAGGAGAGACTCGTGGAGCAAAGTCCAGTCACTAGATCGACACTCAGTGGGCCCGCAAACATATGAGCAGGCCTCACTGAGTTCAGAACTGTCCAGTGTATACCCCTGACTCAAGACTCAATAAATGCTTTATGGTTTTAAGCCACTAAATTTGGGGCCAATTTATTGAGAAGTATAGTGTCAATAAACAACTGAAGACCACTTTGCCTTCTTTTTTTTAAAAAAAAATTTTTTTTTTCAACGTTTATTTATTTTTGGGACAGAGAGAGACAGCGCATGAACAGGGGAGGGGCAGAGAGAGAGGGAGACACAGAATCGGAAACAGGCTCCAGGCTCCGAGCCATCAGCCCAGAGCCCGACGTGGGGCTCGAACTCACGGACCGCGAGATCGTGACCTGGCTGAAGTCGGACGCTTAACCGACTGTGCCACCCAGGCGCCCCCACTTTGCCTTCTTAATAGGGATGTGAGAAATTGTAGTTACAACACTAGAAAATTAAATTCAGCAGCATATTAAAAATATACACCTTGACAGATGTCCCCCAAATGTAAGGATGTTTTGATACTGGGAAACCCATCAATGAATATTAGGTCCTACCCTCAGCAATCAGACAACACAAAGAAATAAAAGGCATTCAAATCCAGCAAGGAAGAAGTCAAACTTTCACCCTTGGCAGAAGACATGATACTCTACGTAGAAAACCCAAAAGACTCCACCAACAAACTGTTAGGACGGATACACGAATTCAGCAAAGTCACAGGATATAAAATCAAGGTACAGAAATCTGTGGCATTTCCATGCACCAATAGTGAAGCAGCAGAAAGGGAAACCAAGCAATCGATCCCATTTACAATTGCACCGAAAACCATAAAATACCTCGGAGTCAACTTAACCAAAGAGATCTATACACTGACAACTACAGAAAGCTTATGAGAGAAACTGAAGAAGACACAAAGAAATGGAGAAAGCTTCCATGCTCATGGATTGGGAGAACAAACACTGTTAAAATGTTGATAGTGCCCAAAGCAATCTACATATTCAATGCACTCCCTATGTGAAAACCAGAAATAGACTCTCCCTTAAAATAACAAACTTGAGGGGCGCCTGGGTGGCGCAGTCGGTTAAGCATCCGACTTCAGCCAGGTCACGATCTCGCGGTCCGTGAGTTCGAGCCCCGCGTCGGGCTCTGGGCTGATGATGGCTCAGAGCCTGCAGCCTGTTTCCGATTCTGTGTCTCCCTCTCTCTCTGCCCCTCCCCGTTCATGCTCTGTCTCTCTCTGTCCCAAAAATAAATAAACGTTGAAAAAAAAAATTAAAATAACAAACTTGCATCGTAAATCTACAGTCAATATCACAATCAATGATGAAAACACCAGGGGCCTTTCCGTTAAAGTCCACAACATAAAGAGAGATTCCTTCTATTTGCACAAGTTTTTAAAACTTCTTTATGTTTGAGAGACTGCAAGAAAGGAATAAAAAATTTCAGAGAAATAAATGTAAGAGAAATTATTTATAGGTGATATGACTAGTTACCTAGGAAACCCAAGAAATCAACTGAACATCTACTAAAACCAGCAAGACATTTTAATAAACAGGCCAGTCCCAGGATGTATATATATAAATCAATACAAAAATACTATTACTAAAATAAAATTGAAAATTGGATCCCATTTATAATGACAAGAAAAGAGAAATAACTAAGGGAAAAATAACGTCCAAAAAAGTCCTTAGTAAGAAATGATAATGCTGTTCATCCAAAATTATGGCTCACAACAGGACAGTGTCATAATATATATAAGCAGCTGTTAACAAATCATTAAGAGAAGACAGATACCTCAGTAACAAAGTGACCCAAGGATATGAGTGGGCCACACACACACACACAAAAAGATTCATAAATTGTTGATAAATATAAGGGGAAAAAGTTCAACTGCATTAGTAGGTACTTAAAGAGAGTCTCCTTCCCCAATTCTTCCGCCCCAGTCTTGCCCTTGCTTGTGTGGGGGGGAACTTACTCCTGGCCTCCCTCCGTGCTCAGCTCCCCTAGGGAAGGGACAGTGACTTCTATGATCCAAGAAACTAGAAAGAGGATCCTGGCTGGTAGGGCTCATTTCCCTCCAGGCTCTCCCTCTCTTCCTGGATCTGACTACGACACATTCCTTCTGGCCTGCCCTACGTGCCGTGTCAAGGGTAGTGGCCCCTCGAGGAAGTAGAATCACAGCAAGCCCACTCAGCCACAGGCCAAAAGCTCAATTCTCCCACCAACTTCCCAGTCATAACTGATTGATCCCTAATGTTCAGCCTCCTGGGCAATCAATTAGTGAATCTAAGAGGCGAAGAGTGTGTTGCTTATTAGACTTCTAAACCCAGCAATGCGTGAACATGTGAAAAGCCACCGCCTGGGTGGCTCAGTTGGTTAAGCGTCCAACTCTTGACTTTGGCTCAGGTCATTACCTCGTGGCTCGTGAGTCTGAGCCCCACGTCGGGCTCTGAGCTGCTTGGGATTCTCTCTCTCCCTGGCTCTCTGCCCCTACCCTGCTCATGCTTGCTCGCTCGCTCTCTCTTCCTCTAAAAAATAAATAACTAACTTAAAAAAAGAAAATGTGAAAAGATTTTCTAGATAATCTAGAAAATAATAATTTTCTAGATAATCTAGAAAATTGGCCAAGAAAAGGCGATGGTGGTTGACGACAAGAATGCTGCTGCTCTGGGAAAGGAAGCAGGACACAGCCTTCAGGAAGGCAAACCGCAAAGCTCAGCACCAACTTCGTAAAGTGTCTGCTCCCCTGTGAGTGCATCTGCAATTTCGATGCAGTCCAGTTCACATGTACTGTGATACAGAAAGAGTCGGAAAGAATTGCGTAAGGGGCTTCAGATCCACCACACGTCAGGATCATCAGGCAGCGATCACTCAGCGCACGGCACTAGTACATGGAAAAGACGGGTCAATAGGAGCGAATACAAGTGAGGAGATCAAACCAAATACACACAGACATTCGGGACATCATCAAAGTAGCGTTTCAAGTCCATTGAAACAAAGTAGCGGCCGCCCTGGGCGTCCATCTGAAAAGGAAATGGATCCCTGTTCTGCTCTCCATCAAAATAAATGCTAGATGGACCAGTGACTTCCATGTAAGAAAAGCAAATCTGTGAAGCTCCCGGATGAAAACACTGGCACGGCGCTAACCTCATGAAGCCTTTCTGGGTCTCAAAGCAGGGGCTATGCTCCTTTCTAGGACCCCCGTGGTAAGTACAGGAAGTGAAACATAGGTATTCTGTTCCTGTAGCAACCTTTAACAACATAACCATAATCCAATTAAGAAATACAGCCTTAAAAATGGAATATGAAAACTACTCCATCCAAAAGAAAACAGGAAAAGTATGTATGTGTTGGGCCTGTATAAAAGAAATAGAAGGATAATGAATTTAACTCCCATGTGAATAATTAGATTAAACGTAATTAGATTAAGTGTTCCATTTTAATGGAAGAGACCTTCCTCCGAATGGATTAAAATGCAACTAGTTACTGTTTACGAGAAATGCACTTTAAATATAAATACTATAGGGGCGCCTGGGTGGCTCAGTCAGTTAAGCGTCTGACTTCAGCTCGGGTCATGACCTTGCAGTTCGTGGTTTAAGCCCCACGCTGGGCTCTGTGCTGACAGCTCGGAGCCTGAAGCCTGCTTCGGATTCTGTGTCTCCCCCTCTCTCTGCTCCTCCCCTGCTCATGCTCTCTCTCTCAAAGATAAACATTTACTTTAATTTTTTATTTTTTAAAATTCACATCCAAATTAATCAGCATATAGTGAAACAATGATTTCAGGAGTAGATTCCTTAATGCCCCTGACCCATTTAGCCCATCCCTTCTCCCACAACCCCTCCAGCAACCCTCAGTTTGTTCTCCATATTTATGAGTCTCTTCTGTTTTGCCTTCCTCCCTGTTTTTATGTTATTTTTGTTTCCCTTCCCTTATGTTCATCTGTTTTGTCTCTTAAAGTCCTCATATGAGTGAAGTCATATGATTTTTATCTTTCTCTAATTTCACTTAGCATAATAAAATAAACATTTAAAAATTTTTAATGTAAATACTATAGACAGGTTGAAAGTAATAATAACAATAACAATAATAATAACAGAAAAAGGTAGTCCATGCATACCTATGTATCATTAAGCCTAAGAAAGCTGAGGTGGCTGGCTGAATATCAGAGTGGACCTAAAAGAATTTCTACACAAGATACAGAGGAGATTTTGTAATGATAAAAGGACCTAAGCAGACATAACAAGGTGTAAAACCTACTGAGAGTTTCAACATACATGAAAGAAAAAAAAAAAAAACCCAGATGTAACAAAAGGGAGAAATAGACAAATTGACAACACCAGCTAAGGTCACACTACTCTCGCAGCAACCAACAGAAAGGACGAACAACAAGCCAGTGATCTTCTAGAAGATTCGATCGCACTGTCCACCAACTCTGGCATGTGCAAGAATACCGCTCCATCCAACAGCTGCAGAAAACGCTTTCCTTCCCACCCTGCTTGTGGAACACTGGCTGATACAGACCACGCGCAGGGGTACAAAACTCGTCTCAACTGATGTAAAGATCAAAACTGTAAACAATGTGTTATCTGATCACAAAAGGAAACTAGAAACTAAAAATAAAACGATACCTTCTCCGGTTCTCAAACAGATAGAAATTAAGCAATGCATTTCTACATAAGCCATGGGTCAAAGAATTAAATTACAGGGGGAAATGTAAAATATTTTTAGCTAAATGAGAATACAAACATAGCCCTTAAAAATTTGTAATATGCAGCTAAAGATGTGCTTCCGGGGATATTTATATTTCTAGACGGTTCTGTGGGAAAAGAAGGTTTTGTGTCAGTAACCTAAGGATCCGCCACAAGAAGCTAACAAAACAGTAAAATCAAAAACAAAGTAGAAATACAAAAGGGTAGATAGAAGGCTGCCATAGAAGACAAAAGATAGGGGCGCCTGGGTGGCGCAGTCGGTTAAGCGTCCAGCTTCAGCCAGGTCACGATCTCGCGGTCCGTGAGTTCGAGCCCTGCGTCGGGCTCTGGGCTGATGGCTCAGAGCCTGGAGCCTGTTTCCGATTCTGTGTCTCCCTCTCTCTCTGCCCCTCCCCTGTTCACGCTCTGTCTCTCTCTGTCCCAAAAATAAATAAATGTTGAAAAAAAAAAAAGAAGACAAAAGATCTTTGAAACCAAAGTTGCTTGCAACACGGATAAAATTATTAAACCCTTCGCGAGGTCGAAGAAAAAGCGAAAGAAAACACGACTTAACCAATTTCAGGCATGAAAGAGACTGGCATCACTATAGAGAACAAGGGTGTTACAGTAAGAAAATACTATGAAAAACTGTATGCCAATAAATTGAGCTCAGATGACATGGACAGTTCTTTGGAAGACACAGATGATCCACCTGTCACAGAATGAGAAGTATCTGTCGGGTCCTGTATTTGTTACGGAAACAGACTTCACCATGAATGCCCTCCTCCCAACACGCCCACACACCCACACTCTCCAGGCCCAGAGGACCATGCCGATGGATGCTATCAGACATTTCAAAGGGACATGAAAATAATAATCCTACCGTCTTTCACAAACTACAGGAGGAAAGAAAACCTCCCTAACCCTTATTATAAGGCCAACATAACCCCTACACCAAAAGCAGACAAGAATATAATGAGAAAAATATTATAAACCAATATCCCCTGAACATAGACTTAAAATCCTTAATAAAGTATTAGGAAATCACAGCCAGTACTTTCTCTACACCTACACTCACACACACACACACTCACACACACACACACACACACACACACACACACACACACACACACAGGAAAAGAATGGGCGGCTCATTTGTGGACCTAAATTGTCCACATTCCCAGGACTATACCTAATTAGGCCACCCTGTTCTTATTTATTTAAAACTCTTCAGCCCACATGGATTTTACTATTCCTTTGATAACCTACTTCAATATTTCGCGGGCTTAGCTCTTAAGCGATTTCTACAAAAGACTGGTGGTGAACCACCAAGAGAAACATGCATTACAAAAATAAATAGGGTACAACCTTAAGAAATGTACTTTTAAAATTACTGTGAGTTTATCACCAGCGAACTTTGATGTTCTCAAACAGTTGTATATAAAACTGCCTTTACCCAAACCGCTGAAATCATCCAGTGTGCACATAAATCAAAGAATACCCAAGGTCAATGTAAGGAGACGATATGAAACAGAGTAAAATCAGCAAATTAGCCTGATGTGAGGCTTTAGGTTTTTTGTTGTTGTTGCTTTTACAGTTGCTGTGGTTACCCTCTGTTTCAGAGTCATTTTATCCTCCAATCAAATTTTCTCTTCAAATCAAAGGTTTAACATGGGGTAGGAGAGCATGAAAAGAGAAATGTGAATATACAGCTGAGATGATCTTCACGAGCTAGTCACTAGGTGCTAGCTAGAAAAAAACCCCAAACCCAACGCAGCACACAGTCATTCTCACCCACCCTTCGATCTGGCTGCTTTTCAAGGGGGGGTCACAGGAACAAATTAAAGCAGTGGAGACCTCTTCTGAATTTTATTAACTGATCGGCTCATGTCTTCATCTTCTGCCCAATACAAAAATGACATTCCAAGTCGAAGTTCATATATTCTCCAGAGATATTTCTTTTGCACCAACTATTAGGACACATGGTCTTTTTTTTTTTTTTTTTTTTTTTTTTTTTTTTAAGAGACAGAGCACAAACAGGGGAGGGGGAGAGAGAGAAGGAGACACAGAATCCGAAGCAGGCTCCAGGCTCTGAGCTGTCAGCACAGAGCCCGACGCAGGGCTCGAAACCACAAACTGTGAGATCATGGCCTGAGCCGAAGTCAGACGCTCAACTGACTGAGACACCCGGGCGCCCCAGGACACAAGGTGGACGCGGTCTCTGTCACCCTGGAGCTTAAACACTGACCAGGAAGACAAACAGGTGACACAACGTGATGAGCCCTTGGAAGAAGTGGCACTTGGAGCACACTCGGCAGGGGCGTCGCCCCGACCGCAGGCGGGTGGCGAGGACCAAGGACCGGACACCCTGAGAAGCGACGTTACGGCTGGGTCCCACGGTGCGGAAAGAGCTGTCCGGCAGAGACAGACGGGCGTGGAAGGTCAGAGAACGAAAGGGCAGCAACACAGAACCACTTCCCTAAGGACACACGGCTACTGATGCCGATGCCCAACATCTCTACAAACAAGCTGCCAGCTGTCAAAGCCACACCAGATTTGAACGATGCTCATTACCATCTAATGACCGTGTCGTGGTTGACAGATGGTTAAGACGGCTCCCCGGACTCACATCCTGGTGCCAGCCCTCCCCTGGAGAGGGGTCTGACCAGGCCTACTTGCTTCTGACCAACAGAATATGGCAACACTTCCGCGATTAGATTGCACAACTTGTGGCTTCTGTCTAGCGGTCTCTCTCTCTCGCCTTCTGAGCTCGCTGGCTTGGGTGACGCTAGTTTTCGTGCCAGACAGGGAACGGAGGGAGTCCTCCTGCCAAGGGCCAGCGAGAAACTGACCCCCTCTGTCCAACGGCTCTCGGGGAACCAAAGTCTGCCTGTAGCCATGTGAGCTTGGAGGCCGACGCTCTCCCAGGGCGACCTTCAGATGGGCGCCTGGCCCTTGAGTACCGCCTGTGACAGAAGCAGAAGCGGAGGGCCATGCTGTGTGCCCACATTCCTGACCCACAGAAACTGTGAGGTCATAAACGCGTGCGACTTGAAACCACTGACCTGTGGCCACTTGTTATGCAGCAACAGGTAACTGATGCAGGTGCACCTATAGTTCAAATAATTTTTACAGCCATCGTGGATAAAGGTGATTAGGGTGAGTCCTACATTTGATTTGTGACAGAGAACAGAGGACAGATAATTATTTTTTTTAAGTTCATTTATTTTGCGAGAGAGCACGAGCAGGAGAGGGGCAGAGAGAGGTGGGAGAGAGAGAATCCCAAGCAGGCTCCACGCGGTCGGTGCAGAGCCCGACATGGGGCTCGAACTTACAAACCGTGAGCTCATGACCTGAGCCAAAACCAAGAGCCAGACGCTTAACTGACTGAGCCATCCAGAACAGCTAAATATTAAACAGCAAGCTTCCCTGGCAGAGAAAACATATTTGGGCTGAGTCCACACATGTCCTTTTACTGCAGATATAAAGTGTCAAAAATGCCGGACCCAGAAAATGGGTCCCTAGCCCTATTTCCCTGCCAGTCCCTGAGGGTCAGGATCCACCCCAGGGGCAGTCCCCAGGATTGACACAGTAAACATCTCAAGCATCTTTCTACTCAGCGTCTTTCTGGAAAGATGAGCTGCTATCTCCTCAAACTCTGATCCCCCTGGGAGAGCTCTGAAGGGTTCCAAACCTGGAAGGGCACTTGGGAGTCATGGCTCTTTCCAGGGTAGCCACATAGTAAACCACCGTGGGCTCTGAAATCAACCATGTTGTATGGTTGGGGCTGAGCCTCCCAGGAGACAGAGGAGAGGCAAATCGCAGGCGCTCTGTGCTTCAGTCCCTTCCTCTATAAAATGGAAATAATTACAGCACACCCCTCCCAGGACTGTCGCGAGACTTCAATAAGAGAATTCCCATGAAGGGCTTAGCCCAGCAGGTGCTGAATGTTAGGCTCCGTGCCAGGGTCATCACAAGGGCTGGAATTAGCGTGTCAATTTCTTTCTTGCCTGTTTGGACAGTATTTCCTGGGTATAATCTTCCTGTGCCACCTGCTAGCTGTGTGACCTTGTACAACTTGAACTTCCTGACCTTGGCTTTCATATCAGGAAAAGAGAGCGGTCAGAGTGTCTCCTGCCCAGACCCATGGTGACACGCAGAGGATGCGTATACGCTCTTGGCTCAGTGCTGACACACGGAAGTTACAAAAGCAAATACGCCTCTAAGAAATTCCTTAATTCTGTCTGTCTTCAAAGGTAGAGCAAGGACCCTCAGGAAACAGGACTCTGTCCAGGTACGCAGGTAAAAGTGGTCCCGTAATGTGTTGAACTAAGACTAAATGAACATATATATATATATATTTTTTTTTTGAAAATTCATTTGCTTCTTTGCAACTCAACGGAAAAGGTAGCCAGAACCAACAGTTTAAGATGCAGGAGATAAACAGTCTTGGCAGTGAGGGAAAACATGTCTTTCCATTTACTGATTTTTCTTCTACAAATTGGGGCAATACCGGCCACATTCAGTCTTAGGGTGAAACATTTTTGTCAGAGTCTGGAATGTTCCAAGTTTTAGTGACTAGAAACGCAAGGATGCAGGGCCTCTAACTGGCTGTACTACTGCAATCACATAGTCTAATTGGTAATTAGCACAAAAGTTAAGAGCTTATATATAAGCTTCACCCACAAAATGAGAAAGATTTCTATTTCTACAGAAATGCTACAAGCACCTACCCAAGCACCTTGATAAGCGTTTTGTATTTTGCATTTATTTTCCTTGTAATTCTACTCTCAGTCCTCCTCCCCAACCCCCTTCCCCACAAGCCAGTGGAAGGTGAGGGCTGGGAAAATCATGCCCCTGACCTGGGTCCCTGACATCACTCATGCTTCCTCCAGCTCTGTGCTGAGCCTGCAGCATGTCCCATGCAGTGGAGAAAGAAATGGGGATGATCGTTTTGTTTGCTATAACCAAATGATATCTGACATTATTAGGACACTCTCAGACGGTCCTCATTAGCAAAGAGATGCCCCAACCCAAGACCGGGAAAAACAAAGACTGAACCGGTGCGCCTGGGTGGCTCAGTGCGTTAAGCATCCAACTTGACTTCAGTTCAGGTCATGATCTCGTGTTCGTGGGTTTGAGCCCCCGTCGGACTCTGTGCTGATGGTGCAGAGCCTGCTTGGGATTCTGTCTCCCTCCATCTCTGCCCCTCCCCCACTTGCTCACGCTCGCTCTCTCCCTCTCAAAATAAATAAACATAGGGGCACCTGGGTGGCTCAGTCTGACTTCTGCTCAGTCATGATCTCACGGTCCGTGAGTTCGAGCCCCGCATCGGGCTCTGTGCTGACAGCTCAGAGCCTGGAGCCTGCTTCAGATTCTGTGTCTCCCTCTCTCTCTCTCTCTCTCTGCCCCTCCCCACTCCTGCTCTGTCTCTCTCTCAAAAAATAATAATAATACATAAATAAAAATAAACTTAAAAAAAAAAGACTGAACCATGAGATTTAAGACTGGAGAAAAAGAAACAGAAGCATCCTGCCCTCCCAAACCTCCGCTGCCCCTGTGTTGACCTCTGGGATTAACCTGCACACACATCTTCCAACAGAGGGAGGGATGGGGGCGGGGGCCACAGAAGCTGAGCACTCTGTGCCTCCCAAGGCGCGACCCCAAACCTCCATCGCTGAACTGACAGTGGTACCCTGTGCCCCCCAATCTAAAAAAGAACTCAAGTCACAAAACTTTCTGCCCAACCTGCCCGTAATCCGATGCTCACAACAACCCAGCAAGGTAGGCTGTGTCCTGATTCTCCCTGGACAAATCAGGAAACTGAGGTTCAGAAAGATTCCCTAGTTTCCCCAGGTCACATGGCTGTAAAGAGGCCAAGCCAGACCTGTGCAGTCCAAGTCCCAGGTCTGGCATGGCCCCGGATACCTGTCAATGTCATCACTGCAGTGCGAGAACACACGGCACCCTCAACGCACTAACCCCGCGTGCAAGTGACATCAGGGGAGGGAAGTTAAGATCTCTCTTTACCTGATGGCATTTATGCCCATAAGAGGAGCAGAAGCGTCTATTAGGGATTTTTTTTCATGCTACAAGACAGTTGTCTTGACTTGGCCTTTCAAACTCTGTCCTGTCTAGTCCCTCCTGCCACTCCTTTGAAACCACTTTCCTACTCTGTCACCAATGCTGTGGCCCTCAGCTGTGCTAAGAAAGAAGGTTGCAAAGCACTTTTTCAGGGTGGGCAGAGACAAGGAAAAAGAGAGACGCTGAGCCACGTGTCAGGGGGACAGGAAGTTTCAGGAGGACACCTACTGCCGCTGAGTAAACTATATGCTCCAAGGAACCGACTCTCCCTGCTAAGAAACCGGAAGTAAAACTTCATGAACTGAGTACACTAAATCCAAATTTTAGTGACAAACCAGGCGTCTGGTTTCTCGAGCTAAATCAGTAGAGAAGTCATTCTGCATGGGATCACGTTATTCATTGCAAGAGTTACAAAGACACACAGATGAACGTTTCAGTCACCGGCTTACCCCATTATACGATCCGCTCTCGATATGAGAACTTTAAAGTATGGAACGAATTCAATATACGCTCCTGGACGGCTCACATGAATGGAATTCTGTTGACACCTCTTCTGGCAGAGGAGCGGCTTCTGGGAGTGTATGCCGGCCTTGTTTCCCAGCTGTTCGCATTCTGCCTCAGCCAGAGGGAGACGGGAACAGCTGACGGCTTCACCCCCAAAGCTCAGCCTGGCCCCATCATTAGCACATCTCACCCCTGCAGCTGCCAAGGCAAAGACTAACATGCCAGCAGGGAAGCAGCTGACTTGCTTTTCTGACCAAGCTCTGGAGTCTTGGAAGCCGAGAAGCAGGGCGCCAGGTGGGCTCGACTCATTTTCTGCACATCTGTAGGATCCGCTCGCTCTACGTGCCAGGAGGTGAGCAGCTGTGTCTGGTTTTCTCGCCGTCATATCCCCAGTTCCTGGCACAAATCCGAGATCGCTGTAGGCAAATAAATGCGATGACTAAGAAAACCAAAGCCTCAACGTTGGGGATTCCCAGTTCTGAAAGCATGGTAGACTGAGCAGATTCAGAGAGAAAACTTTCTCACTACAAACACAAAACTGTGAAATAAAATGTGGCACGTCTGTAGTATAGCCATATCTAAACTGGAATGAAAGGAAAGGAAATTGCCAGGATCCATAAATTAAAAAAAGAATTAAAAAAGAACACCCAGAGCATTCAAACCCTGCCAACGCCATTGATGCCACGAAGACTCAGCAGATACAGGTCTTTAGTCTAGGACCTGTCAGGTTAATGACAGGCAGTATGATTGCATACATAGGACATGGGGAACCAGAGCTGGGACTCCTGTGTAAAGCCAGGATCCTTCAGGACTGCCCTTCCCAAGTTCAAGGGCCTAGAAGAACTCTACCAAGTACCCTAGGGAAACTACAAAGTGGCACGTCTACCCAGAGAACTCGTGAAGGTTAGGGGGTGTCCCAGGAAAAATCAAAACCTCAAGCCTTCACCGCATGGGTGTAAAAACCAAAAAGACAATCATCGTATGGTACGCAATGCCCCAAATGAGAAATTAACATAAAAACTGAGCTCAGATGAGTGAAATCTTGAAATAGCCATCATAAGTAAATAAACCAGTCCACTACACCCTTCATAATCCCAGGTGCATAGGACTCTCATGGAAGCAACAGTAGTGGATGTGAAAGTCTGAAAAGGAGCTCAAAATCTGAAATTGAAAGGCACTGGAAGAGATAACTCATGACAATACAGATTCAGCACCCTAAGACACAGAAATAATAGAATAATCTAAAAGGGAAGATGGATAAATAAATACGTGT
Organism: Felis catus; assembly: GCF_018350175.1. Taxonomy (NCBI): domain Eukaryota; kingdom Metazoa; phylum Chordata; class Mammalia; order Carnivora; family Felidae; genus Felis; species Felis catus. The sequence continues at coordinate 81,768,776 of NC_058378.1, forward strand.
ATATGCTTTGTACATTTTATAAACACACACACACACACACACACACCTAAAATCTCCACCTCTCCAAAACTTTTAAAGACACAGAATACACAGAAACCATAATAGCATAATAGAGATAATGAAAGGACATCATTGAGAAATTATCTGGCAATTAAAAAAAAACCAAAATAAATCTATAAATGAAAAATTAAAGGCATTGGAAAATAAAAGTCAATCCATAGACAGTTTCAACAGTAATATAGACATTGCTTGAAAGAGAACCGGGAAATGAACTTTAGCCCTGGAGACATCACCCGGAGTATAAAGCAGAGCGATAGAAACAAAGAGAAATTAAAAGCAGTATGACTGAATAATAAGGTTCCATTACATATACTAGAAGTCCAAAGAAGGTAATGGAGAAAATAGAGACAAGGCAGTAATTGAAGAGACAATGGTGAAGAATTTTTAATAATTGACTGGATTCAAGACACACATCAAGGGCAGATATACACAAATTAAAAATAAATCTGTATCAAAAATCCTGATCATAAAAACTACAGAACCACAATACAGACAACCAACCAAACAAACAAAAAAACCAAAGAACAATCTTAAGAGCAACCAGAGAAAACCTTAGTGCAAAGGAAAACAATCATTAAAGACTTCTCAACAGTAATAGAGACCAGGATACAATAGGTAATATCTGTTAAAGGACAATAACCATAACCTAGAATTCTATATGTAGCTAACATTCATGAAAAAGAGGAAAAAAAAAACATTTTTCAGGCAAACACAGAGAATTTGCTACTCATGGATCTTCAATGAAACACTACTTTCATAAGAAGCAAACTAAATCTGGGAGGCAGAGGAACTCTTAACACTGGACTAATCAAAATAAGTCAGGACTATTAAAAAACAAAAAGAAAGCCTACCACCACCCTATGACATTTTTTGATAGTGTGTTTCAATATAGTAGAATAAAATGCTAGGTAAAAACCATCAGTGGGAGAAGAGATGAAAGGCGTTAAGCATTCTCAGCCTGTAGTACTATGTGAGAAGAGGCTAGAGTTATTGACCACCTTTACACTTTGGTACCTGAGGTGCAAATGTTAAAAATTTAACAGTACTACTAAAATTGTGGAAGTGGAATATGTAACCTCTAAATTAATGGAACCGGACAGAAGTAGGTGTAAATAACCCTTCAGTAATATAATATGATACAGGAAAAGAAAAGTATCTAAAAATAGCGATAGTAAATAGAAAAAAAATGGAGGAAGAGTTCAAAATTATCAAAGCTACAATAAATGTAAATGGATAAAATTACTTGGTTAATAGGCAGCAATTACAAAGTTTTAAAAATCCAGGCATATTTTGTTTATGATGGATACTTGTGAAATATAACATGGAAAATTTTAAAGTAAAGGGATAGGAAAAAATATACCAGAAAAATTTTAACCAAAAGAAAACTGATATAGTAATTTTCTCTTAGACCAATCTGAGGGTGTACACAGTGGAATGGACCAAAAAAAAAAAAAAAAAACTAACCTCCAAAAGTAATAATGCAAACATTGACAGAATTACAAGAAGAAAAAAAAGAAAACTCATGATTCTATTGGAGTTTCTAAACCTTTCTTGAAAACAGAAATACTGAGCAAAAAAAAAAAAAAAACCTATTTGTCATAGTATGACTTGACATCAGTTAATAAGCTTAATTTAATTGACATTTCTAGAACCCTATACCCAATACATTATTTTCAAACACACATGTAATTTTTCCAGAAATCAACCATGCATGAGCTCATAAAGAAAACTTCAAATGGATTTGAATCGATAGGACACAGATGACTTTTTCTGACACTAGTGTGATAAAATCAGATAAATAACAAAGAAACTACCATTCCTCAAGCATTTGGAAAGTAAAAGACAAACACACCAATCAAAACATATGTCTAAATAACTTAGTAATAAAAAAAATGCAAAAAAAAAACCCATAATGCAAGTTATAGACCATTTTGGGTAGGATGATATCACAAAACTAAAAGCAAAATGTGTGCAACGGCAAATGCAGCAATCAGAAGGAAAATTTTACCCTTTGTGAATACAACAGAAGAGACAGATGACTGAAAGTGGAAGAGCTAATCTTTCACAGAACAGTGTAAGTTCCAAGAAAGTAGAAGAAAGGGATGAGGATTTAATGAAATGGAAAACAAAAATAAATCTATAAAAGAAAAACACAACAAAGTTATTTAAGACGGAGAAAATACGAATAGCACTTTATCCATTGAGGAGATTAAACTGTCAAATTTCTCGTAAAAAAAGCACCACACCCTGATATGAAGTGGCAACAACTTTCAAGGAAAAACTAACCTTGTATACCTAATCTCTCCTAGGAATTGAAAAAGAAGCAAGGAAGGCATGCTAATTCCCTTTCTGAGGCTAATGGCAAAGCTTTGAAATGAAAATTAAACATGTTTACAGAAAGGAAAATTAGAGACTAAAGTTGGTTATGAACATTGCTCTATAAGGAGCTAAAGACTTAAATAAAATATTAGTAAATAGAATCCAACACTGTATTTTAAAAATGCATCCAAATCATAGAGGACTTATCCTAACCATTCAAGGATGGTTTAACAACATAAAATCTATTAATACAATGCATTACACTAACAATAGAGGAGAGGAGGGAGGAAAAATCAACAACACATAAACAAGTGATCAACAAATGCTGAGGAAAAGTTTGAATAAATTAAGCAACGATTTATATATGTTAAAAGGAAAACATTGTAGCAAACTAGCAGTATAGGGAAATGTACTTAACCTGATAAAACGTATCTAACAAAAATTCACAATAAATATATTAATGGTAAAAAGCAGCTACAGTTACTTTCACTGAAGTTGAGAAAAAAAAACCCAAGGACATTTGCAATCACCATGTTTGTTTATCATTGTAATGGGCAATGCTAGTCAATGAAAGAAGAAAAATAAAAGAGGTAGAATGCATAAGAACTGTAAAGAAAAAACAAAATTTACCATCATTTTCAGATAGTAGTTCTTTTAGAATTTTTATGAAATCAACTTACAAACTATTGGAATAAAAATCAAGCAAAGTCTCTGAATTCAAAACCAAAACACAAAAATCAGTAACATTAATTTATACTGAAAAGAAAACATCAATGAGAACTTTTCTGGTGAAGGGGGGAGGGGCAGAGAGAGAGGGAGAGAGAGAATCTTAAGCAGGCTCCACAACCAGTATGGCTCAATTTTACCACCTTGAGATCATGACCTGAGCCAAAATCAAAAGTCAGATGATCAACCAATTTAAGCCACACAGCAACCCGTGAACTTTTTAAAAAGAAGTAATTCCACAAACAAAACAAGAATAGTCATAAGCTGGTATTTGTAGAAGCTAAATAATAGAATTAGACATACGTGTGCTCACTATACCCGTCTGTCTACTTTTGTATGTGTTTAACATTTTTCATATCAAAAAGCTAAAACCTAAAAATAAAAATAGTGATACCATTCAGAATAACAAATCTATTATGTACCTCAAAATATATCTCACAAAGATATGCAAGAGCTTTAAAGAGAAATTAATTAAAACTTACTGAATAACATTAAAAAACACATGAATAAAGAAATGACCACATTCATGAAGTGAAGCTTTGATGTCATGAGGTAGTCAATTCTCCCTCAAATTAAGCTGTAAGTCCCCATAGGGTATTTTGCAGAACTTATCAAGAAGATTCTAAAGTTCATATGAAATATTAATGTTTCAAGAATAATCAAAATAATTTTAAAGTAGAGTAGGGAGAGGAGGAGGGGAAATTAATGTTTTCTGAGCACTTAGCAAGAGCTGTCCAAAGCACTTTCCATGTATTATCTCATTTACTCCTCTTCACACCCCTTTAAAAGTAGCACATGCTATTATTGTCACCATTTCATAGAGGGAAAGACTGGGGGGAAAAAAACTGCACAACTTGTGTGGGGTTTAGGGTGACCAATCTTCATGGTTTGCCCAGCACTAAGGGCTTCCTGCAACACAGGATTCTCAACGTGAAGACTGGGAAACTCCCGACAATACAGGATATTAACCACCTTTCCAAGGTCACAGGTCAGTAACTGGGTGACAGAACTGATATGTAAACACTGGTAAGCTGACCTCTGTGTCTGTCCTCTACACACTCTATGCCAACCAACCTAAACACTTAGGACTGATTACAAAGTACAGAAAATTGAATCCAGGAGGATGCTGGAAATAGGATAAATAAATGTGCAACAGAACAAGGAACCCAGAAGCATATCTGTCTATACTTGGTATTTCACCAAAAGAGAGAAAGGATTCAGTAAATGTTAACTAGGATGATCGGTTATCTATATGGGAAAAAAACAGATGTTGGCTTCATACAATAAATAAAAAATAAAGTCAAGTTATACTAAAAGTGAACAGCAAAAAGTTAAAATTTAGAAGAACTTATTTTTAAATCTCTATAGGAGCTTAGTAAAGAGAAAAAGATTTACTGAACTCAACCTAGAAAAATGGGCAAATGATAAGAATAAATAATTCAAAGAAGAAACACAGAAAACAATATAAAAAGACTCTCAGAGTCTCTAGTAACCAGGAAATTGACAATTAAAATAATGAGATATTTCACCTCCAGCTTAGCAACATTTAAAAGTCTGAAATTGCCAAGTATTTGCAAAACCATAGGTAACCAGAACTTTCTAACAAGTAAGCATCTAAACTGGTACAACCAATTTAGAAAGTGACAGAGCAAAACATAGGAAAGTGGAAAATGGGCATACTCTACTACTCAATTCATTTGTAATAGAGTCCCTAGAGCTCATACCTATATAAGGAGATAGGTACAAGTATCTTTGCACCATTGCAATATCAAGAACTGGGAAAAACAGATATTTATCAACAGGAATGCACAATTTATGGCTCATTCAATTAAAAGGAATGAAGCAAGCATATGTACCAACATGAATAAATCTTTAAAATATTGATTTAAAAAAAGTAAGTTGCAGAAGCCTGTTGTATATAGTTGGGTACTGTTTATGTGATGTTTCAATATAAAAAGTGTGTGTGTATATGTGTGTGTGTGTGTGTGTGTATATATATATATATATATATAAAGTTTTCAGAGTAACAGTTGTTTCTGCAGAAGAAGGAAGAAGTGGATGGGTAGGGAGAACAGGGGACTGATATAAATAGATCTTGAACATTTTACATCTTTAAATTTTCAAAATTCTGAAGCACATATAGTAAAACCTGTTGGGATGAGCACTGGGTGTTGTATGGAAACCAATGTGACAATAAATTATATTTAATATAAAAAATTAATAAAATAAAATAAAATAAGAAAAAACCTGGTTGATAAGAATATGGGTGTATAACTTACTCTGGAACCTTTTCTCAACTTTTGAAATATTTTACATTTTATAAGCGAATGGATGATGGGGACAAAAAGTCTTTTTCAATCATCTTTTTCATGATCACAACTTATACTGAAATTGGCTGAAAAAATGATTTCAGTTTAGAAATTTTACTTAGTAGGTCACACTTCTGGAATGCATCTATCCCATCAACCTGAGTGCAGTTGCACTTTAAGATATAACACAGACTCCAAATTCTAATGCAGGCTAGGCTCTCGCAAACACTACCAAAAAATCCAGGATTTAGAATCAAAAACAAAAAGGCAGAACCAGGTTCTCAGGGACTATTCAGATTCATGTGAACACAGAGTTCATGAGAAATGCTTAAATCCTATTCTGGCTTTAATTACAAACATAGCAAAACAGCAAACAAGGAATCTATTGGTCAAACAACAAGCCAGTGCTCACCGTACCCTGCTGAGCAACCTCAGTAGTTCTAAGAATGGATCCTCCGAACGGATGGGGGAAGCCAAAGCTTCCAGGAGCAGGTGAATGGATGGAAGGTCCAGGGTTGGTCCAATGAGACTGCCCAATTTTTTAAGTAGTTGTCTAGAGCCTGAGCTCTTCACGTAGCCTTGGGAGGACATAAAAGCTTAAAAGATGAAAGATATCAATATGACGCTGAATTATTCAGGTTCTCCATTCCATCATCTGTCAGCTGGAGGCCAGGCATACTGGACGTTAGATAAAGCACAAGGATGCAGAGTGAAAAACGAGCTGGAGGAAGTATGGAGATTGAAATGGCAGCCTGTTGGAGAGCATGACGTTCGATCCCGTTCAAATAAAGTTGATTTGAACTGCATTACCATTCTGCTTAAAACTAAGCTAAATTGCAATCTCATTGCTATAGATGTTATTATTATTCCAAAGGCAGAGTACGTAGACTACCAAACGTTCGCCAGGGCTAGGGGAAGACCTCGTCTCCATCACGACACAGCCTAGAGACTGCCCTTGCACCCGCAACTTCGCAGACTCACCATCGGAAGCCACGGTCTCCTTCTCTGCCGAGTGACGGTAGCAGCAGGAACGACTGAGAGATTCTCACACGAGAAGGGTATGAGATGGGACGTGCAAAGATCTTAGAACTGCTCCCGGCACCAAAGCCCTCAATAAATGTCTTTTTAGGCAACTACGTGCTGGTATAAAAACTTCTGGTTTAATAAAATACTAAACAAACACAGAAAGACATAGCTGCTAAAAATGCACAGTAACGATTTCTTGAAACGTTCGGTCCAGATTATATCAACTTCACTTTCTCAATCCCAGGGAGCTGATAATTGAAGAATTGTACATACTACAGAGTTGTCTAAAACAGCTCCCAGTGGGGACACGGCTAAAGGGCTACAGGGCTAGCCATGTGGTACGGAAGAAACATCTGAAAATGTTTCTCATACCTGTCTTTGTAAATCATAGACGCTGCAGGAACAGTTCAGCTTAAAAAGGCTTCTGGAATGCAAAACAAAAAATTTGTTTTGCAGTTGTAATGAGTTCATTACAGCATCATCCACACCCGGAAGGAATCTGTTTAGCATCTTTACATGATGCAGTTGCATTGCTTGGAAAAAAAAAAAATCTTCAGTTTCCACAGCTGTAACATCTACCTAATTAGGTATATACTGACTTCAAGCATTTGTAGACTTTAAAAAGAAAGTTTTAAAACATTTAAAAATGGATGTAATTTTTGTTTCCACAAGGAAGGAACAGAAAGAGCCAAATGACAGTTAAGAGAAAGAAAGCGTGTCTATATGTAGGGTGCGGTAACAGAAGCCATGGATGTACATGGCAGACCCACAGGTGTTTATCTGCACTCTCTCCAAAACCCCACAATAAGGAATAATAATACCAGTAATTTAAAAAAAACAATGCATTGGAGACAACAGGTAAGAGAGAACAACAAAGCTTTGGAAGATGGAAGAGGATAGATGAGTGGTTCCCTACTTGGCAGAGAAGATGGGAAGCCAGCTGCTTAGAGAGGAGGGAAGCCGCTGAGAAGGTGAGATGGATGAGAAAAACCTGTAAGTGCTTGGGAACAGGAGTCATGGGCACCTCTGACAGCCAATACAGGCTGGGCTGAAATACTGTCCAAGGAAAGAGCCCCAGATCCCTTGAGAAGCCGCCATGGGGAAGGGATGGCCCCTTCCTCTCTGATAGGTGAGGAGATGTATCTTCTGGAGACACCGAAGCAGGGAAGTTCTGTGCTCAATGACCCCAGGCATAGCTGAGGGAGGGAGGGGAAGCAAGGTGTCAAACTGAAAACAAAAGAGTTAAAAAAAAAAAAAAGCAAATCACACTTAAACACCTTAACCCTATCCCCCTTGCTCAGTTCACAGACCCTCTAATCAGGCTTCAATCTCCTCAACAGGAGGGTGCATGGTTCTCCTTCGGAGAAACGGACCAGCCTAAGAAAGAAGCATAGTCAGGGATGTATGAAGGTCCCTGCAATAAAGTTGTGCTTTGGAAGCATGCAGAACTGTCAATCAGCCTCTTAGCGTCTCATTATGAAATGGAAACAACCAAAACTCAGACATTTGAAGAAAGTCAGAGACTATAACAAATGGGGGTGGGGAAGGATCTCAGAGCTAATGAGGAGAATGAAGTGAGCAAAAGAATGCTCAAAAAATAAAAATTAATACACTCCAAGAGTTTGCTGAAATCTTACATATTTTACAAAATAAAAAGGGACAGAGCACGAAATAACTTGAATAGCGAGGTAAAGAAACTCTCCCAGAAAGCAGAACACAAATGCAGAGATGAAAAATAAATAACAAAATTACAGAATGTTTTTGGGAGGTTGGGAGAGCCAGCTGATAGCAGTTTCATTAAAAGCATGACAAAAACCAGTGATGAAGAAAATAATTGAAGAACACAAGGAAGTCGACTAGAATTTTATAGCTTGAGTGTTCAAACTGAAAGGGTATACAGAGTCCCCAGCACAATTGCTGATAAGAACTTAGTTAAAGCAAGTCACCATGAAATGTAATAATACTAGGGATAAAAACGATGGTAATAGGTTCCAGGAAAAAAAAAAGTCTACATTTAAAGGATCAACAGAGTGCCATCAAATTCTCAAGCAGCAATGGGCACACAGACAATTAAGATCTGTCTTGTAAAATACCGAGGAAAGAGGATTTTCATCTTGGAATTTTATACCTAAACCAACTAGCAGTCAAGGGTGGAACAGACGTACATATTTGTACACAAGGTATGGCAGGCACACATTTCAACCTTCTTTCTTATTCACATGTTTGCGATACCAATGTGTACAGATAAAAATACGTACTTACCTATTTTCCCAGGCAGGTAGCCAAGGCCCTGTGTCCTACATCGACAGAGAGAAAATCTGCTACGAAGGCGTCTGAAAGTATCCTTATTTTCCTGATAAAAGAGACTTGGCTGGCTCTGCTTTTTCCCTCTTCTGCCCTATCACTGCCTAGAATTCAGATATAATATAAGAGGTAGAGCAGCTATCATGAGACCATGAAGCAGGAAAGGCAAAAATCAACATGTAAGGATGCCAGTGACAAACAAAAGTAAACGCTTGGGTCACCGGTAGTCTCGCAGACCCACTGTGCCAGCTACTACACTGCTTACTTCAAAAGTGTGTATCATATGAAGGAAAAAAAAAAACTAAAGAAAAAAAATTCTGTAGTCAGGTTTTCCGTTATTTCATGCCGAAAATATTCCTAACAAGTTATCAAATGGTTTTGCCTCCCACACACCCTTCCTCAGAAAGTTACTGGAAGGTGTGCTCCACAAAAATAAGGAATAGATTAAGAAAGACGAACTTACGGTGCTCATAAAACAGGTGATCCAACAGAGGAAGGGTGCAGAAAGAAATGAAAGTATCTTAGTATTACGGGTAGTCTTGAGACACAGCCGCACTGTATGCTTAAAAGTAACCAGTTCATATTGGAACAAAAGAATAAAGGGCTCCAGGAGAGAGAACATCAAATAAAAACAAAGAATGGATAGGGTACCTGTACCATCTTGTTGCAAGAAATTTAATAGTTCTTCCAGAAAGTTTGGGAGGTAGAGATTGGTACACCAGAAATAAAGCAAAAGAACAGGTTTTGTTTTTGTTTTTTTTTCAAAAAAGCAATTATTAACTCTAGGAAAAACAAAAAGTTGCAAGAGGTATGAAATGCAGTCATAGGACACCACGTGGCTCAACTGTGAACAGTATTTGCAAAACCTTCAGAGTGCAAACACTGAATTTTGTTTTTTTTTTAAAAATTATGGCAACACTATACTGGAAAGTTGGAAAGAAGGGATGCCAGTGTAGCTGGAGTAGAAGGAGTAAGGGGGGAATGGGGGTATGGTAAGAAAGGATATCATAGAGGAAAACAGGGATTAGGTTATCCAGAGGTTTGAATTTTCTTTGCTAAGAGCTGTAGAAAGCCACTGGAGAGTTTTAAACAGGAAACCAGCATGATCCAACTCATGATTGAAAATGATGACTTTGGCTGTAGCACTGGGAAGAATACACTGTGCAGGGGCAGGAAGGAGAGCCAGCAGACCCGTCAGGAGGCTACTCTAGCAGGGATAAGAGGCTCCTGCAGAAGACAGAGAAGAAGAAAAGGAGGGCTGGGTTGCGGAAAGCACACCTAGAAAGCGAGGGCAGAGGGTAGATGGAAATACATGTTGGAGGTCGGTGGATTTTAGGGAGAGAGGGATGGCTTTCTATGTGTTAGTGTGAGACATCTGGAAAAGGCAGAAGGTGTTATCACTGAGTCTGGAAGAGTGGGGGACGAGTGGATTCAGGAGTAGGGGGTCTGGGGTCTAGGGTTCTGTGTTGGACGTGTTGGGGGCTAAGATGCCACTAAACAGCACCCAACAGGCAACTCTTCTGGGGCATGGGGTCCACACACAGGGAGACAACCCCCAGGATATACTCTGCCTTCAACAAGCAGTAATTTCTCCTTTTCTCTTGCCAACGCAAATGAATGTTTTATTACATGCTTGGATTTTTAAGCAACCTCAGTGCTATGATTTGGGGCACGGATTGATTTAAGAATTGATACTGAGAATCCAAAGATAAACAAGCAGTGAACCCTGGGATATCACAACATATAACCCATTCAAAATGTTTAGGTCTAACTGGTTTTCTATCTGAGGCATCTCTATCCCAAGGAAAAATCCCATATTTCTCTCTAACAAGCCGGCCGTCACAAAATAATAAAAGTCCCCCATTTCGCGAAATAATTTCCCATTGTTATTTGATTTAGTAAACATTGTCTTCTAAAAAAATGTAATATTATCCACGCTCAGTGGATTTCTGTCTATGCGTATAGAGCATATGCAAGTTAAAGACCACCTCGGGCACACTTTGAGACTCTGTAGGAGTTTTAAAAAGTTCTTTCCCAATAAACATTCAAAGGGACCAATTTGTACAAAAGTCTTTCAAAAACGCTTTTGACTACCATGATTTTGATCTGCAGGTCACAGAGCTCCTTCAACAGTCGGCAGAATTCTGCCTTGGCTTCCACACTGCTTTGTGCAATCCTTCGATTTAATCATTACTTCCCAGATTGGTCTTCATTACTGTGTGGATTTTAACGAGAGCTGGGTTTTAGCCACATTATAGTAGACGTGGTGGGGGTGGAGGATAGCAGTGGCAACTGCAAAATAAAACGTACCATAAAGTGGTAACGGCTCATGATTGAGGCCAGTTGTTGAAAAATAAATGCCTGTTACAGTAGAGAACCATAGACACGGAGAGTTGGAGGCCAAGGCAAGTCTTTCATTGGTAGGCCGACAGCGCCTCTAGCGGCAGAAAGACCGCGGTGGCGGCGTCCAGGGGAAGCTTCCGAATTTGTAACAAGGCACCTGCTGGGTGAGCCCTCATTAGGCAAAAACAAAGGACTCACAGGTGCCCCGCGTTAAGGGGATGCGACTCGAGGACACGCAGGCCTATGAAACAGCCATAATGCCTACGTCTCGGTTTCACTTCGAAGTGAGTTGTCACTTTACACAGGTTGATTGAAGGATTATTTACAGCCCAGAAAGTCACGGAGTGGCGGGAGGAGGAAACATTCTGCTAAAGTTTGGCCGCCGCCGCCAACTAAGGGAGCGATCCGGAATAAAAAAGAAGGAAAGGAAAGCACAGAAGTAGGTGAAGAGGCAATTAAAAAAAAAAAAAAAAAAGAACGCTGTGGCACGCAGCACACCTGCGGAGAAGGGAATGGCTCACCTGTGTGGTTACTGCGCACCCCCCAAGTTTAGGGGGGCAGGGCTGGAAAGGAACAACCCCCCCAAGTTTAGGGGGGCAGGGCTGGAAAGGAAACTTCACGGAGGGTTGACCCAGAACCTGGGGAGGGTGGGGAGTGGATTCGGTAAAGGGAGAGGGTCCGTAAGAGGACGCGACGCATGCACATCATCCCCAGCGACACGTGTAACTGTCAAGACCCACACCTTGGCAAATGACACCCGAAAGGGGAGGGAGCGGAGCAGGGAGCGGCCCCGAGGCTGTGCCGTCCGGGCTACGCGCTGGCGTCTTCCGGGCCCCGAGCCAAGTGCTCCCTCCCCCCCCCCCAACCTCCCGGGAATTGGCACCTAGGGCGGCGCGGGGGGGTGGGGTCCCCTCCGCGCCGGGAGCCGGAGCCCCGGGGCTCTGCACCAGCGCCCTCGCGCGCCGCCCGGCCGCCAGGCGTTCCCCCCCCCACCCCCGAACCCCGGTGCCGCGCGAGGTACCCTCCGGGGGCGGGGGCGATCCCCAGCCCGCGGAGGGGAGCGGAGGGCGGGAGCGGAGGGCCGGGGCCCGGCAGGGGGCCGCCCGGGCTCGGCGACTTACCTCGGGCCGCGGGGGGCGCCAGCAGAGCCCCGGCCAGGGCGAGCAGGAGGGCGCGGGCGGGGGGCGCGGGCGGCGGGCGCGCTGCCATGGTCGCCGGCCTTCGGTGCAGCAGCTCTCGGGGCCCGGCGGCGAGCGCTGCACCATCCCACGCGGGCGCCGAGCGGGGACCCGGGCGGCGCGACCCGAGGGACTTCCTGCCGCCGGGAGTCAGCGCCGGAGCCCTCGCGCAGCGCCCGCGCCGCCGAGGAGCCGGTCTAGGCTTTCATTTTTTTTTTTTTTTTTTTCTGAAAGTTTTGCCCCCCCCACCCTCGGTGTGTGCGTGTGTGCGCGCGCGCGCGCTGCGCTGGCACGAGCCAGCCTTGACCGTTGCAGTGAGTGAGCAAACTGTCCGAGTTGGCCCGGGGACGAGGAAGGTCGTTAGGGAGAGGAGGCCGGCCTGTGAAATGGACCCGCGGCCAACAGTCACCGTTCTCATTACCTCGGAACAAATTATCGTCTCCCCCGCACCCCCGCCCGCCGGCGGCGTCCCGCGGGTCCTAGAGACCGCTCAGCGCCCCCCCCCCACCCCCCCACCATCCCACGCCGGGGTCCCGCCCAGAGCCCGCGCTCGCCCACCCTCGGGGGCGGCTCGGGGCCCGGCGCCTCGCGGGCCGCGTGCCCCGGCGGCACAGACGTGGCTCGGTGGCGGCGCGGGCGCCCGGAGCGCACACGTCCCCGCCCCGGGATGATGTGGCCGCGGGGCCCCGGGCGCCCGGCTGCCAAGAGCACACGCGGCTGCACGGTCCAGCTTTCCAGTCTGAGGCTGGAAATGATGACTCCGCCGCTCGCTTCCCGGCTCGCCGGGAACCCGCGGACCGCCGGTAGCAGGTCTGAAAGGCTGTCTGTACCGCGCCCTGACGGGCGTCCCCGGGGCCTGTCTCCTAGGCCCTCACGCGGACACCTCGTGCCTGGGAAAATCATCTCGGACTCGCGGGCGCGCCACGTCTGGGCAAACATTATTACGCTTCGGGTGTATCGCTTTAGGTTTTACGTTGATAGAGGTTGGCTCCCGTGTCTTTTCCTACGGCATGGACCCAGAAAAGGGTGCACTGTGTCGTCTCCCAAACTTTCCTGGGCGTGAGAAGCCTCTGGGTTTGTCTCTTAGAAATGCAGATTCCCCGGCGCCCTTCCACGCCTTTGGCAGGAGACTCTCTGGGCCGCAGGAGAGCGCCTGGGGCCCGCGTGCCAAACACCGGTGAAGTCAATGGACGGCCTTACCTTGGGTCCTGGTTCTTGGCGGCCTCACCCCTTCCACCAGAGAGACGCACAGAGCCTTGATGCCCCTTTTGGTGACCCGGCGTGTTGCCCTCTCAGAGAGGGTGGGGATCCACCTGCGGTGAGCTACACTCGCTGAAGGAGCCGGTGTAGCAAGCATGGTTGCCACCGCTAGGAGAATTCTGTCCTGTGAGTCCCCACCAATGCCTGACAGTGTCGGTGTTCCAAGAGGCCTGTGGCTCATGTTGGAGGAAACTCCCTTTACCCTCTTTTGCTACGGGGAAAAGAGGGTGAAGGGAGTCTCGCAGCGTTCTCCAGAACCAGGTCAACCCTCTCAACAAAGTACAGGCCTTTTTAAAAAAAAAAACTGAAAGGGAGCGGCAAGGGCCCCTTCTCTGCCCCGGGATGGCTCAACGCTCCACCTGGAAACAAGGCCCCTGTGGAAGCCCCAGTTTAAATCCAGCTCCGTTTACTGCTTATCCCTCTGCAGAACCTCTCTGTTCATTCCTTCGCTCAAAACGCAATTGGCAATGCTGTGTTAGGGACCTGGGAAGCCAAACTAGTGAGAAATGCCTTTTGCCTTCAAAGACTTTTCTGACTGGTAGGACAAACGGATAACTCGGGACTATTGAACAGTGTTGATTGGTTACTTAACCTATTTTAATCATCACTGGGTTGTCTGTGAACTACGACGTTATTTACAGATGCACTTGATGTGATCACAGTATTGTGTGAACGTAATGCGGCCATTCAATTTAAAGTCCCGAATCTATGGAGGAGGAAACTGTCGTGTGTAAAGGTTAAGTGACTTCCGCATGGTCACAGGGCAAGAGGTGGGTCAGAGCCCACACCAGATCTGTTGGCGAATACAGCCTGTGGCTTTAACTCTGACTCCTAAGCTTTGGGTTCAGCATCTGTTAAGTGAAAGTAAAGTACAAATCTCCCAGGTGATAGTGAGCACTAAATAAGCTAATAACAGTGCTTCCCTCACCCATGGGATTCCTGGTGTTTGTTAAGATTTCAAATCCCCTGGTATTTGCACTGGACGTTGTTATTTGGAAGGTCTGGGAAGTTTTCTCAAGTACTCAAGTGGTTCTGAGTTCCCAGAACTTTCAGAAAACGCTGTGTAAGAGAATTAAAAATTGATTCCTTTGAAGTCAGTGGGACAGCCTAGTTTTAGGATGAGTCTAGCTGCTGGCCTCTCGAATCTTTCTGACTGGGCAAATTTTTTATTTATAACGGACCTCATCTGTGCTCTGCACTGGGCTAGGGGCTTTTTTCTCTTCTCATGATTCATTTCTTTTTTGTTCTTTTATATTCAGCTGTTACTCTTGACTGTAGAAATCCTGTGTGTGTGTGTGTGTGTGTGTGTGTGTGTGTGTGTGTGTGTGTGTGTGTTTTAACCTGGAAGTTGCAAAACTCTTTCCAAAGGGCTAAGTGTACCCCCAAGACTGTCCTTGCTTTGTTTTTGACTGAATGAAAGAAAACAGCCAATGCGGGGGGTGGGGGGGGGGGGAAGAAAGACAGGAAGGAAAATCCTAGCCACAGCCCTGGTTTCTTAACCATTTAATTTCCCATGTCTGTGAAGCAAGGAGTCTGGACTGACACTCTATCCATAAAGACTCCGTGCCCATCCATAACAGCCAGCTAGGCAGACAGAATCTTATGTCCGGCAGATGGTTGGCCTTTGGATGGGAACTCTGCCTCCTCATTCACAGGAAATGGAAACCGACGTGGCATCCAGAATTGGATTGTTAGGTCAGGGTATGGGGTCAGAGGCCAGGATCTGCTCATTAAAATTTCAGATAGATGGTTTCTTGTCCCTTCCTTTCCAGAAGAACTGACCTTTGCAATACCGTTTCCTGTGTGCTATTTTTGTTTAACAGCCTGGGCATTCATGAACAGGGCACTTATTCCTTACCCAAGCTCACATTTAGTTCAGACCGCTCTGAGTAAAGCCGATGAGAAATGGAGGCAGATTTTCCCAAGCCAGGATTTTACAGGTCGCCACTCTGACTTCTGTGAAGGGTCAGCCTCCTCGCAGCTCGACCTGTTGATGGAGCTTCAGACACAGGCTTACAGAACAGCTTTTATCTATCCAAGCACAGCTCCCCAGGCTTGCTGCAAAAGTAAACAAACACAGTCACCCCACGACGATTAAGATTCTTGGAAACCTTTTTAATTCCATCTCGTGGAGGGGGCTTGAAACTCACGACTCTCTGTCTGCGATAACGTGGAGTCTGTTTGCTTTTCATAGGTCTTGCTTCCAGAACCCATGCCCCACCTCAAGAGGCTGCTCCAGTTCTCACTCAAGAGCACTGAACAAAGAATGCTTTGGTGGAGGGGCCGGGGGGGATCAGGGACTCGAGAGGGCTCCGGGTCAGAAGGGACATGGAAGGTCATTTGGACCAGCTCCCTCCACCCCCATCTACACTCAACTGCAGTGCCCAACCGACCATCCACGACTTCCTTGTATACCTACTGTGACGGCGAACTCATTCCTCATTACTCAAGAGAGACCATTTTAAGTACCCCAAGTGACTGACAATATCCAGGAGGAACAGAGAGCCACCCCATGGCCAGAATGCCAGCTGCTGAGACGTCCCCCGCCACCCCCACCGCTGTCCCTTCCCACTGTCACTGGGCCAGGGTGAATAAAAAGACGGCACTCAAGAAAAGGTAAACAGAGAATCTCAAAAATAAACACAAACTCACGAGAATGACCAAATATTTGAAGGTCCTCCTTCATTCAAGAAATAAAGCTTAATCCCCTTCCCTTTTCGTGTGGGCTGGGCTTGGAGATTCGTTCTAACGAATAAAATATGGCCCAAGTGCCCGTGCAGGAGCTCTGAGACTACAGCATGAAAGGCCGGAGTGACTCCGGTCGCTCACTCCGAAGAAACCCAGCTGTCACGAGGACTTTCCAGCAGTCCAACGGGGAAGAACTGAGATAGGAAAGGGAGGTCTCCTGTCATCAGCCACGTGAATGAGCCTTCATGGGAGCCATCTTCCAGCCCAGTCAAATTTTTCAATGATGGCAGGCCCAGGGCAGTATCCGAGGGACCCCACGGCCCAGCCACCCTCAGCCACAGACACTGCACGAGATAATGGACGTTTATTGTTTTGAGCCACTTATTGGGGGGTGGGGGTGGGGGGGGAGGGTGATTTGCTGAGCAGTAATAGTTAATCGGCGTTTCACAAAGCAAACATTCCATTTCTACTAGAAAGGATTTCACGGGGCGCCTGGGTGGCGCAGTCGGTTAAGCGTCCGACTTCAGCCAGGTCACGATCTCGCGGTCCGTGGGTTCGAGCCCCACGTCAGGCTCTGGGCTGATGGCTCAGAGCCTGGAGCCTGTTTCCGATTCTGTGTCTCCCTCTCTCTCTCTGCCCCTCCCCCGTTCATGCTCTGTCTCTCTCTGTCCCGAAAATAAATAAACGTTGAAAAAAAAAAATTAAAAAAAAAAAAAAAAAAGAAAGGATTTCACTATGAAGGGCACCTCCCTTGTTTGAGCTTTGAGTACAAGTTACAGACAGATGGCCCTAGGCCTCAGCTAAATAGCAGCATGACTGTCGAAGTACCTTCCATTTACTGTCACAGGCGACCCGGTTTGTGAACAAATTGTACCGTCATCCCATCTGCAGATTGACACGCCTTTTATGTGGCGAGAGGGCGCGGGAGGGGGAGGCGAGCGCACAAGCTTGGTTCTACAGCTTGACTCAGTTCCTTCTATGAAGGACGGTTGAACATGTGATTGAAGCCACAGTGACGGACGGTATACCCACCAGGACGGCCACGACCAGCAGAGCGCGCCATCCAGGGGTGTGGAGTTTCACCAGCTTCTCCGAGTATTTGCGAATCAGATGGCAGTGATCTGATCTAACCAGCCACTTTCCGGAAGTTGTGATACATTTTTTACCAGCTGCCCAAGGACCTGCAGGCGTTTGCTGTCGGCGTGTCTTGAACACATCAAAGAGAAAATGAGATGAAAAGGTCATGCCTGCTCTTGGATGGAGGGACCCATCAGGAGAAGCACAAAAGGCTCCCACCCGTCAAGGCGGGCCACTCCCTCCTCAGGTTTCTGCTCTGGAAAGATGCATGGGTTCCCAGAAGCCAGGCGAGCTGGGATTGGTGGGGCCTCTGGAGACCAGCCAGGCCCTCCATAATCAGTCTGGCCTAGTCCCCAGTAGGCTTTTCCTCCCAGGGAGGGGCCAGCCCTATTTTACAATAACCCCAGGGAAGGCCATTCCAAGACGTGCATATGTTTCTGAAACTCCTCCTTTACCTAATCTCTCTTGTGGCAAATTAGGCCGTTTGCCTCTTAGTCTGTGCTCTTGAAATTGGAAAATAACTGGGCACCGGCCCCCCTCTCTGTATTGGAATACAGTCCCCCTTTCGTCTTTACTGTTTTAGGCAAATCAACCCCAATTTCTTTAACTCGCCCCATGGGTCCTATCCTTGCTCTCTTTAATCATGTTTTTTGCTCTGCTTTGGAGCCTCTCCAGTTTCCTGATTTCTCTTAAACTGTGGAGGCAAAATGTGGCCACGGAGCTCCAAGACGGGTCTGCACGAGGCCGCGGGGAGCGGAGGCTGGTTTATTGTGTCGGCTTTATCGGTGGTGGGGTCTCTCCTCTTCGGAGCCGGACTATTTTCTACTTTGGGGGTGAGGAACTATTCCGGGCAGCACCGGGGAGGCCGGCTGCTCTGATGTGGGTGAGGTCGGCCCTCCATCGCATCCACGGCATCCCTTGACTGTGGCAATGCAGCCCTCCTTTTCTCTGTATCTACTTCAGCCGGCGCCCTGGATCTCAGTTTTCTATGCTTCTTTGATGGGCCTCCTTCTGTGCGGGCCTTTCTCCCATTAACTACTCCTCACGGGACGCATGCAGAAAAGCCAACTCAGAGTTCCAGGGCCTGGGGTCCATTGTTCTTCCTCCCGCACTGAGCTCTGGTCTAGGATCTGATGGAGCTTTAATTTTGTAGCAGTTCCCCAGCACTTGACATTTGTCATTACCACCGTGTCCTGGTCCAGGAGCAGCCAGCCCCACTGCCCCAAGCCTGCCAACTTAGGCCCGTATCAGTGAGAAAGTGCGCCCCGGCCTCCCTGTATAAACACTGCCAGGGTTCCTTTCCCTGAGTAGGAATATCGCCTAATATTCTTAGGCAATATTCCCGAGGGGGTATTCAGCTGTCTTTGTCCTAGGCTGAGCTGAAGAATAAAAAGTAGTTAAGCAAACATCCCCAGAGCTCCTTCTGTGTCCTGTGCTGGAGGCGAGGGACACAGACAACAGCCCCCACTCTCCTGCCCCCCTAACTGTGTGACAGAATGGCTCTGAGCCTACCTAACATAGTCGTAACGGACAGCCTCTGTCCTGCATCTGTCTGCTCTGCCCCCTGGCCCCCAGGATCTCATCAACCCCAGAGTCCTATTCATTACCCTTCTTTTGAAGGAGGAGAGGGAGGCTCTGAGGAGTGACTTGGTCAGATTTAAAAGCAGTGCAGCTGGGATAGGAAGCCGGGTGTGTCAGACTCCAAGGATACTCCATCTCATTTCCTCTCTGCTGAACCCTTTCTTTCTTCCTCTCTCCCTCAACCACACCCTTCCAATTAGTCATAAAGTCCCATCCACTCAGCCCCAGGAATCGCTCCTGAGTCCGTCACCACCCCCCCTCCAGCCCCAGGGCCAGATAACCATGGTGCCTCCCCTGGATGACCCCAGGGCCAGGTAACCATGGCGCTTACCTCTGATGAGGCTCACAGTGCTTCCCCTGGATGACCCCAGGGCCGGGTAACCACAGTGCCTCCCCTGGATGACAGTCCCAGGCCCCTCCAGCTTGATTTGCTCTCATTCCGGCTCCTGCTGTTGCAAAAGCACCTTTAAAATGAAAATCAGACAAAACTTCGCTGAGTCCTCACGGCCTTTAGTAACACATCAAATCTCCTTCGCGGGATACTCAAGGCCATTTGGGATTTGAGAACCGCCAGAGTTCCCAACCTCATCTCTCTCCTCCCCCCACCCCCTCCCCGGCCCCATCCTTTAGCCACGTGGGGCCACTGGACGTTTTCAAAGTGTTTAACATTTCATGGCTGTCCATGCTTCTCTTAATGTCTGAATGCCCTTCTCCTCCTTTCTGATCCGCCCTCCAAAGCCCAGAGTGGAGCCATTTCCTCCGCACTGTTTTTTCCTACTACTCCAAGCAAAACGGAGACTTAACTCTCTTTCTGTGTCTCCACTGCTGACATCAGGCTTACCACTTTGTACCATAATTATTGTTATGCGAACCTGCCTGCCTTACTGGATGGGGAGCCCCTCAGAGGTAGGGCCCCTTGACCTGTTACTATTATATCTGATATGCCCATGCCTCGCCCAGGGCCTGGCAGAAAAAAAAAAAAAAAAAAAAAAAAAAAAAAGAAGGCCCAGCAATTTCTGGTTCAGTGGATAAATGAACCAATGTGTGACTGTGTTCCCACTTGGGTCTTTAAGACTTTTGCTCTCCATACAGCCTGCCAGGCCAGGCTCAAGGATAGTGATTCCATGTAAGCATATTTATTGCTGAGGTCCAAGAAGATAAGTAGGCAATATTTCATTTCTTTCCCAAGCCATTCCCCCAATAACCTCTGTAATTAGTCCAGTTAAGGCCCATTACTATTGCAAATCAAGTTAGGACTGATTTCCACAGTGCTAGCAGTCTGTATCAGGACATGTTTTATTTTCTCAAATCTTCCACTTTTAACTCAGTCTGTTACTTCTGGTGCTGTTTTTAAATGTAAGAGAAAATCAAACCGTTTTAAAACTCCAAACAACCTCAAACTGTTTTGTGCTAGTAATCAGACAATGGATAAAGATTGTGGTTATGTAGAGCTATTGCCAACAATGGAAAAAATAAATAACAGCATGAGTCAGAATAATTCGAAACCAGAAATGTGTGTTGGTAATAACTCAGAAAGTCACATGGAAGGGCCGTGGTCACAAAATCAAAGTTGATGTGTTTGTTTTTTGTTTTTCTTCATTATAATCCATTAGAGAGCCCCTTCTACCTTGGTAGAGTGCCAAGAAACCTTACAACATCTAGTATTGGGAAATCAAACCCCGGCACCTTCAGGAAAATGCTGTCTGTCTTGGGGGCAGGATGCAGACAGTCTTGTGTGCCATATGGAAAAATGACCCACAGTGATGAGGAAGCAATGCATCATTGAAGAGGGGACCGTTAAAGTCAGGGAAAAGCCATTGCCGCAGCCTAATCCTTCTAGGCACATTTCCAGCAGCACAGGGGGAATGGCAGCCTCACTCTGGGTGGGGGTGATGTGGAACCGGATCCCATGACCAACTGCACTGCATGGGAATACCAGAAGCATTACCAATAGTGTGGTTTTGCTACTCGAAGCCAGCTGCTTACCCACCTTCACGGAGGCAAGAAAGTACCCCGCTTCATCATCCCCCGAAAGAATGTTGTCCCCCGTCCTGTGTTAGGCATCCTAATGACATCAGGCTTCAATCTGCCGGCTTGGTCCCCATGACCCGCGACCACGATCTCCATCCTAGAGGTGGCCATCCTGGAGAAAGAAAGCAATGGGACAACAGAGTGTCAGTGTCACCCTCCCACCCCCTAAAGGGCGGTCCTTCAGGCCTTAAGAGAAACAGGCATCAAGGGTCTAAACATGCACCCTCTCTAGAGCTGAACCCCACCCCCTTCTTCTGCTTCGATTTATGGCAACTGACCTATTTCACTGCTCCTTTACCGACCTACTTTGGAGTTCTATTTTGGAGAGTGACACAAAAGTCTCGTGCATCCCTGCAGAAGAAGAAACGGACGCACGGGCACACGCGTGCACACAGCCCAGAAATCAAGGCCGGAGCGGTCTTCCACACAGGAGCCTCTGCTTCCTGTCACAAAAATGCTTGCCAGCACTTTAAAAAGGGTCAACGGTGCTTTCAGAAGTGAAAATACATACACGATCATTTATTAGATGCTTACGTTCTGGGAAAATACCTTCGGGGCCATGTCAGTGCGTGTTGTTGGACAGCCTCCTGGCCCGAACAGAAGCCAGCAACGGATACCTGAGTCATGGCAGATCTGGATGCGAATGCCCTCCCCGAACGCGCCCTGCTGAGTGTCACTTGAATCGGAGGCTGTATATTTGAGCTGTCACCCCGCCGTAACTGGTGGACTAAAATTACGTATCTGTTCTACGAGGAAGAATTATAGTCTGGGTAGCAGATGACCAACATGTGGTTCCCCAAGTGCTAGTTGTGGGTCCGCTGACAACCATCTATGGTAACAGCCATTACCATTTGCTGAGCGCTTCTTGTGGTCCAAACACCTCACCTGTATTATGTATAAATCTCTCTACTACTCTGTGAGGTGTGTTTTAGTGTCCCATTTTTACAGATGAAAGACTAACGCCCAGTGACACTAAATAAGTCATTCCAGACCTCCTAACCACTAAGCAGCAAACCCAAAGAAGGACCCACACCCAGGTCTGCCCCGTACGAACATCTGCCTCTTCTTCCCCTAAACCAGATTGCCTCTTCTAAAAGCAGATTCCACCCAGATTTAGAGTTAAATCCTGTGATCATCCCGCGGCCAGTGAGCCATTTGGTTTCTGTCCCTTACCACCTATAAAAATGGGAGGGCTCTTTAACATTGATAGATTTTTAGGTCAATTAAAAATGGAAAGACATTAAATGCCATGTGGTGTCCTGGATCACATTCTGGAAGAGAAAAAGGACATTAGTGGAAAAAACTAGCGAAATCCAAATAAAGGCTGGAGTTCAGTTGATAGTAATGTACCAGTGTTGGTCTCCCGGTTTTGACAAATGTACCGTGTTATTTTAGGTGTTTATAATAGGGAAAACTGTGTAAAGAGGACGTGAGAACACTCTGTGCTATCTTTGCAGCTTTTCTGTAAGTCTGAAATGATTCCAAAATTTAAACGTTTGACTTTTGTAAAAAGGGACATCTAAATAAATAAAAGGAAAAGAAGGGAGAAAATTGTAGTTCTCTTCCTATGGTTTCTGACTGTCGAGATTTGAACCAAGTATTTATTGCAGGCTGGACAGACGTGTGGACTGACACTTTCGGCTACACGTCAGTACTCTCGGATTAACACAGTTATTTGAATAAATTCATTTAAAAGTGCCACCAAATGCATTGTAGTTTCTTTGTCCTTGTAGATTTTCTTAACAAGTTCCTAAGGTGGAACCGTTTAATATAAAGATTTTTAACATTACAAAGTGATCTCAAAGGCTAAGTGGAACAAAATGTGCATAGCATGTTACCATTTATCCAGGAAGATGTGATATGAAAATATGAGTATGTGTAAAATGTTATGCTATTATTATATTGTTTTGTAAACAAAAGGATAAACCATAAAATTGTTTAAAACTATTCCACATAAGGGGAGAAAGGATCATGACAAAGAAGGAGTAGGTTAGACTTCTCCGAATATACTTTGGTTTGTACATCTGATTTTGAAATCGTGAAAATACTTACACAGTTACAGAACAAATTAAAATATTAAAAAAATCAGTCTTCAAAAGTCGAAAGCAAAGTGAAACAAACTTAGCTATATACTGATTTGTGGCCTGACCACAAAGACAGAAACTATTCCACGTGACTTCAAACATGAACTTGACTGCACACCCTTCGTTAGACACAGACTAAGAACAAAAGAATGTACGAAAAGGAAAAACAAAGGGTTTTTACTGATCATGTCATGGACTATAGGGTTAGGGTTGTTATTCTGAGATTTCCAATTGATGGGATCAAGTGAAATGCCCCTTAAATTCTAATTCAGAGTATTCTTAGAAACTCATTATACATTGTGTTTTAAAAAAACATATCTTCCAGGGGTGCCTGGGTGGCTCAGTCCGTTAAGCGTCGGACTTCAGCTCAGGTCAAGATCTCACAGTCTCTGAGTTCAAGCCCCTCGGGCTCTGTGCTGATAGCTCAGAGCCTGGAGCCTGTTTTGGATTCTGTGTCTCCCCGTCTCTCTACCCCTCCCCTGCTTGCTCTCTCTCGCTCAAAGATAAAGATTTAAAAAAATTTTTTTAAACATACCTTCCAGCTTTATGCACTGAAAAGGTCTGGAAACAATGACCATCCAATCACTAAAGAACGTGTCCAGTGCCTAGACTACGGTCTCCAAGGGCCACATGCATTAAATGCCACCAGGGCTCCTTGGAGAAATGGTGGAATCTAGACCTGAGAGAAGGATTATAGGAGGTGAACCTGGAAAATCTTGTCCTATCATAAAAGGAAGCTATCAAACACCACTGGAGTCAAGCCAAAAGGAACCAGGAGCTAACCTGACCAGGCCCCCATTAGTCAAAGATAAAATAATTTGAACATCAAAAATAAAAACTTAGTGGAATGCCTGGGTGGCTCAGATGGTTAAGTGGCTGACTCTTGGTTTTGGCTCAGGTTATGATCTCACAGCCATGGGATCAAGCCCCGCATCGGGTTCTGGGCTAGGTGTGGAGGTAAGGTCCTCTCTCTCCCTCTCTCTCTGTCTTGTGTGCCATATGGAAAAATGACCCACAGTGATAAGGAAGCACTTAAGGTCCTCTCTCTCCCTCTCTCTCTGTCCCTCTCCTCAACGTGTGCATGTGCGTGAGTGTGTGCTCCTGTAATCTCTCAAAATAAATACATAAACTTTAAAAATAATAATAATTGGGGCACCTGGGTGGCTCAGTTGGTTAAGCAGCCGAGTCTTGATTTTGACTCAGGTCATGATCTCACAGTTGGTGAGTTCGAGCCCCACTTCGGGACCTTCACTGTCAGCACGGAGCCTCCTTGGGATTCTCTCTCCCCCTCTCTTTCTGCCTCTCTACCTCTCGCTCTCAAATAAATAAATGTCAAAAAATTAAAAATAAAAATAATAAAACCTTAGTAAATTGAACATAAAAACACATTTGTGTTCATGAATTCATTAGAATAGATAAAAACAAACAAAAACCACCTCTTTGTTTGCTCAGGACGCTAGGGAACCAACTCACTATTTTGAAAATAGGTTAATGAGGACAAAGATTATCCTGACTGCTGTATGAACTCTCCCTTTGGGTGTTCAAATAGTTGATGAAGGGAAGTTTGTGTCTAGAGAAGTAGACAAGGTAATCAATGAAAAGGGGAGAATACAATTAGAGCATCACTGGTTTTGCAACCCCCAATGAAATAACAAATCTAGGAACGATCATGGCTGCTAACGTTTCCGAGATGACCAGACATTGTGCCTCCTGATGAAAGGACACAGTACTTTGTCCGAATCCAGTGTGGATTTTAAAAAATATAATGAGCAGAATGGCGCCTGGTGGCTCAGTCGGTTAAGGTCCGACTTTGGCTCAGGTTATGATCTCATGATTCATGGATTCAAGCCCTGCATCGGGCTCTGTGCTGATGGCTCAGAGCCTGGAGCCTGCTTCGGGTTCTGTGTCTCCCTCTCTCTCTGCCCCTTCCCCACTCACGTTCTGTCTCTCTCTGTCTCTCAAAAATAAATAAACATTAAAAAGTTTTTTAAAAATATAATGAGCAGAGAAAAATACTCACAGACACCCTGGGGATGCAGCTAGCTAAGTCTGGACAGTGGGCAACCAGGGCAGTGTCACCCAGCAAGGGTTCCCAGGCTGGCAATCGGCATCACTGGGGAGCTTGTGAGAAATGCAAATTCTCAGGCCCTACCCCGGAACTACTCAATTAGGAATCTCTGAGGCTGGGCCCAGAGATCTGTATTTTAACAAGCTCTTCATGTTTGTTAATTCTTTTGCATGCTAAAGTGTGAGAAGCACTGATATCCAGGGGAAGCAATCCGATTACTTCAATAAATGAACTGCAAAAAAAAACAAAACAAAAAAAAAAAACAAAACAAAAAAACAAAAAAGAAGGAAACTTCTGGATTTGTAAAGATTTTTTAAAAAATCAGCAATATGCAATATGTGAACTTTGTTTGGCTCCTGATTTGTAAACACCGACTTGATATTTGATATTAAGAAGTTATTGTTCATTTTTGAAGGTACCATAGCGGTCTTGTGGTTACATTTCAAAGAGTCCTTTCTTTAAGCAAAAATGTACTCGTATGTTGTGCATGAAATGATGTCAGTATTTGAGATTTGTTTGTAAGTTGATTCTGGGGTGGGAGGAGGGGAAACAGGCAGCGATAGGCCAGAAACAATATTAGCCACGTCTTCGGAACTACTGAGGCTGGGGGTCGGAGGCATGGGAGCTCCCTATACGACGCTCTCTCTCTCCCTTTTTCAATATCTTTCAAGCTTTCTATAATAAGATGGTTTTTCAAAAAAGGACTGGCTCAGGAAAATAATATGGCAAATATGACAAAATGTTACCAATTGTTACCTGGATTGATGGATGTATTAGGGTGGTTATTACATTTTTTTCTGTACTTTTCGACGTGCTTGAAAATGCTCATAAGTCAATAAAAAAACTTCCCTGGAAAAAAATCTGAAGTCAGTGCTCGTGCTTAAAAAGCGGGCATCACTGTAGAAAATTCACATCACCGTGCTGCGTGCGAGACGAGCTCCATGCGGTCTCTGCCCAGTTCTGCGCCCTTCCTGCTCCTCTGCCTTCTGGAACCAGAGCATCTGGGAAGAAAATCTCTGCCCCAGCCGATCTGCTCCTAATTCCAACAAACGTGAGGGTCCTTTACGCGTCCTGGGACGTTGAGTGATAACGTTCTGTTCCGTGTATTTGTTAGTTCGTTTGGTAGCTTCGTCTTTTTTGCTGCATACGATTCCATCGTAGGGGTATACCTCAAATTATTTAATGGAGACTCGGGTTGTGTCCAGTTTTTAAGCGTTGTGAGTAGACCGTCAACGAGCATTCTCGTGAGTGCCACGTGCCGGGCACGTGCACACACCTACCTGGGGTGTCCACCCAGGAGTGGGGTTCCTGCCTCGAGGGAACATCGTGACCCTATATTTACCTTTAGCAGGTACCTGGCAAAGCAGTGCCGAGGTCGTGGCCGCCGCGCCTCCCACCAGCAACGCACGGAAGTCCCTGCTGCTTCCTCTTCGCAGGGACACAACTGCCACCGTATTTTGCCATTCTGTTATCACCCTGGTTTAGAAGCCCCCCTCGAAAGTGTCCCGTGTTCTTCTGCAGAACTGGCGCCCCTCCTCTGGCTCCTCCCTCTGTTCCAGCTCCTAACGTCTCCGCGGAAGCATCTGGTTCCTGAGTGTCACCTGTCATTAGAGTCCAGACCCCTCAAGCACAGGGCACCGCCTTATTCCTCTCGGCATCCCGGGGAGGGGTCGGCCCGGTGCACAGTCCCTGCTCAGTTGTTTGATTCAGTGAGGAAATGAATGGATTCATCGGCCAATCCGTCAACGTTCTTAAAGACCTAAAAGCCCATTTACCTGGCAGGACTTGGCACGCATTTCATATCAACAACTAAACTCTTGGGGCCACGTGAACCTGTTTTCCATAGCTATAACACACAGGAAAATTTGGCCTGAAATTCAGAGGAGTCTCAGGGATCGGAAATGTTTTCCCTCTCCAAGGCCTCCCGTGCACCAGGACGGGAGGCACGGAGAAACAGGGCTCACCTGCCAGAAAGGTGCTGCCTTGCTTGGCCCCAAGCTTCGATAGCGTGGATCCCCCTGGCCATCATCCTGCCACGAACACAGAAAACAGCATCCGCGCACTCACGTCTTCAGTCCTTGCATCGGCCAGCAACCTTCTCTTCGTGGAGGTTTAACGACGCACCAATGCTACCCCGCGCTGACCCCGTCTCTGAGTCCGGGAATTCTCGGAAGCGACCTCCTGGTCCAGACGCGCACGCCAGGAGGAGAACGATCGCGGAGACGCCATGTGGGTCATGTCCGACAGACACGTGCACGTAACGGCTGCCATCGGGCGGAGGGGGTGGAAAATCCACTGCCGGGGGAATACCCCGTGTAGATCGTTGTAACCACCAGCAACGAAATGACAGAGCCCTTCTCCAGGCCACTATCTGGCTTTCGTTGAACTTCTGCAAAACGATTACACCAGTGGGCTGACCCCTGCCACTTGGGTTGTGAGCGTTTCTGTAGGCAGAGGGTGCTGCAGAATGGGAAAAACATCACGGAGACCGAGTGCTGACAAAAGCAGAGCCAGGAGAAAGGTTGCGGAGGTCAGAACGTGTTACCTGCATCCCCTCAAGTCACACCAGCCTGGGGGGGAGGGGGGAGGCTGCATCGTTGCATCTATCTGCGTTCCCACTGCATTTGCAATGCCGGCTCTTGCGCCCCTGAAGGCACAAGACTCAGCCCTTTACTTCCAGGTGGCTCCTAAGACTGTCACGTGTGTGATCCGAGCAAATGCCCTTGGCCTCACTGGCCCCCTCCCCTCCCTGGTGTGGTCCCCAGCCCCATCTTCCTGCAGCTGCGCACAAGGAAACACCAGAAGGGCCAGATGCCCTGTGCCGGCATCAGCAGCATGCGCTGCGACAGGTGACCTGTCAGGCCACCTCGTTTGCAAACGTCCCCTGGGGATTGTAGTGTCAGTTCAGGCTGGAAAAAAAAAAAAAAAAAAAAAAGATGGCGGTGGGAGTCTCCCCATACTTACCTGCCCTGTTCCCCCAAGGAAAGCAGGCCCTGCATGGCTGGCCCTCGTTTCTCCGGCTTGCTGGGGTAGCTTACTTCTGCCGGGAAGACTCCTGGGCTTCGTGCTACAGGAGGAGAGAATGGGCAGAGGAGAACTGGAGAAAGGCCAGCAAGAGAGGTGACGACTTCACCTGAAGCCTGTGACAGGGACACTGGGGAACATCTATGTAAGAAAGCTGGGGAGTGGGCGGAGCTAAGGGGTTGGGAGGGTGGAGCAAAGGTGCCTGATTTGGGAGGCAGAGGACAGCTGAATTGGGGGAAGCAAAAATGGGGACTCCAAATAACGGGGTGAAAGTTCCTGTTATGATTTAGAGCCCCCAGAAGGACTGGACTTCCTACGGATTCGTTCATGGCTTTGAAACCATACTCCTTGAGAGTGACGCCAGCTGTGGCCTGAGCAGGGCACATCCACAAGGCACGTCTCTTCCTAGGACTCAGATGTGAACAAATCTAACCCCGGGGCGGCCTGCGTACTCAGCCTGGCCCGTCCTCTCAGATCTAAGCCAAGGCTTCCTAGGAGAGCTGCAGGCTGAAGGACCCTGTCCCCCCACCCAAGGATGATTCTGGGCAGGAGGGCTGCCCCCACCCCCGTCTGCCCGCCCAGGTCAGTGTCCCCTCAGTGAGTAAGGCTGGGGGTTAGGCCGGAACAGAAATAAACATCCAAGAAGGGTTTCATCCATCAGGTTTTCTCGCCCACCTGGGCTGGGCCCTGCAGCCCTGGAAAGAGCCCTTTCCCAGGAAGGCCAGGGTCACAAGAACTGTTCTCTGTCCTTAGTGACAAATTTGGCCAAAGCTCAAGCCCTAGTCAATTATTCAGATAAATTCGAACAACATCACATGGGCAGTTAGGTTTAGTTTAGTTTTTTTTTTTTTTTAATGTTTATTTATTTTTGAGAGAGACAGACAGAGTGTGAGTTCGGGAGGGGCAGAGAGAGAGGGAGACACAGAATCCTAAGCAGGCTCCATCCAGGCTCTGAGCTGTCAGCACACAGTCCTATGCGGGGCTCGAAACCACAAACCGTGGGATCATGACCTGAGCCGAAGTTGGACACTCAACCAACTGAGCCACCCAGGCGCCCCAGAATTAGTTCATTTTAACCCAATTAGGCTGAATATTTATGCTGCTTGGATTTACAGGCACACACACCGATGAAGGAATGTGAATATGTGACTGATGGGAGGGAGACTGTGGTGTTTGAAAGGTGTTTCCAAGTCCACGAATGTCTTATTCAATCGCCAATGACACAAAATGATGCTAGCTAGTAGTGATAGGGGGGAAAAGCAAGACTTAAATTACATATCTATAAATGCTGTGTTTCTATTATTGTCCTATTTCCCTCTTTTTCTTTCTCTCTCTGGAGCCGTGTAACTAACTGAATATGAAAACTGAGAGAAAATACACCAAAATATTCACACTGGTTACCTGGGGTTGATGGAATCGTGGGTGACTTTTGCTTCCCTATTAGAATTTTTTGCTATTTCAATTTTTTCTTAAATTATATTCAGTTAGCCTTTGCTATATACCAAACTACTCCAAAATGTAGCTGTTTCAAAACAAGGAACAAGAGGGGAGCCTGGGTGGCTCAGTCGGTTGAGCATCCGACTTCGGCTCAGGTCATGATCTCACGTGACGTGAGTTCGAGCCCCGCGTCAGGCTCTGTGCTGACAGCTCAGAGCCCGGAGCCTGCTTTAGATTCTGTGTCCCCCTGTCTCTCCGCCCCACCCCTGCTTGTGCTCTCTTTCAAAAATGAATAAACAATAAAAACATATTTAAAAATAAATAAATAAAACAAGGAACAAGAAATGTTATTCCTCATGATTCTGCGGGCCGGCGGGCTGGTCATTGGGTGCGGGCCAGCTTGGTATGTTTCTGTAGTCACCCATCAACGAGGCTGGGTCGGGGTGGCCTCGTGTGAACAAATTCGAATTTCTGGTGATTGGCAGGTTGGTTGTTTTCAGGGCTTGAGGTGGGTCGGGCATCTCTACATGGAGTCATTGCTCATTTTCCATGGGCCAGCCGGGGCTCGTCGTGTGATGGTCTCAGGGGTCCAAAGAGCAGAAGGAAAGGCCAAGTCCTACTGCCAACACTCTTTCCAAGCTTCCGCCTGAGTCACACTTGCTCCTGTCCATTGGCCAAGGTAAGTGACATGCCCACCTAGGATGGCAGGGTGAAACAGACCCTGCCCCAGGCAGCAAAGGCCAGGCACATGGCGGGGGGAGGGAAGCCATGGCTGTGTGGCAAGACATGCATGACCTTTGAAATCAGGAAGAAAGAAGCTCATTCTTACAGAAAGGATAGAAGAAATTTTTATCAAGAGATTTGGAATTTTGGCTGAGAGTTCAAGAAGCCAGGGCTTTGTGAGGAAATGAGATGCTCACAGAAGTAGTGAGTCATTTGTAGGCAAGATCAATTACCATTTATTTTCAAATGACATGGCGGATACTCCTTCACCTCGTTTAAAAGGATTCCTTTTTCAAGGCCTTCTTCTTCATCAGTTAAAAAGAAATGTTTTTGGGGGGCGCCTGTCCGCCTCAGTCGGTTGACTCTTGATTTCGGCTTGGGTCATGATCTTGTGGTTCGTGAGTTTGAGCCCTCGGGCTCTGTGCTGACAGCAGAGAGTCTGCTTGGGGTTGTCTCTCCCTCTCCTTCTGTCTCTGCCCCTTCCCCACTCACTCTCTCTCTCTCAAAATAAATATACACTTAAAAATAAATAAATTAATTAATTAAAAAAAATGTTTGTGGGAGGCAGGATTTTGGTCCCCCGTGTTTATGCCTGTGAATAAGTTAAGTCACAAAAGGAGAGAAGTAAGCTTGCAGAAGGAAGTAAGGTTGCTAATTAGCTGACCATGAAACAGTGAGGTTATCCTGAATTTTCTGGGTGGGCAAAAGAGTCCGAGAGATGCGAGGGGAGAAGAGGCAGGGGGGATTTGAGGTTTCACGGAGCTCCGACTCACCGTTGCTGGATCTGAAGACAGAGGAGTGGCCACGGGTCAAGGAGAGTGAGTCAGCTGTCAGCTGACAGCCAGCAGGGACGCGGGGACCCCAAGGGAACCCACCCGCAAGAAACTGACTTCTGCCAACAGATTGGATGAGCTTGGAAGTGGGTTCATCCCCAGAGCCCCCAGAAAGGAATCCAACCTCGCGGATGCCTTCGTGTTCTCCTGGTGAGACCCATACCAGACTTCCGACTTACGGAACTGCCAAATAATAAATTTGTGTTGCTTTCAGTTTGTGGTAATTTGTCGGAACGGCAGTTGAAAACCAGAGCAAGGTTCAGGATGAAAATTTTAGAAACTATCTAAAAAAGCACAAAGAAAAGAAAAAAAGCAAGACCCCCCACCTATACTATTGTTACAGTGATCACATTTGACTTGAGATATATTTTTATCTGTTTAGCTATCTTTTTTTTTTTAATTTTTTTTTCAACGTTTATTTATTTTTGGGACAGAGAGAGACAGAGCATGAACGGGGGAGGGGCAGAGAGAGAGGGAGACACAGAATCGGAAACAGGCTCCAGGCTCCGAGCCATCAGTCCAGAGCCCGACGCGGGGCTCGAACCCACGGACCGCGAGATCATGACCTGGCTGAAGTCGGACGCTTAACCGACTGCGCCACCCAGGCACCCCTGTTTAGCTATCTTAACCCAGTTTGAGAGCATACTGGACATACATCTTATAATTGATTTTTTTTTTGTTTTTATTTAACAGATATCAATAGTAGCCTGTGTCAATAAGTTGCTTTTTCCATCCCTGAAGACAGAATTGTCACCAGATACTAGAAGCATCCATGTGGAGGTCACACAGGATGTGGGAACTTAGCAGTGGCGGCCAGGAGCTGCTTTCTGGAAGAGAGGGGGGTCTTGAAGAGTGAGTAGGAGTTTGGTAGGTGAAGATATTTAGGTGACTTTCCCAGTAGGAGGAATAGTGTGGACAAAGATTTGGAGGAATGAGCCCCGAGCACGTTGCCTGCAGTTTGCCCTTCTAGTCTAGAGGGTAGAGAAGGGGCTGGGAGGGGCAGGAGGAAGGCTGGGGTCAGACCACTGCCCCCCAGGCCCCTTGACACTGCTGTGCTTAACCTCTGGGAAAGCAACACCTGAAAGACCATCCTCTTACCTGGGTCCTGTCGCTGTTTCCTTCGGGAGATGCCTTGTGGACAAGTGACTTCGGACTTGCCTGTGTACAAGGGCTGTAGGTGGAGCGTCTGGGAGGCTGTCGGTCAAGTGTCTCTCTTGACTTCAGCTCAGCTCGTGATCTCACCGTTTGTGGGTTCGAGTTCCCCGCACTGGGGCTCTGTGCTGACAGCATGGAGCCTGCTTGGGATTCTCTCTCTCACTCTCTCTCTCTCTCTCTCTCAAAATAAATAAAAATAAACTTTAAAAAAAGAAAAAGAAAAAGACCTGCGGCTGTTATTCCAGGGACGATCTGGGCAAACCGGGTTTTCCTAGAACGACAGTCCGACACCAGCAAACTGCATTCAGTGACAGCGGCTTCGATACGGTTCTTACCTTGCAGCCTCTTTGGAAAAAGGGAGAAGATTCGAATCCCTTCGCACCAAGAGACTGCAGAACGGGGATCGCTGCCAGGGACAAAAGCACGTGTGATTACCACCAACTTACAAGCGAGCTTTGGCAGACAGACTTCATCGGGTGCAATGTGCCCACCTGACGCGTTCCGGAAGCGCTGTGGCGGGGCGTGTTTTCTGGTCTGGGGTCTGCTTGTAAAAACTCTCGGCTTCCAAGCAGCTGCTGAAATGGGCAGCAGACGGTTGCGTGGGGAGCCCCCTTGCCCTCCTCGGGGACACAGGGAAGACGGGCAGGGACCCTCCGCAAATGTCCCCTCCCTCCCAGGCCACCCCTGCCCAGAGCTTGAGCGCTGGAGTTTCACTTCTTGCTTGTTCGCAAGCAGAAGATGGGAAGAACGGGGACCGCTCCCGAAAGTTCCGAGACTTTCTATCCTGGAAGAATGAAGTAATTCCCACTCTTGTCTCCAGCCGGGGAAGGGGGGGGGGTGGAGAGTCATGTGAGCCGCCCCCTCCTGCGTTCCCCCAGCACGGCATCTTCCCAAGCCGGGGAGATGGCTGAGGGTTGCCAGGGCCCTGGCTTTCTCCGGGGCCCCCAGCGTGTCGTCCACGTCCGCGTGTCACGACGTCTGCAGACCCAAGCCTGAAACACAGAAGGCGCTCTCCCGGCCTCTTCCCCAAACTCGCCTCCCTCCTAATCCAGCCCTAATTCCACCTGGGCACTCCGTCTGCTGCCCTTGAAAACATCAAAGAACAGCTGCTCGCTGGGACATAATGGTTGTCTTTGTTACCCCTTGAAGGACTGGAACCTTTAAAATGTCACTTCCCCACAGATTTCACTCGGCCAAAGTGAAACCGATTTTAAAGTTACAACTTGCACTTGGAGGTTTACTTGCTGGGGGTCGCGTCCCTTTCTGCCTTTCAGCTGGCTCACCCCTTGGGGCTGACACAGACGTACGGGGCTCTCTCGGAGACCCTAAAACGCTTGCAGTTTCTAAATCTTTCCTCCCGGAGCTTAAAGAAGGAGGCACCCCCAAGGATGTCCTGGAGCTATGACCGAGCACTTGGGCATTAGGGACATTTGGTATTCTTCCTGACTTCCTTGTCTCTCCAAGCGGCAATTCTGGTTGTGTTCGTCTTAGAAATGACTGCTTTTGTAAGACTGGACGGATCATCGGAGAGAGTAGCCAATTCCTTTCCTGTCCTGGCCTGGCATCCGCTGGTGAGTAGGCCTGCTCTTTGGGGCAATGAGCTCAGGCCGTCGTCTGCTCAGGACGTAGAGCCTGTGTTTATTCTGGATGCCGGCAAGAAGGCTGGCAAAGAATCGCATCCTGCTTTTCCAAGTCGAGGCTAGGTCCTGCCCCGCACCCCCCCCCACCCCAGGCTTAAAATCCCATGAGCCTCCATCTGCATTTTTTGCCTCCAAGGCTTGGCTCAGGGGGGCCCCTAGGTTTCTTCATAAGGTCACTTCCAGATGGTGCAGTGGCTTCCAGAACGATTCTGAGGGTGCACGTGGGCTTCGTAGGAGAGAAGGCAGCCGTTGGTTACGGAATGGCCTTGGGCATGCAATGGGGAGAAAGTTAAGGCCTCTTTGCAGGCCCCCGAGGAGGCTGTGCTCCCTGTCCCTATTAGAGGCGTCCTCTGGCAAGGAGTGGTTGAGACTCCCGGGGTCTGGGCTCCCTCTTCTCAGCAGGAGAGGTGAGCTTGGCCCGCAGACCAGACGGCTTCCCCATTTAGTGGGGCTTTTTTCTCAGGGGATTCATTGACGACCCCCCCCCACCGACACCCCCATACACACATCCCACCCACCTGAACCCTTAGTCTACAACATTGTTGTTCTTTCCCAGCGGTAATGAGTACTTCACACACGACCCCTTGACAGGCGTGTTAAGATTTCTTCAAACGGATGTACGGGTTTCCATAGCCATTTCTCTGTTGTTGGACATTTGACTCATTCACATTTTTTTCCTCTTAAAAAGAAGACTGTAGTTAAATTTCTTTCATAATGCCCTTCCAAAACTTTCGAAGGTTCTAGAATTCTAGCGTAGGATTGTTAGTTCAAAAGCAGCTTAGATATACACGTCTGAGTTGATTTCAAAAGAGTTGTAGCAATGTATTGTCCAGACAGCAATTTTTTTTTATTTGAGAGAGAGAGAGAGAGAGGGAGAGAGAGCCCGTGTGCGCACACAAGTAGGGGAAGAGCAGAGGCAGAGGGAGAGAGAATCTTAAGCAGGCTCCCAGCTGAGCGTGGGTTCCATCCCACCATCCTGGGATTACAACCCGATCCGAAATCAAGAGTCTGATGCTCAACCGACTGAGCCACCCAGGCACCCCCAGACAGTAATTTTTAAAATTACTTTCAGAATTTGAGAGGTAAATAGTTGTGATTTAGATCTTAAGATAACATAATTTGTTGTTTTCATCTAATTACAAAGGTAGAAAAATTGGAAAATATAAAAAAAAAACATAAAAACGTACGAAGGTCACTATTTCCTGGGAGAAGATGAGTTATGCAACATACTATCAAATCGTTCAGAAAAAATAATATTTAAAGCTTTACATGACATGTGTGATGTGACAGGTGTATACGTCATGCTATAAATGTGTGTTGTGTGTATAACAGGTATGTTATATACGTCATACATGTGAAATAGAAATGTTACACATTATATATATATCATGTACAATTATATCTAAATTACATAATTTATGTGTATATACTTATTGTGCATAATATAAAATATTTTATAGAGAGAGTCACAATTTGTACTGTGTGTGTGTGTGTGTGTGTGCGCATGTGCGTGTGCGTGTGGAGAGGGAGGGAGGGAGAGAACAATAAAGAAAATGTGGCAAGATGTTAACTCAGTTGGTGAGTCTGGGTGAAGGTATGTGAGCACCCTTCGTACTATGCTTGGAATTTACCTCTAATTGTGATTCTATTTTAAAATATAATTTGTAGCTTTTGGATAATATACTTTCTGGGTTTTTTCCCCTCTGCTTAAGAACACTGTTTTTCTGCCAATTTAGGGTTCATATTATTTAGCTTTTTTAGCAGCAGCTTCCTCGCCTCACACTCTACCATAAATATGTTGCCATGACCTCGGTACATCATCTTATGGATGTAAGCAATTTCCTTCCTGTGGAACTTTTAAGTTGTTTCCAATTTTTCACTATTAAAAATAATATTTCAGTAAGTGTCCCTGGACACAAATCTTTAATCACGTCTTTGGTAAGCTTCCCTGCTGGGAAGGGCTGCTAACACAAATTGCCAAACGCCGCTGGACGGGTTGCGCTCATCCGCTCGGCCACTGGACATGCAGGGGCACAGCTTTGTCAGGTGTCAGAAACAGAACCCTGTTCTGAGCAGCTCAGCGGGGAAGCGGGCTCTCCTGTGGGCCTGTGGAGGGTTTGAGGGGCTCCAGATGCAGGAAGCAAAGCCTGGCATTGCGGACCCGCCTGGAGTGTCTCCGTTTTGCAGCCATTTCCCCTGCTTCATCCACTCTCAGCAGGCTGGTGGCTTCTTTGCAAAGTTCTGAGTCCTCACCCTCCTTCCCTTCCACCAAGGGAGACTTTGATTCCCAGGGGCGTCGGCTCTGGCTTCAGACCATGCACTTGAGGGGCTCTCCCCAGTTTAGGCAGGTGGGCTAACGTGTGGTGGGCGCCGTGTGGACAGAGGACAGATGTCCTACAACTGACCGGGACCAGAGAGGCAACGCCCACACTTCGAACTCACACTGTTCCCTGTGCATTTTCCTACAGTTTGCTTTCACTCGTACTCTTCAAAAGAAAAAAGAAAAAATGGAAAATTGGATAGATCGAAATGTTTCATGATTTTAAGTGCATTTATTTGAATGCTTGTGCATGTTTGTTCACCATTTATCTTTCTTCTGTGAAACGCTTGTTCATGTCCCGCCGCCCTATTTCCACTGAATTTCTTTCTTCCTTCACTGACCTGTATCGAGCCTTTATAAAAGACGTTTTCCTTTGTCATAGAGTTCAAGTATCTGTCCCACTTTGCTATTCAACTTTGTACAGTGTTTAGGGTATCTTTTGACATTCAGCAATTTCTCATTTTTGCGTAATCGAATCTAAGTGGGTTTGCTTTGCTTTGTTTTTTGCTACAGCTCAACATTTCTAGAGATGCTTCCTCCTTTGCTTTCGCTAGAAAGGTTTGCCTTCCGCGTGTTATGCGCTGGTGTTCCGCACCACATCTCCTCTCACTCCACCCACATGGTACCAAGCACAGCACCCCAAGCAGGTGCCCAATCGATATGTGGTTGCTGTTGACGTGAGTGAAGGGTAACGAAAACTCTTCATGCTCTAATGATTTTGAACACTATTTGCAAGGCTGCAAACGGAATTCAAGAAGCAATGTCCTAAATGGTACCCTCGTGCCTCTCGGAGGATCTGGCAAATTGAATTCAAACCATATGTGGGGGCTGCCTTTCCCAGGACAATATATTGCTCAGAAGGCAGCGGAGATGAGCTCCCTTTCCATGGCCTGGGAGTCCCATAACAGGACCAAATGAAGGTTGAAATCGACATCTTCCTTCTCTCCCTTCAGAGATTTGGAGGATGATGTGTACCTTCTAACGTTAATGATTTCTGAAAATTCATAGAGCCGGAACACAGGGCTCATCTGCGAAGAGTAACACAAGTGCCTTGTTTTAAAGTGGGAAGCGGTGTCCACAAGCCCGAGGCAACAAACTGACTGTTACCGCAAATCTGTTCATGATGTCTTTAAGCACATACATGGAGACAACAGTAAAATCATTGTGCGGGGCCTCCCGATGGCCCCAGGCCTTTGGAGCTCATTTTAGAAAGTGCCCACAGAAAACAAAACAAAACAAAACACCACGTACTACACATTTCTAAAAACAAACCCGCTCCCACAGCGCCCCTGTGCTTTTTCAATTTTGGGGGGCAATCTCTAGTCTGAAATCTTGCGTTTTTGACAGAATTATTGATTCCGTGTTGACCCCTGGACTACAAGATCATGAACTCTCTTGGTCATAACAAATCAACATCTGTAGAATTGTCTCTTTCACCAACGTCAAGAGAAAGGGAGCCTGGGTTTTCTAAGTAAAGTGTCCGGAGAAAAACGGATATGATTGCACAGATTAGGTCGTTAATAATGCATTTTTAGACGAAGTTAATATTTTATGGGCTGTTAATAATATATGTGTTTGGGGAAATGCAGATATTCTATAGAAGGAAGAGAAAGTAATAAACTTTGAATCTCACATCTTTGTATCACACTGTAGTTGTGACCTATATTTGATGAAAACTTGTCGTGATTTTGTATGGAGAATGAAGTTTGATGTAACCTGGAAGGTTCAGAATGCAGGTTCGTTTCTGCTTCTGGCTGAGATTGCTGTCGACAGCACCCCTCCCCTCCTTACCCATCATGCACTTCAGTCACAGCACTGAGCACAATTGCCAAAACGTGGGCTTTGAGGCATCAAGCTGGGGCACGTGAATGGCACCTACCATGTATATACATAAGAAGTCTTTGTCGCCTCTTAGCATACGATTTACACTTAACGGCAATTCTTGCTCAAAACCGGAAAGGGTCTGTCTCTCCCATTACCTTTGGGTTTGAAGAAGAGATGACTTAGGCGATGTTCGCTTTCCCAGATGGAGCGAGGCACAGAGGGAGGACAAGTAAGGGAAAGCTGGTGAGGCCCAGATGTAATGAAAACCCGGCTGGTGACGCTGAGATGAGGACATCCTGACACCCGTGGGTGCCAGGCTCCCTCCCAGTTGCTGAGGAGGAGAAGCAGAGCGCGGCTGCTGCCCCCCCGGGGGTCCTCGGTCTCGCTGGAACATCACATTACCCCATCATTCTCATGTCAGGAGAAACCTACTTCGTTCCTCCTTATTCTGCAGCACCTGACATCTCGCTGCGAAGGGCGCGAGTATCCACGGCAGTTGTCTTCTGATCTTGTTTCCCTGAAGCTCGGAGCTATCCTGTTCCGTAAGTTAAGTCTGATGGAGCTGAGAACACGCGGTCCCCAAATACGGCGCCCGACCGTATTTTAAGCGTACGTTAAGCGGAAGGAATGTGAGAAAACCAGGTACAGGAAACACTCCCTGACCCTCCCCCCCCTTCTCCCTGAAACCGTCGTAAGACCCTGGTGGGAGAGGTGCTTCCCGGGACCCGGAAGAAGGGAGCAGCCTTATCTCAGGGGAGGAAGGACACCAGGAGGATTCTGGGTGAGCAGGTCTTGCTAAGTTTCCCGCCCTTTAGTACCCTGAGCTCACACTACCCTTGGTGCCACCATGTTTTCCCATGACAGCGCACTCTCCATCAGAGCTAGGAGAAACACACTCAGGCAACCATTTCTTCAAGCGGTCCTTCCCTGACGATGGCCCCCGTGTCACAGCACATGTATATCAAGTAAATGAGCCTGCTTGTCTCCTGTGAATCCGTTCGTATTGGTTTCCAGGCCCGGCCAAGGGACCCCAAGAGGGTGGAGGACAAAATTTTGCCCCAGGGGGCACAAGTCTCTTCGGTGTCAGTGAAACGACGCACGACATTAGTGAGACTTCATCCGAAAGCACGTCTTTGCTCTTTGGTGCATTCACGCACGTGCGGCACGGGCGGCATAGAGGCTTGGGGTGGTTCTGGAAGGCGACAGGTATGGTTTCCACCTCGGCCCCAACCACCCACCCTCCCCGGGACCGCGCTCCCTCACACCGAACGGAGCTTAGTCCATGGGTCCCGGCACACTGGCGCGCTTCTCCCAGTACAGACAGCGGCTCCGAGACAGGAGCGGCGGGAGGAGAGTCACCAGCATTTGGGGGTGCTCACCTTTCTGCTCTGAGCACCTGCCCTGCAGGAGGACCAGATGGGAGATGGGATCCACGATCCCTTGCCTCGCAAAGTACAGCCTTCTCTCTGTGCTGAGTGGGACTCTGGGATTATAAAAGAGCATCCAGGCCCCCAAACAGGCCAGTTTCTTCATCTGATGAAACAGTCCATCTGTTTCAGAGCTGCAGGAAACCGACCTTCACCGAGAGAGGCTAGTCTGCCTCAAGGTGGTACCGAAGGGCTTTCCTCAAGAGTGATCCTGACGTGACAATATTCCATTTTATCTGACCTAGAAGCTCTTTCTTCTCCTTACACCCACACGCTGCAGCCCTAGCTCCCATTAAGAGGAAGCCAGTCCAGAGCCTATCTACCTCCTACCTCCTAGGGCTATTCTGAGGGTAAAGAACGTGAAATGGGCAGGATTTGCAAATGGGTAGATTTTTTTTTGCCTCGGGAAGAAAAAAAGACAGGGGGAGCTCAGAAAATGAAAAAAGACCACTGAACAGCTTGGAATCGTAAAGCCCGCTCTCTGAACATCTTTCATGAGACAATGGTCTTGAAGCCACGCTTTGTGGGGGAGAAGGAAGTAACTTTCTAAATTCCTCGAGTCTCATGAGCACATTAAGTACTCTGCCTAAGGGACTAGATCCCGCAGATTATATGCCAGGGGCAGAGAGAATCCAGGATGTGAAATCCACTTCCTCTAGGTTGGACAGAGGAAGGGTTTTCATTTGCTTCTCCGCTATGTTTCCGGGCCTGTCCAGGAGGCATGCAGGAAGTGTGAGGAAGTCCTGGTACCCTGTGCCCGAGAACAGGAAAGCAGAGCCCAGGCAGCAGGGAGAACCAGCAGACTCAAGTTCAGAGAGCGCACCTGCTGCAGACCGGGGTAGCTGGTGCCAGCAGCGTGGGCAAGGAATGGTGTGGCTGCAGAGGACAGCAAGGGCCCCGTCTTCGTCTACTCGGGCTGCCACCAATACCACGGGCTGGGAGCCTTACACAACAGAAACGCTGCACAGTCCGGAGGCTGGGAAGTCTGAGATTGAGGGGCCAACAAGCCATGTTTCATTCTGAGGTCCCTGCTCCTGGCTTAGAGGCAGCCACCTCCTAGTTGTGTGCTCAAACGACCTCTTTGTGCACTTTGTGGGATGGAGTGCAAGCTTTCTGGCGTCTCTTCTTACAAGGACGCTAACCCTGCTGGATCGGGGGCCCATCCTCATGACTTCGCTTAGCTCTAGTTACTTCCTTAGGTGCTCTATCTACAAATGCAGCCACACAGGAGGTTAGGGCTTCAACATGTGAACCTGGGGGAACACAAACATTCAGTCCGTAACAGGTCCTTTGCGGTCTGAGGACCCGGGAAGCTGATCTGAGACTGGGTCTTACTGCTCCCAGAGCTTGTCTCATGTGCATAGATGAGACATGAGATACACAGATCGATAAACTTCCGTTTGTCTTTCTCTTATTGTCTTACAAGCCTTAGATGAGAACCTAGGATATAAAGCACACGGCACACATGTGCCATGTGGTTAGCACTCAGAAGGAAAACATTCCAAGCCATTATTTTTAGAGATATTTGAACTGGGTCCCACGCTCAGCAGGTTTCTGTCCAGGTTTCCTTCTGTTCGGAGGCTGCTCATGACCGACCAATCAGACACCGCTTCGTGTGCCGGGGGGGGGGGTTGGAAAGTGGGGGAAATCTCACCCAGCCACTGAGGACAAGGGATGAAACACCCCACTCTGAAACAAAGACTTCATCACGTTTCACAGATCTGAATCAGTTCCGCCATCTAGAAGTCCCGAGGCCCACACATCCCGGTTTCATCTACGCAAAAATATTTGTTACCGATTGGAGAGGCGCAGGCTCAGCCTTGCTAACGAAACGTCACGGGCTACCAAAATCCCAGCAAGCTATCCTGAAGCATTTTGTCATTTTGATTTCACAAACGCTCCGGCTGAGAGAGCAACACTCGGAATTATAATTATGTCGGCATAGAATAATTAAACCCGCCTAACCAGCCTTCACCGTATACTTTTCAACAAAAACAAGCACACAACTTCTCTACAGGCACTCAATAGATTTCAGCGTTCAGGACAGATTTGGCAACGCGGAATCGTTCAGTGGACCATCGCCGCACATTCCTTCGGTATCCGTGTAATAACATCGGTCACAAGGAACCACAGTGGATACGACACATACTGTGGTTTTATTTCCTTATAAATCGGCAGCAGTGAAAAGATTTATAATTTCCCTCTCACTGACATCAGTGGGCAAGGAGGCAGGCAGCCTCGTTGGCTTTGATGAAAGGGTATTACACATCGTATGTACTTAACATGGGTGACGGTTGTAATATCTTTTCCCTGATGTCAGTTACAGCTGCTGTCCCATTTCAGGCAGGTCAGGAAAGCCCAGACACCCAGCAAGGGAAGCGTGCTCTGAAAGTCAACCACAGGATGCTTTTTTCCCCTCCGTCTTTTACTCTTGGTGCCGTTTCATAAAAAA
Organism: Felis catus; assembly: GCF_018350175.1. Classification (NCBI taxonomy): domain Eukaryota; kingdom Metazoa; phylum Chordata; class Mammalia; order Carnivora; family Felidae; genus Felis; species Felis catus. The sequence goes on from NC_058378.1 coordinate 81,810,665, forward strand.
AAAAAAAAAAAAAAAGATTTAAAGAAATGCATGATGGTTTTTCTCAGCTGCAGTTTGGACCATAAACTTCGCTCTCTTCCATTGTAGGCTTGGGTAAGACTAAGCCAGCATTTTTGAAGATCCCAGAGGCAAGAAAGGGCTCTCTCTCTCTCTCTCTCCCCCCCTCCCCTCCTCCGAGCTCCCGACGTGCTGAGATCCGAGATAAAGGCCACGGTTAGGCTGCAGCCTAGCAGGTGACAGCAGCATCCAGAATGTGGACGTGAAAACCTTCTGAGGGAAGCGAGAAAAAAAAATGGCACTTTTTCAACGCCTCCCCCTCTAAGACCCACACCCCAGACAACTACCTCAGACAGTCTCTTGGGGTCTCAGGATCAGAACTGTGCCTGAGGCAGCCGACTGGCTTGAAAAAAAACAACAACCCTTGATTCTAGGGGAGACTTGCCAAAGTTGTTGCTAGGTTCCATGTGGAGAAAGCATTTGCGTGAAGGAGCCCGCCGCTCCCGGACGAGCAGCCCGACGGCGAGGAGAAAGGAGGGGGCCCCCCGTGGAATCCCGGGGAATTTTCGGACAGCCTGGCTCTCCCGATGAGCAGGGAGACGTCCTGGCAGCCCGGGACAGACAGAGAAGGAGGAAAATCCGGACGGATTGCCAGAGCGTTTCAGTCCTTGGTGCGCTTCCCAAAGGCTCCCGTTCAGAGAGACACCGCGGGCAACTCTCAAGCAGCCGCGAAAGTGCGTGCAACATACAAGCGCTGCTGATAGACTCGTTTGAATCACTTCACAGATCATTTCCTTTGCTTTTAAACGGGCACGCCAACGCTCCCACACGAAGCCACCGTGAGTCACTTCTGTGCCGCGTTCTCACTTCCTTAACCCACGACGCCTGTGTCCCCGCCGCCGGGCACCTTCCTGCTCATCTTGTCCTTCTGCATCCGACCTGCCTCCTACGCAGACCGTTGGTCATTGGATACAGTCGGAGACCGGGTCCGCTGCCTGCGATTTTTACCCCTAGCGTCGAAATTGGAGAACTGCCTAAGGAATGGGGTTTTCAACCGCTCTTCAGCAACTGGCTGAAACTATTCACAAATAGTTCTTTCAAAGAGCCTCCTTGCATCTGAGCAAGCATTTGCTGACTCACTCGGGGAGCACACAGCTTCCAGGAAGTTTGGTTGGCAATAGATGCTGGCTAAAGAAACCAAGGCAATTGTTTTTCCATTATTCCATTACCAGCTGGCAGAGAGGATAAATACCGAAATAGGAATTTCTCCTTCGACATGAAGTCATGGAGACCACAGTGAGACGGGCTGGTCCTGTTACCGTCTGTCCCTCTCAAGTTATTTCCAATGCAGCTTGGTTCGAGCTCACGGATATCGGCTACGAGTCTTCAGCTCCTGCTCCCTGCTGTATCACTGGAAAGCGGTTCCACGCTAGAACCCAAAGTACGCTCAGCGGTAGAGACATCAGCTCCAGGGGCACCTGGGTGGCTTACTCGGTTGAGCGTCCAATGTTGGCTCAGGTCATGATCTCCCGGTTCGTGAGTCCGAGCCCCAGATCAGAGCCTGGAGCCTGCTTCGGATTCTGTGTCTCCCTCTCTCTCTGGCCCTCCCCTGCCTGCACTCTCTCTCTCTCTCTCCAAAAAATAAATAAATAAACATAAAAAAAAAAGAGAAAGAAATCAGCTCCAGAACAGATTTGATCACTGAAGATACAAAGGTAGATGCTACTTAGAATTTCAAAACCATTAAAGTCTTTCCTGAGGTCTGATTTTAATAAGAGAACCCAGAAAGTGAGCAACCCATTCTGAGAGAAATAGCAGGGATGGCTGTTATGATTCAAGCCTTTACACCCATATTTATTATAACATGATTGTGTTTCCATTATAACCTTATTAGAACAGAAAGGAAATGCTGGATATCTGAAATTTACTCATCAGCGTTACAAGACAAACAAAAACAAGAGGAAAAAAAATTCAGTTCAGCGGAAACCGGGACGTTTTTATGTAGCCTTGTCCTGAGCTGGCTGTCCAGAGAAAAGATCAGCTCCAGCCAGACATTACAAATTCCTCAGAATTACCCAGAACTCCACCTCAGGCTGCTTAGTTAAGAAGTGTCCTCAGAAATACCTCATTCAATGGCATTCGATCCCAAGTTGACTTTTACTTATTGTGTGTATGTATGTGTGTGTGTGTGTTTATATACATTATATGTTTAAATATATATATATATATATATATATATTTTTTTTTTTATTTATTTTGAGAGAGAGCAAGCAGGGGAGGGGCAGAGAGAGAGAGGGAGACAGAATCCCAAGCAGGCTCTGCACCATCAGCTCAGAGTCGGAGGTGGGGCTCAAGCTTACAAACGTAAGATCATAACCTGAGCCCAAGTCAAGAGCCAGACACTTAACCGACTGAGCCTCCCAGGTGCCCCAAACTTACTGTTTACATTTTAAGACTTGGCATCAGGTTTGCAGAGGGGGTAAGCTCTTCATGGGCAACTTTTGGAAGGTGGATCCATCTAGGAACTCTGAGATACTTGGTTGTTAGGTGACATAAACCCAGTTCTTAGAAAGTGTCGGAGAACAGTCTAGAAGTGGTTGGACCCTGAATTTAAATTTTTGGCTAGGAAAAGCTTGGGAGACTCTCTGAAGATATTAAAGGAAAATAAGAAAAGGTGTGGCAGGATCTTTACCTGAGAAAGACTGTCCTGAACTAATGTAGATTTGACCTAAACTATTTAAAAGAGCACTAAATGTGAATAGAAATTCAGTGTACCATCTTGGAAGTTCAAGGAAGCCGGAATTAACCTCAAGGGTAAGCATCAACCACACTGTTGAAATTGTTTCTAAGGGGGAGAAGAGCTTGAGAGAAAAAGTAAGCTTGCGAAGCATCCTCTTTGTAGGACTGACTGTTGCTGCGGCAACCCACAAAGTTAACGGTCTTTCCGACACACCTTAGCGCCAAGCTGAGGCATGATGGATGGGAAAGAACAACTCACGGCCCCTGCGCCCAAGGTCTCCACTTCTGCATCCACGTGAAAGGACACACTCGGGGTATGCTTGCTTCGGGTCGGGCACGCTTCGCTTCCGAGCACCTTATTCCCACGGATGACTCCGTTCCCATAACGACCGCGAGGAGGTGACGTTTCTCCGTTTTATAGGTGAGGAAACTGAGGCTGGGCTAAGGAATGTGCTGGGCCAGCGTTTGCCTCTGTCCTCTTGCCCTGGCGAAGCTGCCCTTCTTGCCTGCTCCGTTGAAGTGAATCTGGGCCCTGTGTTTTCCCTCTGCTCGCGGGCACAACGCTAAGCTTTGTCGGTAAAGGAGACTGAGACACTGTGGGAGAGAAGGGTGCCGCCTTCTAGTCCTGGGGCAGTTTGCTCAGCGGGCTCCTGTGGGTCAGGCTGCGGCTGCTTCCCCAGCATCCCCCCCCCAGGCAGTACCAGAGCAAAGTAACATGGCTCCCTGTGCATCTTAGAGATCCGGCTTCTGGAAAGTTCCAGAGGGAGGATTTCCAACCAGATCCATCAGCAGGGCATCGCAGGAACGCCTGTCACCTGCGGAGCCACAATCATCCCTCTGCATCCTATCTGCTCCTTCCAGGACACTGTCGCTGCCACCTGCACACTTCGAGTTCCCTTGACGTCTCACTCACCAATCCCTCGTTACTCCTGTCCCGTTATGGTAAACGGTTGTGGACATCATGCTTCCCCGTCCGAGTTGCCATGTGGTTTCTCTCTCCTGACTGGATCCAGACCGACACCCTTGCCTAAGGGCACAGACCGGGGAGCAGTGCAGCCAAGACCTGAATCCGGAGTCTTCTCCTGACCATGTTGTTCGATCGTCTCCAGCTGGTGGGTTCTGATACAATGCCCCCAAAGGACAAAGCACCAATTCATCCCGGAGGGCAGGGCAGAGGGGACGATGTCAGGAGAGAATCTGGGGTTTTTAAGCAGCTTTCTGGCAGATACAGAAATGAAAGGCGTTCCAGAAAAAGGGATGGTCTATGCAATATTGGAGGAGGGGTGGGGACAGGGGTGCCGGCAGGGCCTGGCTTCTCCCAAGCCTGCTCTCTGGGGACGACCTTCCTCCCCCGGGCATCAGGAAGCACGGGGCTCCTGACCTGGGCGCTGGGGTCGTTAGAGGAGCAGGTCAGAGGCCATTTCTCACCGAGTGTCATCCATAGAGGCTGCTCGGTTTATAAAGCAGAATACACAACAGCGATACTTTAATTTTTGTAATAACTGCATTTATTTCCATCTTTGATAAAAACTAGTTAGGTTCTTAACTCCCCGAACACACATTTATAAATATTGAACAATGTCAATCGTTGGAAGGACAGACGGCAGAGCTGGAGCCATCGGGCCATTTTTGGCGACCCGGCCGGCTTTTGTTTTGGGAGGAGGGGAGCTTTGTGGTAAACACTGAGGTCACCTATAATTTTTTTCCCACCAATTCTGCTCTCCTGGCTTCTGTGGAAACAGAGTCTTTTTCTAGAGGAGGACTCAGAGCAGGGTGGGGTAGTGAGGGTGCCCTGGCCACCCCAGGTCACAGAGGAGCAGGCTGCGTGCCCCCTGGCCTCTGGCAGAGTGCCCACTGCCTTCCAAGGTCAGCTTCTAGCATTCTGTGGCCCACACAGCCAGGGAATTTTGAAGAATAATGGGTGCTAACCTGGAGTTTGCAGAACTGGCAAAAGTTGGGATCGATACTTAAAAAGTGATAGATTTAGGTCCCAAAATTTGATTAACAAATAACAAAACCAATAACCCCCCGGGATCTAGGCCCATGTGAACGGATAAGACCTCCCCACCCCCCCCCGGTGGGATTTGGCTGAAACTCCAAATCTAAAAGTAAGTTCCAAAGTGGAAAAATGAAGGGGCTGTGTCTAGAGGTTTGCATCCCACCGGTCACCCCTCTAGAGTCTGGGGACCCATTTCCTCAAGGGTTACTGTTCTTGTGTGGTTTGGGTAAGCAATTCAGGAAGCTAGGTTTTCCTTTCTGAAAAAAAAATCCAAAATAAAATAAGTTTTCATTTCATGAAGATGATGCTACGTTTAATGGCTGATCCAGCGTTTGAAGTCATCTCGGGTCCAGGTAGGGGGTCAGCAGGGCGGCCTGTGTTTAGACCGCGTTCCTTTGAAGCAGCTGGTCCAGTAATTGCTAGGGAAGCAGGAGACAAACATGTTAAGTTCAGGTTCAGCATCTGTGAGCCACGCACACATCACACCTGCTGGGGCCAGGCCATTACCTTTTTGAAGACTTCAGCACGGAGTCTGTTACTCTGTAAGATCACTCTTTTCTTTTGTTCTTCTTTTTTCCTTTTAACTTCCGGCAAGTTATTATAGATTCTGAAACAGATTCAGAAAACCTGTGGAATGGTAGCAAGACAACGTGTGCCTGTGGGGGAGCTGTGTCCTGTCTTGTCGGCAGGCTCTCCCTCTACAAAGAGGAGCCCAGCTGCAGAGGGGCCGTCTCGGAGCTGGGAGGCGCCCGGACCCAGCGCTGCCCTACCGGCTCTGTCTCCAGAACAGGCGGTGGAAGCTGGGACATCACCAGTGGGCAGCCCCCCGGCCCCCCGACCCGGGGTCAAAGCTGAGAAGCCAGCTGTGGGAGTGACCGTCCCTTCTTGGCCACCTCCCCCTCCCACTGTCTAAGACATGCTTGTTTAAAGCGAGAGATTCCAAACCTACTGCTTTGCCCCTCCATGTAAACTTGCCCCAGGTACCATTTTCCTGCAATTTATTTTTACCTTCCTGTGACTCAGAAACAGAGCGCTGAATACATGGAAGTAACAGGAATTGTGCTGGAATAACACACACACAAATGTGTATTTACCTCTTAACCTGATGCCTTCCTAATCAAACTGCTTCCAAATACGTCTCAGGCATACGTATTATGCTCTTGTGCTGGTGTAAAATGAGGAGTTTTCAAGGGAAGTGGGGCCCAAGAGACCTTCTTCTGGACCATTCCTTCCTACCTCCTAACGGGAGCTGTTTGCATACTGACACCAAACAATATTTCTGCGAGAATCCACAGACACAGTAGAGCGGCTGCGCCTGGGCTTTTGGGTTTTGCTAGATACATGGCACGTGGGTCAACACCTTTTTGTCATGTTCTTTCATGTCTGAAAGCCAGACAAAATTTGTTTAATCGGTTCCACTGTTAAAATAGTAATTAACGAAGTATAAAAATATTAATGATGACAAAATTAGCAGGTGACGTTATCTTGGTTTCTGAGCACCGGGCTGACCACCTGACGTGAATGTTCTCAATCGTCACAACAGTCGAGAGAGGCACGCAGTGTCCTGCTTCCATAGGAATGAGAAACCCGAGCCCCAGCGAGGCCGGGAGACTCGTGTAAAGTCCGTCAGCTGGAGGACGGGCTGGGCTTCGAACCTTGGTCTGTCCATCCCCACACAGCACTGTCCCCCGACCAGGTAGCAGAAAACGTCTCGAAAAGCTTATGCCGTTGACACGGTTTGAATGAATAAATGAACACACGGTTGCCATATCCAGGAACTATTCTAGAAAGGGCCAGGGAGAGGACTGAAAGGAATCAGTAGGCAAGTTGAACGTCCCAAAGTTCCATGGTGGAAATCCCTTCAGATGCACAGAGACCGTCTTCCTGACACCAACCATCTGAATCATGTGGGCAATTTCAGATAAAAATTCCGGGTCTCACTCCTAGGGGCCTGGATGCAGTATTTTGTTAAAAGGACTTTCTAAATAACCTACGGTATATCCATACGATGCACCCCGTGGCAGATATTTAAGTGAATGAGGAAAATCATCCATAACTGTATCTTTTGACATAGAAAGACCCCGCAGACATAAAGTGAAAAAAGGCTATGGAAAAAATATATATAATATGATGCCATTTATGGTTAAAAATTGGACAGCTGTAGGGGCGCCTGGGTGGCTCGGTCAGTTAAGCGTCCGACTTCGGCTCAGGTCATGATCTCGCGGTTTGTGAGTTCCAGCCCCGCGTCGGGCTCTGTGCTGACAGCTCGGAGCCTGGAGCCCGCTTCGGATTCTGGGTCTCCCCCTCTCTCTGCCCCTCCCCCACTTGTGCTCTGTCTCTATCAAAAATAAATAAAATGTAAAAAAAAAATTGTAAAAAATGGGTAATTGTAGATGTACAAATAAAAGTCTATTTTCAGGCACAGAAAGGACACACAGATAGCTGATAAGCGTGGGTCTCTGAAGAAAGGCCTGGGTGCAGGGACGTAATGTGGGGGGAAGACAGTTGGTCATGGGGGACTATAGTTTCATCTCCACTGTTTGAGTTTTTAAGATAAAAACTACTAACAAAGAAAACAAAAGAAAAGAAAGCTCTGGTGAGACTGAGGACTGAGGGCCAGGGTCAGAGCCCATTCAGGGCACAGAGTGAAAACCCCAGCACTGACTCCTTCCAGGGGAGGCACCTTAACCTGGCTTGTGTGTGTGTCCTCTCCGAACCTCAGTTTCCTTTTTAGTAAAACATAGGACGATCCTGTCCACCATGAGTGCCGCCTTGAGCTCTATTATTTTCATTGCAAAGCTCCATAATAGCAGTTTGGGGTTTGGAGACTGGGAGGGAGAGAGTTGGTTGAATTTTTTCACCGAATTGAAAAAGGAATACTTTTGGCCTGAGGTATACACAACCCTACACTTCTAAAACGGCAAGTCTGAAAACCCAGTGGCCCTGTAAACCCCCAGCTAGAAGGCGGTGAACCAGGTTGCTAATGGGATGGCCCCCTTTCTCCTCCCTTGCACTTTTTCACTTACAAAGGGGTTCCCTGCAGATGACCGAAGTTGGCTAATTATCACAGAAGCGGTACAGTCATGGTAAAAGCAGAAATGCTGTGCCTGGGCCGTGGTGAAACACATTCTTCCTATTTCTGTAGTTTCTCTAAGCACACTATCAGTTTGATTTAATTATTACAGCTCCTCCCAGCGCTAGATACTTTATGATAAACTGATGACATTTTACTGGCACGAACTTGGCCGACACTGCCGAGTTATAACATTTTGGTGACGAGGCCGGGGCTCAGAAAGAATGGCCCCCTTTGTGTGCAGCAGGTGGGTGAGAATTAGTAGGGGTCTAGGGCAGCAACCAGCCACACAGAACAGGGAGAGCTAGCTTGTGGACAGCGAGGCCTCCGAGCCCGCCGGGGATGGAACAGCGGGAACGCCCAGCGCGTGGCCCTCTGTGGCTTTGCGGGCTCCCACACGCCAGCGGCCTCCAAGTTTGGACTCTCTTCGGCAGGCTCCGCCACCGTCCAGGCCCTCAGGAGAAACCACCTCTGTCCTCCTCCCGAAATTACCTTCAGAGGTGCACCGCGACCGACGGCTCCTGCCCACAGGGACGATGAGAGCGTGCAGAAGCGCTCCCATTACGAGCCTGGGGATCTCTCAGAGAGCAGTTACCGGATCAGTTCAGAAGCCAAGACCCACCGCTTTCCCAAGGCTTTTCCAAGAACGGCATTAACGTTCCGAGGTGCGATTGGACAAACGCACTTCTTTCATCCAGCTTCTCAAATTCACGGCCAAGAAGACCTCAGACCTTAGAGGCAGAGCTGACAACAATGGCCGCTCTGGACGGCACTTGGATGCGTCGCCCCCCCCCCCCCCCCGCCATCTTCCCCCACAACTTCTTGACCTCCAACCACCACCAAGTACCTTTTAGATCGCAGGTGCATCTCCTTCTCCGAAATGTACCTTTCTTTGGGTTTGAACAAGTTATCTGGAAAGAAACCGAAAGATTAGTTTCAGAAGCTATGGCTATTGCACATTTCTAGAGAAACATTACAGTGGGCCCAGGACGCACTTGGTTATTGAGCCTCAGTCTAAGCCCCCACCTGTCACAAACACTGCAGGGCTCAGTGGACACTCACATACCACGAACAGACTGAAACTGACAACCAGCAGGTTGGTCTTGATGACAGTTAAACACGGGCGTGAAGTACAAGGTCAGCGTCTAACATACCTTGTAGACAGTGACTCCTTCGTGTGCTTCATCTAGCAACATTCCTAGGGTGCGGGGGGCAGTGCTACGGTGGCCCCAAAACGTGCTTCAGGGTCACCTTGGGTACGGGTGTCTGGTCATTTCACCCACAAAAGATCTCCACACTAGGTTTTTGGTACCTCTGAGGACAAGGAAGTCTCCCAGCTATCACTGGAGCATTTTGAGAGCAGGGGTTGATACTCATAAGTGGGCCCCCGCCCCTCAGGGACATTCAGCCTCTGAATCCATTCTCACGGCGGGAATACCCCTTTTCAGAGTCGGAAAGGCAACAGACAACAACATAGTAGGAACGCCTGTCTAGGGTCCTTTGAGAAAGTGCACAGTGACTGAGAATCACTATGAGTCTGGAATGTTTTCAGTGTAAATACATATTACTAATTACAATGAGGTTTGTAGATTAAAAGTGGTACGTATTTTACAGTTTATTTATTTTGAGAGAGAGAGCGCGTGTGCACGCAGGCGGGGCAGAAAAAGAGGGCGAGAGGGAGATCCCCAAGCAGGCTCTGCACTGTCAGCACACAGCCCAACGCAAGGCTCGAACTCACAAACCGTGAGATCGTGACCCGAGCTGAAAGCAAGAGTTGGACGCTTAACCGACTGAGCCACCCAGGTGCCCCAAAAGTAGTATGTATGTTTTCAAAACAGTGTATATGTACCTTTTTGCAATAACTTAAATCCCCACGATGCTCTCCACCCTATGGATTAACCAAGAGTCGGTCACGCAAAAATACTCTTGGGGTACGTGTTACATGGGGTTACAGCTGAGAAGCTGCCACGCTTTCTGAAACACCTAGACAGTGACCAGTTTACCCCTTCCATTGAGCAAAGCAGGCGCACGACACAGCATCCTAGCTAAGTGTCACACAGTTGAAAGGGGCTCCTTGGGATCCCCAGCAAAGACCCCATGTGTCTCTATTAATCTCCACGTGGCTCTATCCCCTCACTCAGTAGAGCCACGCAAGACTTCTTGGGCTTACAGAATTTTCCATGAATATACACGAAGGGGGTGGGTAAAGAGAGGGATGCTAACAAATTTGTCCCCTCTGGAGAAAGAAAACACTGGTACTGATTTACAAGTTGGAAACAACACAGTGGCTGAGCTTGTAGTCTGTCTGGTTACTCAACGCAGAAGAAAAAATGGCACCATTGCTAAACTTCAAAGGGAAGACTCAGAGAAGAAATACGAGAGGGGTCAAAACAATCAGAAGAATGTTCCCAGCTAGAGGGAAATGTCCCCAGTGTTTGGAAAGGTATGAGAAAGGAGCAGCCAACATCACCGCGAAGATCTCCAGGGTGCCTCCCAGCAGCCCACACTTGGCCTTCGCTCCAGGTAGGACCAGGCCAGAGTGGAGAGCCTCAGACACAACCTAATCACTTTCCCAAGGAAATGGGGTGGCACCTCAAGGTGGGCACTTATGCGCTTGGCTGAGCACTTGTATGACTGGTTGAAGACTCCCACTCAGGCGAGGAGAAGGAACCTCTACAAAAAATTAGCCCCAAACCTGGATTAGCGCTCGCTCAGGAGCCGCTCAAGAGTAGAGGGAGGTCAACCCAGACAGACAGACGGACAGACAGACAGTGTTCCAAGGGAATACGAATACAAATTGGAGCTGTGACTTTTTTTTTTTACAATCTTAATCCAATTGTACGCCGTCTCCTCTGGGAAATCAGATTTTTTTTTTTTTTTTTTAAGGTTTGTTTCTTTAGAGCACCTGATACCACAATGGAGCTTTGGTTTTGTTTCCAAGAGGAAACAAAAGCAAATGCGAGCTCCTTGGCACCTCCGCTGTTTTGTTTTCTGAACTCTTCGTGGCCTGCTGTGCCTCAGCGGAAATTTGAATTCGGGGCCCGGCAGCCCCGTTGGGTACAAAAAACAAGCCCAAGAGGGCGCGCCCCAGCTGGTGGGCTCCACCCACGCTTTGGGAAAGTGTCTGCTCCTCGGCTGCTGACTTGAGTTTTCTTAACAGCACCAAACACATCGGATGAACGGTGAGACCTTTTGTTCTGGTGGGGAGGGAAGAGAGAGGCGGCAGGTCTATGCCCCTGGAGGAAGTTGTGTGAAATAAAACAAGGGTGTCGCTAATGGCTCCCAACCTCACCGGGGCGAACAGAGCCCGGCCTGGCACTTTGAGAGCCGTGTGTCACATCCGAGGGGTCCACGTTGTTATTTATAGCAGGACCGCTAGGGTTCACTGGACGCCTTCCAACCTGATCTCCCCTGACCTGCACACCAACCCTGTGACATGCGCGTGATTTTTTTGTGCTTTAGCGTCCGGGTAATCGGACTTCAAAGAGCTGGGTTTCAGCCCGAATCAGTCCAGCCCCGTCCACACAGGCTCTTGACCTCAGAACACTGCTGCTAATTCGTACTGCAGAATCCACATTTTGGGGCATGCTGATGAGTGCCAGTTCCCTTCCCATGAGATGCACCCAAACTTCGTTTCTCTTATCCTCCTTCCTCCTACATCTAATGAGCAACTCCTACGTCACCAGGGAAGGCTCAGAAGAAAACAAAAGTAGGTAGGATCCTGCCACCATGAATTTCATTTGTGGAGGGGGGAGGCCAGATAATTTACAAACTGACCACAAAGAATCAGGCAAGTGCTCTGATGGCCACATGGTAGAGGGGGGCCGGGGCGGTCGGGAGGGCCCCTCGGGGGAGGAGGTATTTAAACCACAACCCAAATGACCACAAGACCAGCAGTGGGGAGGCCTGGTGGGAACCAAAGAGGGAGGGAGGAGGGCACGAGGTGCGAGGCGACGTCAGGCCAGTGGCTGGCCCAAGATCAAAGACAGCAACATTCTCCCCCCAGGTCACCCTTGACAACCACCAGGGGGCTTTGACCACGATGCCCGCGCGTGGGCATTGGAAACGTGAACCCCAAGCTCCAGGTGATGCTAACGTGCACACAAACTGGGAGGCATCCACACTGTGCTCTGCAGGCCTGTTTTTAGGAGCTTTTTCTCCACAGTGAGAGAGACAGAGAGCCACGTGGGATTCACACAGGAGATCCGACGTGTGTTGTTAGGAGACGACCGGTGGCTGTTCATACACAAACCGGGTGGAGGAGGTACAAACAGGCCGAAGGGAGGCAGATCAGGCACCTGGGGGGGATCCTGGAGACGGCGGTGCTCCCGGGGCCGGGAAGCAGGTGGTCTCCAGCCTCAGGGACGCTGCCCATGTGCAAAGTGAGGTACAAAGAGAGGAATCAGGGTGATGCCCAGGCTGTGCGCTGGACTGGCCGTTCATGTGATGACTGTTACTGCTTTCACCTCTTCGGCGCTCTGGTGAGACACCCGGGGAACCAAGCCCAGGGTGAGAGCCAGATAAATGAGGCCTTTAGGGGCCAGAACCGAGGGTCTGTGTGGGGTCCAGGGCTCTGGGGGAGACCTCCGAGCAGCAGACAGCTAAGCCGAATCTTGAAAAAGGAAGAGCTGCCCCCAACGGTGGAGAGGAATGAGGCAGCCCCACTGGGACCCGCCTGCAGCCAGAGATGGTTTTACAAGGACAGGTGCAGGGGACCCGTCTGGGACCTCATTTCAGGGAATAGAAACCATCCTGCGGGAGCTTTGCTCAAAAATACAGCGAAATCGCATCTATCCGTTCTCTTGGAATGAAAATTCTGCCTTTATGAAATTAAAGTGACGGGCGAGAACAATTTTCAGCCTGCTTACTGGTCTTTTATGGATTTTCCTTGAAGCTTTGTTGTTGTAACTCACTGATACAGAGGAAAGAAAACCATGGCTGTAGTCCCTTCTCATTAACATTCAAATCGAGGAAGTTTGGGGTTTGTTTTCAGTTTTTGCAATAAAATGACTAAGGTAAATTGCCCATTTCTGTATTTCTAGAAAGTCGCGCCTGCGCCCCGCCTCCCCCCCCCCCACTCCCAATCTCTTGTGTCTGGCTCATTACCGTAACCGAGCCATAGGGCCTGTGTTGATCATTTAATTTGCAAGGCCAGACATGCTTCAGCCCTTGCCGGTTTCAAAGTCAGCCAATAACCAGCTACCAAGATTTTGGTGCTTCGGAGGCTGCTCTGGGAGAGCAGCTGAGTAAAAGCTGAGCCCCGATACCCCGTCAATCTCTATAAATACCTGTGGGTGTTTATTACAGCCCTCACCTCCTACATGTGAACACACACACATACACACACACACATACACACACACACACACAGATGGGTGGACTCCACATTCAGGGGGCTGACGGTATTGCCAGGAGGCAGCAAGGATCACCCAGACGCCAGCAGATTGGTTGTTTATGGGGCCGAGGTTCTTCTTCCTCCGCGCACAGAGCCCTTATCTACCGCTCTGATTGCGAAGCTTCATTTTCCCTATTGAACAAGTAATCTAAATGATAATCAAGTTCACACTGGATTTATTACTACGATGCCCTCCCAGAAGCTCATTTTCTGCAGCCACCCTGAGCACTTTGAAGAATCCTTCAGGCACTTGCTTCCCCTATCCTAGAAACACCGAAACCAAGGGATGCCTGTCGGAGAGAATCCAGCAGGGAGCCAACAAACCACTTTGGAGTGTAGACACCAAGTCTACACCTCTCAGAATCTTCTATTAGAGACAGGGCCTCCCAAAAGGAATGAAAATGGGGTGTGTTTGGGGGGAACATCTCTGAGGATGTTCTCTAAAAAAAAGGCCCCCCAAGTCTCGTGTTCTGAGATCACAAGGCTGCTCATCTTGCCAGTGAGCTGTTCAGAGCCAATGAACAGCCGAGCATCCGGCCGCTGGAATAAGCACATGGTGGTTTTCAAGAGTTGAATCTCGTTACTTGCGCCTCATTTCTATTCAGCTCCCTTCAATGGGACCTCGAATCTGCTTGACAGAGGCAACAGCAAAGGGGTCTCGCTTGGACTAATTAGCCCTCCAGAAATTAAATGATACACATCACACCGGACAAAGGCAAGCGGAAAGACTCTTAGGCCGCTTGCTTCCGAAGTGCCCTTGAGATGATGAAGTCTTGGGCTGGATAACCGTTTCCCATTTTTCTCAGATCTGTTCAAGCCTTCGGTGGAATCCTGCTCTGAATGACAGCTCCACACTGTGAACAGCCTGCTCGGAAGGTGGTGGACGCGGCCCAGATGCTGGCATTTAAGTGAAAGTGATGCTCGTCCCAATCACCACCCGGCCACACAACAGAGAGGCTGCTATCAAAGTGTGCGAGTGTAGTGAGGCTCTCAGATCCTTCTGGCGAAGGCATACAACATTCAGAAATGAAAAATAAACCAGAGGTCTCCGGGGATCATCCATTTCTCTTTGCAGGCTCAGGGTGAGAAGCAGAGTACGAAGCCTCCTGGTTAGAGAAGTCTCACTCGTTCTCTTCATGGAAGGCTCAGCTCCGGCACAGAGATTCACCCCCGAGTTCAGAGCCGGAGTGCGGGGATGGCGCGGTGATGAGAAGGGCTCACCAAGAACGCAGGCGGATCTCCGTAACTGAACTCTTTTTTTTTTTTAAGTTTCTTTTCTTTTCTTTCTTTTTTTTGAAAGAGAGGTAGAAAGTGAGTGGGGGAAAGGGCAGAGAGAGAGGGAGACAGAATCCCAAGCAGGATCTGCACAGCGCACAGCCCGATGTGGGGCTCGAGCTCACCCACCGGGAGATCGTGACCTGAGTCGAAACCAAGAGTCGGACACGTAACTGACTGAGCCGCCCAGGCTCCCTGTGATGGGAGAACTCTTGACCCAGCATGGCGCAGACGGGGCCCGGGGACCACAGCTCCAGCTCCCCCAGCTGAAGGAAACAGATCCCCAGGTCAAACATGTCTATTAAGAACAGTTTTGGAGATAAATGGAGTCTTTACGCAATTCCCTGGTTAGATCCTGAACTCGGACCAAAAGCAGCAGCACAAGCCCTCAGGGGCTTTTCCGACGTGGCTCTAGACTTGGTTTCCAGCTGTCTGCCAGACCAGCTCTTTCCCCAAGTGGCACGAAACCCCTTGAGGACAAGGGGGGTGGATTTCTTGTACTCTGTTTGCTTTCTCACCACCAACCCCCCCCCCCCCAACCCCTGCTCCTTTCCATCCACACTCCATCCCTGCGGCCAAAGACAAATTTCCATTTATTACTTAATCACTCCTCAAAGACCCAGCAAAGGATAAAGGGGCCCAAGGCTCTCTGTTGGCTCCCACAAAAGCCACGGGGACCACAGAGGAAGGCGAGCCTGTGTCCGCGAGGTCTCTGCCCTGCATCACTCCTGTCTGAGCTCTTGGTATAGACAAGCCCCCTCCTCCTCCCATTATGTCACACGGTCACGCTTGTGACATACTTTCCAAAGGGACTACCTGGCTCCTCTTGTCTGATGGACATCGTGCTGGGTACCAGCATGGCGGCATTGGTGCGGATGCCAGGGGAACCCTCACGGCCTAGGCAGGGCCCGTCAACGCACAAGCACCCAGTGGGGCAAAGCCGAACACAGACTGCGAAGCCGGCACCACAGTCTGCTGCCCAGAGGTCCCCACGGCCCTCCACCCTTGCTTCCTGGCACTGCTAGACCAAAAAATACAAGCAAGGAGGGTAAGGCCCCCTTCCCGCCGTCCCAGGTGGCTGTGGGAAACAGCAGACTTACACTCTGGTTGGGGTTTCCTTAGCAAACCAAGGTAGATCTTTCTATAAGCAAAGATTCCTAGGACAACATTTCCAAAGTGAACTCTCAAGAAGGAGATCAAAGCATTCCAAGGTAAAAACAAAAAAAAGTTTAGGGAAAACAAGGTTAAACAAATGTAAGCAGTCTTCATTGTTGCACAACTTCTCAGTGCCTTTAACAGTTGTAATGCTGTTTTCAAAGTTATTATTTGTAGCTAGAGGATTTAAACTCTATTAGAAAGAAAATCTGGTGTACTTGCCCCCACGTTTTCTCTAAAAGGTGTGTGTATTCAAAGGCAAGTTTAAACTACTCATTTATTTATTCTTATTTTTTTTAACGTTTATTTATTTTTGAGACAGAGAGAGATAGAGCATGAATGGGGGAGGGTCAGAGAGAGGGAGACACAGAATCGGAAA
This sequence comes from Felis catus, assembly GCF_018350175.1. Classification (NCBI taxonomy): domain Eukaryota; kingdom Metazoa; phylum Chordata; class Mammalia; order Carnivora; family Felidae; genus Felis; species Felis catus. The sequence continues at coordinate 81,826,677 of NC_058378.1, forward strand.
CAGGCTCCAGGCTCCGAGCTGTCAGCACAGAGCCCGACGCGGGGCTCGAACTCACCAACCGCGAGATCATGACCTGAGCCGAAGTCGGCCGCTCCACCGACTGAGCCACCCAGGCGCCCCTAAATTACTCATTTAAAGGAACTTTAACAATGGCTCAAATCACACCCTTCCCCATAAAACAGCAACAGTTGGTGAAAGTCCGAAAGATTAACTGTTGATACGAGAGTCATTGTTTGCTCCAATTCCAGGGTTTTCCAGGATTTTTTCGAGAACCACAAAATATGGTGATTTACAGATGATGAATAAACCTTCCTTCTCATTGCCAAGTAGATTTATGTCCTCAGTGTCACTGCAAGGTTTCCTACTGCACTGCATTGTGGGATAAGAGGGAAATCATTTGGAAAATAAAATCCAGGCAATCGAGAAGAGGAATATCTCTGAACCAGGGGAAGAGTCTTTTAGCTAAATCATGCTCCCTGTTTTCTTTGCAGGCTGATGAAGTAACAATTACTTTTATCTGATAAGCGCATTTAAAAACTCCTTTGTGAGTAATGGCGGGAGAACTACCCCCAAATGTTTATTCAGATGTCTCAGGGAGAAACATTCACGAGATCAGACCAGGCAACGACGTGGGACAACGGGGCTGGTGCTCAGCTAGCTGCGTGATGAACAGCACATTTTTATTACTGCGATGACTTCCCCAGCCCTCTCCTATCTGCTGGGTCACTTCTCCAGCTCGATGCTCTGGGAATGCAAATGAATTTCAATGCTCGCTCCAGCCAAGAATCATCACTGAAGGCAGATCTGCTGGAGAAGGAATTCTGCAGCGCCTTCCGGAGAATTCCGTCCCTCTGCTGGCCCGTGATTTGAATGGCTCTGACTTGGATCACCTTGGGAAGTGTGGATAATGCGATTCAGATTAATTCGGGTGCGGGAGGGCTGCCCAGAGTGACTCAGGGCGGCAGGCGCGCGCCCACCGGCATTTACAATCTAGGGCGATTTGACTAGCACGCCCGCAGGACCGTAATCCAAAGGGAAGACAGTCAGGAGGGTGGGGATCCAGAGAGGTGCAAGAGCCACGAGCACTCAAATGGAAGAGGGAGGGGGCGGGGGAGTGGATGGGAGTATCAGGGAGAGCTTCATGGAAGAAGGGGCTACTCCTCGTGGGTCTTCTACACATTCACGGGTTGCGGGGACAAGCTGGGAGGGCCACAGCCACAGCGATTCAGAAAGAGCTAAGTGTGCATCACCACACGGTCCAGGGCGGGCACGGCAGGAGGCAGAAGGAAGAGCCTTGGGGGCAAGAGATTAAGAAGAGGCTGGATGTTGTAGGGCAGAGACAAGTAGAGACAGATAAGCCTTCTACCAGCGGGTTTAGGGACCCTGAGGTAAGGAAGGACAGCCAATGAGACCAGCTGAGCAGGGTTGGGTGCAGGGGGGCAGAGTCAGGCTAGGAGGAGTCTCGGTCGCAGGGGTGAAATCCAGGAGGCTCTGGGCTGGGTCCACAGAGGATAGTGAGGGTTGCCGCTGACTGAGCACCTATGAGCTACAGGTCCTGTGCTGTCTATGCCTGTGGGCGCCAACCCACCTACCCCACCCTATGTCTGAGGTCGCCATACCTGATGCTTTCGGTTCCTCCCGCCCCAGATTCATTCTGCAAGGGGGAAGCAGGGACTAATTCTGAAACATTCCAATTCCCCGGTGAGGGTCGGCCCGTGAACACGACCAACCCCCGGGACCCAGGGAGCTGCATGGGGATGATGGTCCACAGCCTGGGTAACCATGGTGACGTGGGCAAAAGAGCCCTGACGGGGGAAGGGAGGGGGGAGGCCCTTAGACGGGAGAGTCTGGACCCTCAGAGGCCGAGTGCAAAGCCTGATTCCTGCCTTCCTCCTTCGGTTGCTTCTCTCACCTTCTCTCCTCTACACTTCAACAGTCACCGCAGTGTATCCATTCTGCCCAGTTGCCATCACCCCGCATCCCACTGCCCTGCCCTGGGACTGCCTACCATGACCCGCCTGGGGCTTCCGACCTTGAAGTGAGGCTCAATTTGGAAGCGGCATCTATGGTCACCCCCCTCGATCCGCACCCCCACTTGGCAGTCTAGTCCTAGCCAAACTGACACCCTGACAATTCTCCCCGCTGTGACGTTATACCCTCACCCACCCCCACCCCGCACCACCGTGCGCGGTCTCTACCTATCCCAGCGCGGCTCCGAGGTCTCCCCATCAGAAGGCACCCCCAGCCCCAAGTATCGCCTGCACCCTTTCCCTACGAGGTGGGGAGGCCCGTGAGACCTGGGACTGTACTGGGCACACGGCGGGTTCTCGAGAAAGGCTTACTAACAGGTGGATGAAAAGGCTTTTCGTGTCACTTGCCACAGCCCGCCCAGAGGTGGCCCAGGAGACTCCCGGCGAGCAAGCGGACGCGTCCTCACTTTGAGAATCCAAACTCCAGCCGACGAGACAGTAAAGACAGGCCGGGCTGTAGGCAGGGCCTTTATAATGCCACGTCCTTGTGGCTCTCTAGTCTCAGCTGTCCACGAAAATCCCCGTCTACAAAGAGGGAGCCCCAATAACGCTCACACTCATGTGCACACGCATGCACGTACATGCTTGTCCCCGCCCCGAGGTTTCACAACTGCTCAGAATCCAAGGGTCAACAGGAAGCCGCATTGCCTCCCAGCCCCCCGGCCTTCGCCATAATAGTCCCTGCAGGTCAGGCGCTTCCTGGGGCGGCCCCTGCCGGAGCAGGTGTCTTTCTGCCAGCAGAGCGCCCGCCCACCCGCGCCTCTCCGGCCTGTCCTGGGCAGACCCCGCTGGGAGGCAGCGACCCCAGCTCAGAAAGCAAACCCGAGTCCTCCTTCTAACCGCCGTCTTGAAGCCGTAGCTGGAGTTCGTGCAGGCATATGACCTGTTAACTAATTTCGCCTGTAAGAAAGCCATCTTCATCTCACCTTTAGCATCATGCCAGCGGACAGGCGGAAGGCAAGATGTGCAACGGAGATTCGTTTCATGGGGCTTAAACACTTCCTCTCACTTGCCCCAGCTCACACGAGGCTCTGGTTTCAGAAGTTGCCTGATTTCACTGACCCAACACAAACAAACAGGAGCCTGAAGCTCTCATCGACACATAAATACCGCAGGGACGGGCAGAACGGCCATAAAATCCATGCCCCAAAGTCCTGCCCACGGCATCCTAGCTGCTGGGGCGAGCTCAGAACTGGGGGACGACAAAGGGTGCTTTGGTGATTTAAAGCTGTGGACTGGGTCTGATCACCTTCTATTACATATGATTTTAAAATGTTCATGTTGGGGCGCCTGGGTGGCGCAGTCGGTTAAGCGTCCGACTTCAGCCAGGTCACGATCTTGCGGTCCGTGAGTTCGAGCCCCGCGTCAGGCTCTGGGCTGATGGCTCAGAGCCCGGAGCCTGTTTCCCATTCTGTGTCTCCCTCTCTCTCTGCCCCTCGCCCGTTCATGCTCTGTCTCTCTCTGTCCCAAAAATAAATAAACGTTGAAAAAAAATTTTTTAAATGTTCATGTGAATATTTAAATATATTCATAAATGTACAGATTTAAAATTATAAATATATTTTGAATATTTGAAAATTTAAATGATCTAAATATCCTTTAAAGATTTCATTTAGGGGCGCCTGGGTGGCTCAGTAGGCTGAGCGTCCAACTCTTGATTTCTGCTGAGGTCATGATCCTGGGGAATCTTGGGATCAAGCTCCACATTGGGCTCTGAGCTAAGCATGGAGCCTGCTTAAGACACATTCTCTCTCTCTCTCTCTCTCTCTCTCTCTCTCTCTCTCTCTCCCCCCCTTCTGCCCCCTCCCTCACTCGATCTTTCTCTCTCTCTCTCTCTCCCCCCCTTCTGCCCCCTCCCTCACTCGATCTCTCTCTCTCTCCCCCCCCTTCTGCCCCCTCCCTCACTCGATCTCTCTCTCTCTCTCTCTCTCTCTCTCTCTAAATGAAAAAGTACGTATATTTCATTTAATGTGACCTTGTAAGGAGACCTGCTTGGGGGAAAACACCACAGTTGGATACTGTAGTGGGCAGAATTACGTCTCCCCAAAAATATATGCTCAAATCTCACCCCCCCACCCAGTCTGTGATTGTGACTTAACTCAGAAGTAGGGTCTTTGCAGAAGTATGCAAGTGAAAATGAGGTCATACTGGATTAGGGTGGATCCTGATCCAGTGACTCATGTCTTTCTAAGATGAGGAAACTTGCAAAGACACATAGACAAGGGGAGAAAGCCATGTGAAAATGGAGGCAGAGAAAGCAGTGATGCATCTATAAGCCAAGGATTGCCAGAAGCCGCCAGAAGCCACCAGAAGCCACCAGAAGCGAACACAGGGGCATAGCCATGAATTCTCCCTCTGAGCCTCCAAAAAAAAAACCCAATCATTTTAGACACCTTAATTTTGGACTTTTGGCTTCCAGACTCTGAGAGATGAAATTCCTATTATTTTAGCTAACCAGCCTGTGCTCACTTTTTTAAAGGTTTTTTTTTTTTAATGTTTATTTATTTTTGAGAGAGAGAGAGCACAATCAAGGGAGGGGCAGAGAGAAGGGAGACGCAGAATCCCAAGCAGGCTCCAGGCTCTGAGCCGTCAGCACGGAGCCCGAAGCGGGGCTCGAACTCACGAACCCTGAGATCATGACCTGAGCCGAAGTCGGATGCTTCACCGACTGAGCCGCGCAGGCGCCCCCGGCCTGTGGTCACTTCTTAAAGCAGCCCTAGGGATGACCGACGGGCATCTCCCTAATATTTGAGATGATGGTGATTCTAGACCATTCGGCACCCACAGTGTGGCACAGCCAGTAGGTAGCTGGCCCCGAGGATGAGAACCCCAGCTCTACGGCTGCTGAACAGCCCCGCCCAGAAGGAGCTCCTGAGTGTCTCTGGCCTTCCATCTCTTCCTACGCAAAGGACGGGACCGATTAAAAAGGAAGCTGATCGGATGGCACCTTTTGTATGTGGTTCTGTTGGGCTCTACAGTGGCATTGCTCTATGTTTGTCGGCAACATATTTGTTAACTTAACCATTTTGAACAAGCAGGATCTTCAAAACTATCAAGGCCAGCCGGCCCGCACATCATGAGCACCCCGGTAGCCCTTCTCCAGACAAGGGGAGACGTCAAAGTCCCCGGGGCGGGGGGGTGGGGGGGCTCCCACTGGTGGCTGGTTCCTTGTAGTAACTTGAGAAGTCTGCACCGAACCTAGGTTTCTCTCTGTCGAGCCAGACACTCTGGTCCCCGGGGGAACACGCCCAAATGCAGCCTGGATCTGCCAGGCAGCCTGAAAATGTGAGACACATGTTCAAAGAGGGGAACTTTCCGCACATTCATTTTGTCGACTTTTTTTTTTTTCTCTTTTTTTAAGCACACTGCGAAACAGCAGCAGGTGTTTTCCTGAATCCTCTGCCACAAGAAGGATGCATCCTTGCCTGGGTCTTAGGACCCGCAGTGCCCCGGGTGGATGAAGGAGATAGCCTGTCCACGGGGACTGCGGAGGTGAGCAGGAATTCTGGGATAACACCCTGTGTCCTCCGTCGCCCAGGCTCCCCCGAAGGATCTTGGTAATGTTTGCGAAGCTGCATTTTATTGAATATGGTTATTTCCCTAGAGGACTTTTATCCAGATTTATATGCATGATTTCACCTCCTGGGGGCCAGAACATTTTCCTAGGAAGAAAGATCTTGTTCCTCTATCCAAAGGAATAAAATGGAGGTTTCCCCAGGCCTCCAGATTTTAAGATTTGAGTTGGCAGTCCATCAGTATGGGCTCCGATGTCTCCACTGTTGCCCTCAAGCCTTCCTGTTATTCTTGCTGGTTTAATAGTCTGTTTATAAGCTCCATGAAGGAAGGACCAAGTCTAGTCTGGCTCACTGTGCTATCCCCACCTCCCAGCATGGTGCCTGGCCCAGAGGAGATTCCGGAGAACCCCCCGTCTAATGAGCGTTCGAGTGCCGCCCCTCACGGGGCCAGCCTGACACTGGCTACACCGTGGGGGGGGAAAGCTGGCCATCCGCGCTCTGCGCTCACAGCAGGAAAGGGGGTTTCAGGATGACAAATGTTGATGTAGACAAGCTGGAGTCAACCTCTCACCCTGAGATCTGTTTTGCAATCTACAAAGGGCAAAGGGGATCTCTCGCAAATGTCTGTTAGGAGCCAAGAATTTGAACTTGCTACCCTGGCTGCTAGAGTTATGTGGCTTCTTTCCCAGCTGTAGTGGTAAATCTGTGTCCCAAGCTGGTTCTGCTGAATTCAGCACCCTGTATCAGCTCCCGCCACGGGCTGGCTCCCAGGGCAGGCTTCAGGACAACACGGAGGTTTGGATGTGCGGCACAGACCCGCGTCCTGTGCGTGTCAGGGGTATCGCGTGCATCATCACCTTGGATGAAGGTCCTGGTCCTCCCAGACACCCCGTCCCACTGCCACCCCCCCAAGCCACCTGCGGCTTACCGCTGAGAGGGTGGGGAACCGTGAACTGCTTCTTGTCGGCGCGGACAGGAAAGAGACTCTGCTTCTGCGTTAGGTTCTCCTTCCGCTGGGCTTTTCTCTGCTGTATCATGTGTTCAAGCTTCTTCAGCCGTTCTTGCGAGCGAGAGATGAACTGGGGTTTACGGGCCTCCAGCGCTTCCTAATTGCGGCGAGAGAACATCTTATTGTTAAGAGAAGGGACCCAGAACGGCAATACATCCTTCTGATTTGGTCAAGAACCTGATCAAAAGTACAACACTCGGGGCGCGCCTGGGTGGCTCAGTTGGTTAAGCACCTGACTTCGGCTCGGGTCATGATCTCACGGTTCATAAGCCCAAGCCCTGCATCAGGCTCTGTGCTGACAGTGCAGAGCCCCCTTGGGATTCTTTCTCTCTCTCCATCTCTCTCTGCCCCTTCCCTGCTCTCACTCTCTCGCTCAAAAATAAAGGTAATAAATAAACTTCTTTAAAAAAAAAAAAAAAGTACAATGCTCAAAGACCGATAGCCCCAGCGTGCGAGCACACCACAACTTTTTTCCGGGGCCTCGTGTAAAGACCATCACAGACGTGTTGATGGTATAGGGCCTGGTGGTCAGTCCTGGCCAGCGTCAAGCATGACTACCAACCGGCAGTGAGGTTGTGAGTGCAAAGGCATTCCTTCTCCCTGTCAACTCATTCGCTTTCCAACAGACCCAGACCTGAGGGCCCTCAACTCCATATTCCATGGGTGGGGAAGGAATGAAGGCATTATGAGTCACTTGCTTCTGCTGGGGGTTGGAAACCTCAGGCACAGACCTAGATCATCCACCCAGCGTGAAATATGTGCCTGTTGAGCAGAAACAGTAATCTTGGCTAACGGGAACAGCGTCTCCTTCCAGGAAGAAAATGTTGGCAAGGTATCTTTGCCTACGCAAAACGGCCCCGCAAGCTCCAGAGACGGGGTCAGCATGCCCACGTTTCCAGCTCAGCCACATCCCCCACTGTCCTCCCACCTCCACGCATGCACTAAGCCACCTCCCCAGGTCTGCTGGGAAAAAGTGACCACCGCCGCTGCATTCTGATGGTTTATGTGGCTTCACTGTGTCGGGGAATCCCCACATTGCTCCTGAAAGGCAGGGAATATATTCCCATTTGACAGATAGAAACCCTGAGGCTCACCGGCGGATCCCACGGTGACCCTCAGCTGAGAGACCCCTACGTTTTTCCCACGCTGCCTTTCGTGCTCTGAACTGGCTACTCCTTGATCACCTCGGTTCAGGTGGTTCCTGGGCCTGGAGTAACACGCCAGCCACGCCCGTCAGTCAGAGTTCCAGCCGCTGGGGCTCCCCGTTCACCCTGAACATCGTGGCACTTCACAGACCGCCTCGTACAAGTGATTTGCACACACTGCTGGCCATGCTGGGCCGTGAGCTCCTGGAGGGCGGGGGCCGTGTCTTACCCCCACCGTATCCCTCGCAGCCGCTACCCTGAGCTCTGCACACAGTAGGTTCTCAGCAAAGGCCCTCGGGACGTGCTGCTGTGTCTGACCCGTTCCTCTGCCCGACTCCTCCTCTGCCCGGGTTCCCGGGGGAGGGCAGCTCAGGTTCCATCTGTGTCACGGATGTGGCCCTGGCAGCTGTGCCCGGGAAGGAGTCTTCTCGGCTGGTCGTTCTCTATGATGCACCGGGGCCTGCAGAGATAGCCCCTGGGGACAGCTTAGGGGCCCAGTGTGGCTGCTTTGGGGGCATCCAGAGTTTCCCGCCATGGACCTACCGAGGGCCCCAGGGGTGCAGGGACCAGCCGATGGCACCATGTCCACATCTGTAGGGAGGTTTAGAACGTATCAAGTGCCTGCCTAGAAGGTGTGCCTCACTATGTGATGTGCTGTTAACAGAGGCTTTCTCTTATTTGCGTGTCCTTCTCACGTTCATATCTCTGTAATTCTTTTTTTTTTTTTTTTTTTCCCAACGTTTATTTATTTTTGGGACAGAGAGAGACAGAGCATGAACGGGGGAGGGGCAGAGAGAGAGGGAGACACAGAATCGGAAACAGGCTCCAGGCTCTGAGCCATCAGCCCAGAGCCTGACGCGGGGCTCAAACTCACGGACCGCGAGATCGTGACCTGGCTGAAGTCGGACGCTTAACCGACTGCGCCACCCAGGCGCCCCTATAATTCTGAACTTTAAAAAAAGCGTACATATTATGTCGACGATCACAACTCGAAAGAGACACCAAAGGAAAGCTTTCATATCCTTGAGCCTGTGGCCTTGTGATTTAGAGCAACCTCTTTAATCTTTCCAAAGCCGAATGTCCTTACATGCAGACGGGATTGTAGGGACCCCTGCTTCATGAGGGGTGCTGGGAAGATGCCCGCTCAGCGTCACTCAGAACCGCTCAATAAACGCATTCATTGCTGTGACCATTGTCACTATGGATATTACGCAATCCTCACTCTAGCCCAGCCGAATAGGCATCGTTTCTCCATTACTCACACCATGAAACGGAGGCCCAGCACGGTTAGGGGACCTGGCCAGAGTCACAGAGCCATTATGAAGGGGTGGGGTCAAGGCTCCAGGGTCAGAAGCGGAAGTAAGATCGGGCCCCCCACGCACTCCCCGGGGAAAGGTCTGCCCTTGGTGGGGATCAAGCCGGGTGCACAGAAGGCCTTACCTGCAAGGTCAAGGAACCTGCAGGTGTTTGCTGATACTCAGAACAGTCTTCTGACAGGTCAGGGGTCTCTGGTCGCGCGGGGGGCGCTGGCTCAGGGGGCGCTGGCTCGGGGGGCGCTGCCTTGGGGGGCGCTGGCTCAGGCTCCTCCCTCTTCCTGCACTCCTTTATTTTTACAACCAAGTCGCAGCACTTGTAATCTCCTGGGAGAGAAGATTGAGAATTCCATTTAGAGGGGCAGCAGGATTTTTGCCTGGCTTCTCGGTGCCATTAGACACAGAAGACAATTTCGAGAAAAGAGACACCAGTAGGTCACTAATGGGCCTCGTGAAGCTGACGAGATCGTGCCTCCCTAGACTCCCCAGCTGCCCTGGTCACAGGGAGGAAGGTCTCTAGGCAGCCAGACTTCACGACCGGTTAATTACCCCATGGAGGTAGTCCCCTGGCTTCCAGGGTTCAAAACGCCTTTGTTCATAAGAAAAAGAAACTTTTCCACTCTGTGCTTCACATTAAGTGTGTACAATTATCACAGCTCAGTCGTTTGGGGGCAGCGTATTAATTTATCTTGTTTGCTACACTAATGATGTAAGACGGAAAAGCGGTATTCAATTATTTATCCCTCCCCCTTCATTTGCCAGGGACTACCACTGGCTTCCCATTTATAATTGGAATTATCTCTCTCTCAGTGCTGGATCTGGCCACCTCCTCCGGCCCTTTCGACATCCTCCCTGTGGAAGAGGTCAGGGGAGGCCTTGATTCACAGGGCAGCCTCTGGCGTGGGGAAGGAGGGATTAATGTATGTTCACCGAGCTCTCACTGACCAAGGCCGCTGCCAGGGACACAATGCCCCTTCAGTCTCGTGCTAGCCCGCGCTTCCTGTGTGAGCTCCCCCACCCCCGCCACACTGTCCCCATACACAGCCCTCCCCCAAACCTCCCCAATTCTGAAGCTCTGCAGCGTCTTACTCGCTCCTCACCTGCACCCCCTCCTACGGCCACAGAGCCCCTTTGATTCTGCACCCAGTGACCTCCGACCTCCAGGCTGAGCCCCAAGCCTTTAGGAAGGCCTCCTCTTCCCAAGGCAGGTTCCATCCCGCCAACTCTTGTGTTCCCACAGCAAGAACATACTTCACACAGGGGGGCAGCACGGGTGGCGGGGTGGGGTCATGACAGCATGTTTTAACCCCACGAGCCTCTGACTTCCTCAAGGGCTAGACCGGGTCGTCTTCACCCTGTATCTCTCCCCGGGGGCAGCCCAGGTGCCCAGGAGGAGCTGGTTCTGTTGGGAGTGGAAAGGCAGCCATTGGGAGGCTTCCCATGGCCACAGGAGGCATCTCCATGGGCCCTGGAATCTCTCATCGGAAGCCCCTGTGGCGTCCACCGTTCACGCCTGGATCCTCTCTGGCCTGGACCCGCTGTCCTCCCTCTACTCGAAATCCACCCGTTCCCTAAAACCCGCACGTCCTGCGGGCAGATCAGACTTCGGTAGCTGGCTCCTGGCGGGCGTTCCACTTCCGACGATTGCCTTTGATTCTCGACCAACAACACACTACTCAGCGGCCCTCAAGTCGTTCTCTCTCTTGCTCTTTCTGGAGGATTTCCTTGTTGCAGCCCCCTTCCTGCTTTAGGCCTCGCCGACCAGCCTGGATACCCACCCCACCCCGTGGGAGGTAATTATGCCTTCCACCATGGCGTTCCCATTTCTGGCTGTGAACTTTCTTCTGGCTCACCCCGTCCACAGGGAAGCCACAGGGCCTTACACCCGTCCCCACCTGCACCCCACCCACTGGAGCCGGCAACCCGAGGGTGGGCTGGGCAGGCCCATCTTTCTTCCAGAGAGCTCACCAGAGCGTTCTGTCCACTGTATCTTGAAAACCTTCTCCTCCCCAGGGACAGTCTCTGCTCCTCCCTGGTAGGGCCTCAGGGGCCCCAGCCTGGCCCTCTCCCTTCTGCCCCCCACCCACTGTCCAGGAGAGGGTCTCCTTCAGAGCAAATCTAATTAGATCTCTGCCCCTTCAAGGGCTTGGCCCCGCCCTCAGATCACACTCCCTGGGTGGGCTTTGAGGACTTTCCAACTTGGGACTCACACTCGGCCCCTCCCCTCTCCCCTGTACTCCGGGCCCCTGGACCCCAAATCGACCATGCTCTTTCCGGCAATCCTTGGCTTGTACGTGACTTGCCCTCAGTCTGCAATGCTCTTTACCCTTAGGTCTGATCTGTAAGCCTCTAATCAGCTTTCACGCCCCTGCTCAGAATCATCTTCCTTGAGGAAGAGGGCTCTGTCCAGGCCCTCCCGGGAGCACCTGTGCCCACCTGCAGCTTCCTGGAAGATCTGCCACACGTAGGTCTCCAGCACTGGACTGACGGTGCTGGGAGGGCAGGGAGCACCGGGCACAGTGGCTGGCACACAGTAGGTGCTTTAATAGATGCTTCTTTAATGTATCAATGAAGAGCTAGGGATTAACTTGGCTCCCAAGTGATATTATTTTCTACCAATTACGAAACCCATTTTAACCTTCATATCCCAAAGCGATATAACCCAGTGGGTTTCCTTCTGTCCTCCTCCATAGCTGTTCCGGAAAATCTCTAGTGATAGGAAATCTAAATTTTCCCACTGAAAACCGGGCACCACGGATCTCTTTTCTATTCTATTCTATCCTTATATTCTTTTATATTTCAGTGCTCACGGCCACATGAGTAGGGGTCAGCCGCTTGGCCTTTAGAGAAGGGATGGCCTGGTTGGGATTCTAGGTTCCCTCATCTTCGCGAGGCTCGCATTGGGAGTTACCTGGCCTCGTGCTTGTTGGGTGCCGGGCACATGGGGGGCCCGCACCCTTCAGACATCTTGTTCTTAACTCACATAGTGGAGAAGGGACAGCTTTGTACGGTGAGCTCACATGAGCCAAGGCTCAGGAAGACGTCATACCATTTTCCATATGCATATCAAGGAGACATCGTCTCAACCCTACCTCCCTTGCTCCTTACCTTTGGGGAACTCTCTTTCTACCTGAACACCATTGTCTTCCTGTGGAGAGGTGCACACATCTTGTAAGGGGCAAAAAAACCCGGGAAAAAGGATTCTGGATTTCAGGACGCTTTGCTGTCGACTCCCCGAGGGCTCAGAGAAGTTGCTAGATTGACAGGTGTTGCTTGGAGAGCTACACCCCTCGGCAAGGAAATCTTTAACCAGCTTCTGTGCCACCGGGGGAGCAGACAAGGTTGTACGTGCTTCTCCTTGTTGCTTCTTGCTGCTTCCAGAAAATACTTTTGTTTCTACTAAAAATAAAATGAGAGCTGTGTTCAAAACATCTGACGAGGGGCACCTGGGTGGCTCAGTCGGTTGAGCTTCTGACTCTTGATCTGAGGTCATGATCTCACGGTTTGTGGGATCGAGCCCCACATCGGGCTCTACGCTAACAGCCCGGAGCCTGCTTGGGATTCTCTCTGCCTCTCTCTCTGCCCCTCCCCCACTTGCATGCACGCGTGCTCTCTCTCTCTCTCTTAAAATAAATGAATAAACTTTAAAAAAATTAAAAAACCCACATCTGACAAGTGCACATCAAATGTATTGGCTTCTGCACACCTTCCTCTTCTGGAGACAGGGACATAGGCTGCAGTACTGCCTCGGGAGCCCTGGAGCTGCCGGTGGCCAAACGTGCGTGTGCTTTTGTGGGCACCTAGCACGTGACCACCATTCCGGGTAGGACTACCCCCCAGCTCACTGAAAAGCTCAAGTATATACACCAGCCTCACGCATTTGGTCTAAAGAGACTGCTCGCTAGTGCCCTTCGAAACTCAGATGTCTTTCTCCACAACAGGCACAAGAGTGGGTGTTAGTCCCCTGACTGTGGGGCCAGAGCACCTGGGTTCAAATCCTACCTCTCCTCCGGATAAGGTAGGTGGCCCCATCTATAAAATAGAGGTAATGCTATCATAAGGTATAACACTAAATATGACTTCATCTGTTTTCATAGTAAGTTCATCTATGCATGTTATGAACCACGCATTTATACAATTTACATAATTTTTATAAAATATTATATGAATTAAAATCGAAATTAATTAAAATTAAATAAAATTCATTAAAATTAATTAAAACTGAGGTAATACAAAAAAATAATGATCCATGTAAGGTGTTTAGTGCGATACCTGATTACAGCCAGCACTTAACAAATGGTAGCTCCCATTATGACTATAGAAACACTTATGTAGGTTGTGTACTATGGCAGGTACACAGATAGGAGGTAATTGATGAGGTCCCGGGGATACTTCTAATAAGGCAGCGGATGGAAAATGTGTACAACATGGTGCTTGTTGCCACACCGTAACTCCAAAAGTCCGGAAATCACCTCATGCCCCTCAACAGGGGACCGCTGAATCCCCGTGCATCCGGCCTTTGTAGCAAGGGAAGAGAACAGGGTAAATTCTCGTCTAGATGTGGAATGGTCTCAGAGATACACAATCAAGTGAACGAAGCAGAACGCAGGACGGTGCATCAGGCTGCCGCTCGTAAGAGCGTACATACTCAGGACATCCCTGGAAGGACCCAGAAGGTGCTGGAAACCTTGGGAGAAGGCAGTGCAGGACCAGGAACGGCGAGTGCGGGGAGAGACTTTCTTTCCACCGTTTGCCTGGTTTGTACTCTTAGTTTTTAGTTTACTTTTTGCTTTTGGAATACCCTATACATTTTTCAAAGGTATTCATCTTACATAAGGCAGTGACTCTTCCGTCAGGCACCAGCTCCTTGCTATGTGAATGCCCCCCAAGGGGCAGGGCCCCACCTGGGCGAGGGGGCCCCTGCTGCCAGTAACCTGTGTCCAAACCTCCTTATGCACCAGGGAGGAAAAAAAAAAAGTTCTAGAAACCACTGGAGTAATAAGGACTCTTAGAAGGTTCTAGCAATATTTTCTCCAACGTCATACACAAAAAGGAAATAAGGCCATGACTACCTGGAACTCATTAGAACGGGGACCTCTCTTCAAACATCTCAGTTGGGGGCGCCTGGGTGGCTCAGTCAGTTAAGCAACTGACTTCGGCTCAGGTCATGATCTCACGGTTGGTGGGTTCAAGCCCTGCATCAGGCTCTGTGCTGACAGCTTGGAGCCTGGAGCCTGCTTCGGATTCTGTGTCTCCCTCTCTCTCGGCCCCTCCCCCACTTGTGCTCTGTCTCTCTCTCTCTCTCTCTCTCTCTCTCTCTCTCTCTCTCTCAAAAATAAATAAAATGTAAAACAAAACAAAACAAAACAAAACATCTCAGTTGTCTGTAATTCGTTCCAGCCCCTCGGTCCCCGAGTCCTGGTGTCCCTGGCAACGAGAAGAGGTTGAGCGTGGTGATGCGGTGCAGGGCGGCGGGAAGAACACAGGGCACAGAGGGTCCCCTGCGTGTGCTCCCTGGCTCTGGCATCTGAGGCAAGCGAATCAATGGGGGATGAGGCCGGTTTTCCGTGTTCTCACAAACGGAAGGAAGTGAAGCACCCTCCTGGGTCCCAGCACATTGGACGTACTAAGAAAATGGCAGTTATCGTCGGTCCTGCCGTTTGGAGAAGACATATGGCCTCCTCTGGCAAAGGCTGGGCTTTTTGTAATTTGTGCAGAAAGTATCTTTCTGAATGTTGCCCGTTCTGTTTAAGTATGAAATGTCATAAGCAAAGAGTCTCAAAATAGTTACTCCTTTCCACGTTGCTTCCTTCCATGAGAAGCTCTCTTAAAGAACCAAGAACTAAATCAACGCTCAGCAGTGTGCTTCCCAATCTGCTCCTTTCATTCCGGCGTCCGGCTCTTTACGGGGGAACGACCTCCCTACCCACCTATCAGTTACCTGTCTGTCTGGCTTAACGTAAATTCTTTTTATTTGTGTTTGAGAGACAGTGCGAACGGGGGCGGGGCAGAGAGAGAGGGAGATGCAGAATCCGAAGCAGGCGCCAGGTTCCGAGCTGTCAGCACAGAGCCCGACGCGGGGCTCGAACTCACGAGGCTGGAGATCGTGACCTGAGCCAAAGTCGGGCACTTAACAGACTGAGCCACCCAGTCGCCGCTAATGTAAATTCTTATGTGAACCATTCTGTGCAAGTCAGGCGGTCCACTTGTGACCTGAAAGAGTTAACGCAACTCCCAGAAAATAGAATGTAGTTGGTTTACCGGAGAAGAGAAAACTAGGCAGCCAGAGAAGGACCCTCCTGACAACTTATTGATCAGATCTCTTTTTGTGGATTCTGAAAAGTACAATCAATCAGCAGCCATGAAATTGTCCTCCGGTGGGCCTTCACAAAGCAAGGAAGCACACGCCGTCTTTTTTCTGTCTTATGCCCCGAATGTGGGTTGGACTGAGAGCTCTCGATTCACGCCCCAAATTTTAAGCTCTATCACCCCAGTGACGACCCACGCACTGCAGACTCTGCCTGTCTGAAGAGTCTTAAGAGAAGCATGAAGAAATCAGCAGGCTCTGACAGGCATTTCTATTTCTTGGACCCAAACTCAAAGCCTCCTTCCTGAGCCTGAATTTGGAAGAGCTGGGGTATCGCAGGTTCCCTTGAAATAGTAACGTTCCCTCTGTTCCCTGCCCTAAAATGCATTAGCCTGTGGGTTGATCTTCTATAGCTCAAGTATCCCACAAACTCAGCTATCCGGAACCGTGCCATGCTCTAGGAGGTGAACGGAAAGTAACCAAAGATCCCGCCCAGCAGTCACCAAGTCTTGTCTAGGATTTGTCCACCCGTGTCAGTATCCATAAACAATACATCTCCAATACCAATAGCAAGCTCAAGGCCGGCTGTTTTCAGGTTGTCGTAGCACCTGTTACTCAAAAGCTTCCAGGAACAGAGACATCAGCCGGCTGGCTTGGCCACAGCTTCCCTGAGAACTAATGGGGCAGGATTCTGGGGAAGACAGAGCTAAGCCAGGAATGAGTACGGAAGACAAGGGGCTGACCACAGTCTGGGCAGTAGGCAGGGCTGGCCGGCAGGAAGAGGGCCAGGGGAGTGAGCTACTCTGGACTTTGTTTCTGCCCGCCCCCTGTGTCACTGTGAGCCTCAGGGGAAGTTACAGCAGGATGCCTCTCGGATGTGGGCTCTGAGCTGACCCAAGCACAGGGCAGGCAGGCGAGCGGGGGAGCCTCACGGACACACACGGCGTCACGGCCAACCGAGAGACGTGAATTTGGGCCACGGTAAGGGTGCCACCCGCCCACGCAGGTACACTAGCCCACCCTTAGTACGAAATGAAGAAAAGGTGTCCCTTCCCCAAGACACTTTACCTCCACTGTCCAGAAAATAGCACAATGAAGCAATTTGACGGAACAAGACACTCCACTGTTTCTTTCCAAATATTTAGGCAGTACATACTCTTTTATGCTCTTAGATGAGGCCCCATTGAGCCACTGGCCCCCTGTTGCATACAATCCTGGGACAACTGGGCTCACGACAGAAGCTAGAAAGTGGACAGTGGTGGCCAAGGAGAAGAACCAGTAGAGCAGCCAGATTCTGTCGGTGAATTGCAAAGGAAGAGTGAAAAGACACGAAAACACACACATGAGCCAGGGAAGATAGCTGTCCAGGGACCCCGAAGAGCCCAAGGCTGGTAAGTCACACACAGAATACGATTTAGAGTCCTTCATCTCCAAATTAGTTTAGATTTTGTCTGAGGTGTTTTGGGGTGGCAGGTGGAACCCAGCTCCCAGCAAGGTCCTCTTGAAGGGTTACCTCTGCACCCATTCCTGCCTTCTTCAAACAGACTGAACCCGCCAATGAACCAAGGAGACATTTCTGGACAAAGCCGGCTTCCCTGAATCCGAGGCATGCATTTCCTCCCCTGTTTCGACGTTCCTGGTGGTGCTATTTCTCCCCTCAGAAGTTGGACCGTATTACAAACGACTCGGTCCTAGAAATGGAGTAACTGAAGCTTGTGTGGATGTTTCTGGGTCACTGACATAAACATGAGTCTCTAAACTCAACGGCCGGGCGGGCCTGAGGGTCTCGTAAAGGACAATGTCATTTGCACTGTAGCCTGGGCCGCCCTCCCCCATCACCACCTTTTTAGAGCCCTTATGTCTGCATTTTAGGTACAGTGAACCCAGCTCACCTTCCTGCCTCACCTGGGGGCTCTCCTCCAGCAAACCCGTGAGGCCGCGCGGCTCACTGGAAATCAAAGAAGTGAGCTCAACAGGTCTGTGCGTCAATCAACTGGAAGGCCACTCTGAGTGGCACCCTGGGGTCCATCTCAGACTCTCCTCACTTTAAGGTAGGACTCTGCTGTCCCCAGTGTTGGCACAGGGACCCAGGGGGCTGCTGCTGAGGGGAAGGACAAGGCATCCTCTGCATTGACGCATGCTAATTTTGGGACACAGAGACTCTTACAGAGAGAGGGAGGCAGTCCCACAGGCACCCAATGGCACACAACTTCTCCAGCGAGTGCTTTGTTCCTTTCACGGGAGAGAGGAAACTTCCCCCTACGTCCAATTACAATGCGCAGAAGGGGAAATGAATGAAAGTCAAGTCACTTGCTGGCCCACAGAGACACTACCAAGGGGGAAAATAAAGAACGTTCTGCAATGAGCAAGGCTGGTGGATATTTTCTCATTTTTACGGGTCAAGGCTTCACCTTTTGGCTGCAGGTTCAAGTGGCCATGGGTCTCTACGTGGTACCCCGCATCCCACCCAATCCAGACTCGGGTTTCAAAATCAGCGAATAATTGTTTCCGCGAATTTCTGGTAAGTTTCTGTGGGGAGCCCTTGCAGCCCAGGAAGGAAGTCAGGAGGGGGAGGCGGAGGGCAGCAAATGCGATAAACAGCTCCCCCAGCGAGGATGGGGGTGGAGACGGTCCACACCGCAGGAGCCCAGCCAGCGCTGCTGCCTTGGGGAAGAGAAAAGGGAAGGAAAAGGAGCGCCCAGGAGAACAGACAGCAACCTAAGACTCAGAGGGCAAGGGTGAAGGGCGTCCTGAGACAGCTGGGCCAGAGGAAACACACGAGGAGGAACGAGCCCTCTCCTTTGCCGGAAATGAGACTTCCTGCCAAGGCCAGCCCTTCCTAGACAGTCAATAGTCCCCTCTGCTGTACGCATCAAACATCAGAACCCTGTCTCTCCCTAAAGAAGTAGACAGAACGGGGCAGAGGGCCGCAACGGAGAAATGCAACTGACTCCTAAGCCGGAGGCAACAGCTCCCAACTATGACAAGAGCCTTCCCTTTTTGGAACATCCGCACACAGAGGGGGAGGGGAGAGCTGCTGTTACCTTGCGATGTCCATATGATGTCAGAACAAAATATGCCCTTGCAGGCATCTCTGAAGACCTCTGTATTCAGAAAAAAAGGGCAAAACACAGTATATTCATTACGATTGTTCTAAGTTTCAAAATATCACGTGGGGAACTGTGCAGGCAACTCTCACCTACAGTGAAGGCTCAGATAATCGCTGCAGAGACAAATGACTGATAGCCCCCCTCTCCCAGAGACTAGCTAGAAAGGACACCGGATAAATAGAGCTGTTTTTCCAATTCTGTCATAATCCTAGAGGTCTTAAGGCTGATGACCAAAAGTCTCTCAGTACCTACAAAAAGTATCTGGAAGGCAGAAAGAAAACAATGTGCACACGTGCCTGCACACACGTACGTGTCTGTTATCTGTAACACACAGGTAACACATCGCAAGTGATGACCAAGAGACACGAGTCCCAGGTGATGATTCGACCACACCTTTCTACCCTACACTCAGGAAAGACAGCCCCAGGTTATTGGATTGTCCTTGCTCCTTTATCCCAAAGCATGACTCTGGTTCCTGAAACACAGGTCAAGCACATTTTAAGCTTTTTCTTAAAACTTGATGCTAAAGGTCCCCAAAGCAACCGTCTGGGAAGATAATTTTCTCACCAAGGCCCATTTCCTTTAAACAAGGCTTTTGCCAATTTATAAAAGCAACAAATGATCAAATTTGAAATATAGGAAAGCATATAAAAAATGAAAGTCACTGACAAGCTGTCACTCAAAAATGTTCACAGTGATTTTCTCTGGGAAGGGTGGCACATTTCTAGGGGAGAAATACACTTTTCCCTTTATTTCTTTCATTTCTATTATGGATCTCACTCATAACCAGACAGGATCACCCACTTCCACACCGGTGCTACATAAAAGTACAGGTTCATTCACACAGTGTCGTTTGGGGGTGCATATGGCTGTCCATGCCCACTGTTTCTGTTTCGCTGGTTAATTCTGGCAGCCTTTCATCTCACTTCCCCCTCTTGCTTTTCTCAGGGGCTCTGACAATTACCAAGCAGGTAATGCTGCGTGTTAAAAAATTGATTAGAAAAAAAAAAAATATCTGGCTGATCTGCCAGGTGCCAAAGGGAACCACAGAGGAGAATCTCAGCCAAGGCTCCTGCAGAGAAAATGCCTGCTGGGCGTGTGTGCGCTTGCGTGGGTGGGCACACGTGTGCGCGTGCCCGTGCGCGGCGGGGCTGGGGGCTTCTAGGTCAGAGTCTCACCGCATCACCTTCATCCGGGTCTCGAGTACTCCAGGGAGGAGAAAGCAAGGTTTGTTTACAGTCTCTCCTGCTCTCCAGGAAAACGCCCGACCTCTTTCCCTTCAACAACCCTTCACTGAGCACCTGCTACATGCCAGGCACTGTTACAGGGCACTTGGGATGCGGCAGGGAAAACAACAAAACTCCTGCCCTCATCCGTGTCAGCCCCCCTCCTATAACCAATGACCGTCACCCTCCTCTTCCATAACCAGTGACATCACGTCCACTGCAGCCACCCCTGTTACAACCACATTCCAAACCTGGAACGTATCTGCACCCAGAGTGCCCTGCTCTCTGACTGCATCCACTAACTCTCCCAGCTCACGGAGCACTGCTCCCTCCACGCCTTTTATTCTTTGTTACCGAGACCTCAAGTCCCCACCATCTCTGTGGCAGACATGGCTGGCTTCCTACCCAGTCTCCATTTGGGTCTTTCTTCTTAGAGAACCCTCATTTTGTTCAACATGGCAATGAGCCCAGCGAACACCACGATTTTGGTGTCATAGGCTACTGCTCTGGCCAGTGAGATACAAGCCGAGCTCCTTTGTGAGAACTCCTGTAAGGTCTCAAGAGGGGATGCTCAGCTGGCATTTACTGGGGATGTGGATGTGATGCCTGGAGCCCTGGCAGCTATCCTGTGAGCATAATAATGAGGGTCAGAGCTGAAAGAAGGTAGAGCAGAGAACCAGAGGCCTGGGCTCCCGATGACATGGTCAGCCTGCCATACCTGCCCCAGACTGCCCACCTCTGGACTTGCTTTACCACAAAAATAAACCCTTACACTTTAAGCCGCAGCTTTATGGACATCTAATTCCTCAAAGCTACACATGAGTCCCAAATGATACCACCCCCATCTCTCAAGTATGGGTCTGGAGTGGCTGGTGACATGCACATGAGCCACGTGGAAGTCTTGCTAAAACCCAGAATCTGGGGCCCGGCTCCAGGGTTTCCAACCCACCAAGCGCAGAAATGTGCATTTCTGAGTTCGCAGGTCATACTCAGGCGGCTCTCCACGAACCACACTTTGAGAGCAACCAGATTAGGTTATACGGAAGTGAAACAAAAAAACACAAAAATTCGTATGGCTCAGCACCTTGCTGCTGAAAATGTGGTCAAGGAACTCCATCACTGCTGACACAGAACCTCCCACCCTGCCTCTAAACCTACTGAATCAGCATCTGCATTTGAATCGATTCTCAGGTGGGTGCAGCACAGTCACAAGCCGAGGGCCAGCCCCGCGGGCTCAGCCCATCGCTGTCCTCTGGAAGGCTGGGGGACACCTCACCTTGACATCTGCTTCATGGCCACCGAGGCTGGGAGAAAGGAGGGTGGGCAGTCTGCCCTGGCCCATCAGGAATTCTACTCACAAGTCCTCAAATCACTCAGATTTTCAGCCAAAGCATGACGTCCAAGTGGAGGGGCACGTGGTCCTGCCACGTGCCCATAAGAACAAGAATGTGAGAGGGGTGCCTGGGTGGCTCCGTCGGTGGGGCTTCCGACTTCGGCTCAGGTCATGATCTCACAGTTTGTGAGTTCCAACCCCGCATCGGGCTCTGTGCTGACGGCTCAGAGCCTGGAGCCTGTTTCAGATTCTGTGTCTCCCTCTCTCTCTGCCCCTCCCCTGCTCACACTCCGTCTCTCTCCGTCTCAAAAATAAATAAAACATTAAAAAAAAAAAGAAAAAAGAACAAGAATGTGAAAGCACAGTCTTAAAAGACTCCCACAGTTGGCCTCCTGGTCTCCTGGCCTTTCCTACCCGCCTTCAACTATTCTCAGACCAGGGACTAAGGACATTTTAAAAGGCACAAGTACAGACGTAACCACCAGGACAAAGATATAAACCTTCTTAAATACTCTCCAAATATTATAAACCAAAGAGCCAAGAGTGTATCTGAGAAAGAAATACCGCAAATATAACAAAATGCAAATTATAAGATTAGGAAATTATGACGGAGATCCCATCAAACATCAGTCATATCAATAAATGCAGAAGGGTTCAACTCCTCTATTAAAGGAAAAAGACTTCCAACACAAAGACTTGAAAAATGGGAACTTTAGCAATGCCCAACAGAAGCACGTGCAAACTCAACCTGCGGCCTAGAAATCCCCCCACTAGGAAACCGCTCTAGGGGGCTCATGAGACGGGTGTGCAGACCTCTCCCGTGTCGTTGACCCCTTCGCTCTTGTCTGATCGCGGCAAGCAGCCCAGGGCAGGCGGGACAGATCTCAGGGAATAACGGCCCTGCCATGGTAAGGACAGAGACATCGCTTGGATTCGCATTTGGGCGGACCATGGGCAGATGCCCCAAACAACCAGATCCGACGCGAGTGCTGAGCTGAGGGTGCGATCACCTGTTCTGAGAAGCCCAAACGGACGAACAGTGCACGAGTTCTGTATGTGGCAGCTGGGTGACAGAGCCCCCAGCAGGGTCTTCTAGCGAATGAACATGGTCAAAGTGCTGTGGGAAAAAAGACACTGAAAGCCAAAGGCAGCAACACTCAAAACATCTCTAATGATACTAACACGTCTAGGCAGTTCGGCGGGGGGGGGGGGGGGGGGGGGGGGGGTGCCAGTGAGTGAGTAATCTGCCGTCAGCCCCTGGCCAGTCCATACACAGGCCGATCTCAACAATCCTACGCTGAAAAATAATTTTTTATAACATTTATTTATGTTTGAGAGACAGAGAGAGACGGAGCACAAGCGGGGGAGGCGGAGAGAGAGGAGACACAGAATCCGAAGCGGGCTCCAGGCTCCGAGCTGTCAGCACAGAGCCCGAAGCGGGGCTTGAACCCACCAACCGTGAGATGATGCCCTGAGCCAGAGTCAGATGCTCAACCGACTGAGCCGCCCAGGCGCCCCACGATCCCACGCTTTAGAGCCCCCCGTCACAGCTTCCATACTTCGATGCCTAATGCTGGCAAGCAGAAGACACACATAACCTCCACAATGTGAGGCTGCCATCGGCATTCACAGAACGGTCCATTCTTGTTTGGACTTGCTGTTTTCTGGCCATAATCTGAATACATACCACATTTTCCCCTTCTTTACGAAAAGGCGTAGGAAAGGAACCTGCTGAGGGCTCATTTAATACAACGATCATGAATATGGACGCCATCAGGTCCTGGAAGCAGCAAATCTTTAACCCTCCCTCTGTGGTCACTGGACTAAAGCCAGCAACGGATTGATTTCGCGCTGAGTTGTAAAGGAAATAAACACAATTAAAGTGCCAATTCGAAGCGCTCCATATATCTGATGAAGGACCGGGACGAAAGGGTGGGATCCAGTTAGAGGTCTGCCTGCAGAATCCCCTTTCTCGAGATGCTTTCCAGTTTGTAGACAACTGGCACGGGAACTCTCGGGACACTGGCTGTAAGGAATCCCTGCTTTGCTGCTCCGTGGGGTTGGGGCCAGGAAGGAGCCAGGCGTGCGTGATACACGACACCTCCACTCCCTGCCTCTCCCTGTCAGTCCTGTCCCTCCCTCCAACCCCAGACACTTGTTTCCATTCCAAGGTCTGGAAACATCATTTGGGGAAGATAGAAATACCTCCAAGGATTCCATGTCAGGAAAGGAAGTGAATTCCAAGACTGCAGGATTCCCGTGGAAAAGGCTCTGGGTTCTACTTCTCAGTGCTGGAGGCACTTCCTTGCCTGGCTGACATCATTTTTCTGGTTTTCTCAGACGCTCTGTACAAACCTCAATCATGTCAAACCAAGCTCAGTTGGAAACACATGGTCCCGTATGCATCTTCTTCTAAGAATGCTGTGCCCTTTGAAGAACTATTTTTGAAAATCAGAATTGGAGAGACTCCCCAGGGCCTCTGAAGAGAAGCACATGGCACCCGAAAATAGTAACGAAGGATAAATCAAGCAACACAGAGAGCCTGAATCAGAGCTGGCCGGACCGCAGTCAATGCGCAGAGAGGGAGACCCTGATGGCGGCTGGCTTTCTCTGCCTTCCTCTCCCGGGTTCAAGGCTGACGCACTTCACTTTCGGTCCCAGTTCCCTCCCGAATGACCACCATCGCCCAATGAAATAAACAGGTGGTGTCACACCAGACAAATGCTGTTTTCCCATTCCTCCCATTTAATGTGGATTTCCTGAGTTATTTATTTCTTGACTCAGAGAGTAATTCATAAGAAACAAAACACAGTTAGCTTATGGGCTTGCCCCAAGAGATCACTTAGGTACAGAAAAATGGAAATATGTTTAACTGTTTCTCAAAGGCTACAGTGAGTATTGGCAGCTAGTAAAAACACATCTTCTTTATGCCCAAAAAGGGGAGGGATTTTTTTTTTTTTTTTGGTAAAAAATAAACTTAGCATTGTCTTATTAAAAATTGTCATTTTGGAGCCATCTAGGCAAAATCGCTAAAAATATGCACGCTCTTCTGAGCCATGTCTGACATACGAGCCTGGAGAAAGCAGAGAGACCCCATGGAGTTTCATTCTTTCGGTCTCATGTTGGTGAGGAGAGAAAATAACTTCCTTCTGACCATTTCAAATGTTCAGCTAATACGGCTGGGCATTGATTGTTTCATATAAACTTGTACTGTTGGCAGCGAATTATACTGAATTCGAGTGGGATGCGCACTATTTTTTTCCCCCCATACCACCTCCTTCCCCTCTCTTTTTGGTCAGGATATTCAACTTACTTTTTATTTCAAAATATGAAGGGAGAAAAAAAAAGATGCACTGATTGGTTCTTGTTGGACTTTTAAACTCCTAAGCATGCAACCAGGCTTTCCAAAGCTTCTCATAGGAAGGGAAGTCTCATTTCCCACGGGTTCCATGCAGTTCCTACAAGCTCTGAGCCATCTTTCTTCTCATCCTGATGCCTTTCGAGGAAATCTTTTGGGTCACGCTTTAAAGTAACTAGTAGCCTTTAAAAAGTGAGTCTTCAGGGCGCCTGGGTAGCTCAGTTCGTTGAGCATCTGACTTAGGTTCAGGTCATGATCTCGCAGTTCGTGGGTTCGAGCCCCGCATTGGGCTCTGTGCTGACAGCTTGCTCAGAGCCTGGAGCCTGCTTCCGATTCTGTGTCTCCCTCTTTCTCTGCCCCTCTGCCACTCAAGCTCTGTCTCTCTCTCTCTCTCTCAAAGATAAATAAACATCAAAAAGATGATAAAAATTAGAAAATAAAAATAAATTATTTTTAAATAAAAATTAAAAAAATCGTTTTCTAAAATGGTCCTTGTTAACATCTCACCTGTTAGCAGTAGGGGAAGCAGGGTGAGCTGCGCAAGGAAACTCTATTCTATCTGCACGGTTCCTGTAAGTCCAAAGTTAGCTTCAACTTAAAATGCTTTCAAAAATGGTCATTTGTGATAGGTTGAAAAACCCTCCAGGGCCGCAGTTTTTCACAGAGTTTAAAGTCATTTCTCACTCCCTCTGTAATGTGACTCCCCATCTATTTGTTGATGTACCAGAAGCGGCAACAGTGTGTTTGTAAAATCCTGTTCTGTATTTATTAAAACATCCTGATGTGTCTCAGCATAGTTTACAGTTGCCAGCGATCTGCTGGTGAGCGGAGACGAGACATCAGCTACTGAGAATCCCCCAAAGGTCAGCTCTGTTAACAGGGTGACTGCACGGTCCCTCGGAGAGAGCATGGCATAAACTCTCCCAGGATGGCCAAGTTGGCAACATGACATCATTTCAGAGACACAGAAGGCATTTGGAATACAAATGACAGGAACAGGGGCGCCTGGGTGGCTTAGTTGGTTAAGTGTCCAACTTCAGCTCAAGTCATGATCTCACGGCTCATGAGTTTGAGCCCCACATCGGGCTCTATGCTGACAGCTCACAGCCTAAAGCCCGCTTTAGATTCTGTGTCTCCTTCTCTCTCTATGCCTCTCCCCACTTGCGCTGTCTCTCAAAAAATAAACTTGAAAAAAATTAACAAGGGGCACCTGGGTGGCTCAGTCAGTTGGAAGTCCGACTTCAGCTCAGGTCATGATCTCGCAGTTTGTGGGTTCGAGCCCTGTGTCGGGCTCTGTGCTGACAGCTCAGCCTGTTCCGGATTCTGTGTCTCCCTCTCTCTCTGCCCCTCCCCTACTTGTGCTCTGTCTCTCAAAAATAAATAAATGTAAAAAAAAATTTTTTTTTAATATTAACAAATGACAGGAATAATACGGACCATGCACCAAAGATCTGTGATCTATTCCAGCTTGGTTTTGCCTCCCATTAACTGGGTGAATATGCAACAGATCACCCAGCCCTTCTGGCCTCAGGTCGCTCATCTATACAGTGGGATAATAACCATCCTGCACCATGAGGAGGAAATGGGACAGTGTGCAAACTCTAAGAGAACAGTGCACTGTGCAAGGGTGAGCTTTGGTTACGGTGTGCCCAGCCCTAAGGTGGCCCATGTCTAAGGCACAAACTTAGCAGTGACATGGATGCACTTTGTCCTTTATCGCAAATCTAGGGGGGGAAATATACACCCAAGGAGACAGAGAGAGGCAGGAAGACAGCTCAATCTCTGACCCATGTCCCACCCTCTTGCCCAGACTGCTATTTCCTGCCCATTGTGCCATTCACTAGAAGGCAGCCAGCGAAGGTCAACGTGCATTATGTTTTGTGGTCACTCTATATGGTGGGATAAGAGTTGACCTTGGGTGGCGCAAACTCAGCCATTTTCTTGGGCCTGGAGGGGCTCTGGAGGAAGGGGCTGTGCTCTCCAGCCCCCACTGACCTCGGTCTGTCCCTTGAATGTGCCATTCCCTCTCCTATGCCACATCGGGAGCTTTTCTGCTGGTGAGCAGGTGGGAAGAAAGGATGTGGAGCCACCCGCAGGGGCTGGAGAAGATCTGAGACTCGCGGGCGAGCTTCACATGAAAAGCAGGTGGAAGGAAGGACACCAGCCCCTGGCCCTTCTACACCTTTCCCTTTAATCTTCTCACCTGCATAGATGCCCTGACCCCTTCAGTCGGATTCAGCCGGAAACAAACACCTGCACAGAATGGGGAAAGGGGAGAGGAACATGCAGGGTTCATGCTGAAACCTCTACCCGACCCAGGCACTGAGAAGCAACACACACAGTCTTTCAAGGTCAACCCGTGCATAAAAATATTTGGAATTTTTCAGAAAAGTCTAGGCACAATGGGACTCGCCCTAGGGTCACACAGGTATGCCCTGGAGTTGAGGAAGAGAAAGCACTGAAAATCAGCGAGGCATGGGCTTTCCCGAAAGATATGGCAGATCCCACCCTGCCCCGATCTGGAGGCTTCAAGGGGGCCCCAGAGGAGGCGTCTCTGAATGCTGAGCTTCCAACAGACCCTGATGGTTCAATCCCAGCTCATCCCAAGTAGGGTCGGACTTGGACAGGACCAGCCCCCAAGGACACAGCTGATGATGTGTGCTGTAGTGAGGCCTTTCCGTGGCCCTGGGCTGGCTGTTATTTATGCACTGTGTGACGATTCTTTTCCTTCATGAAGATGTCTTTCTCCCATCAAAGCTAATGGGAGTCATGTGGCTGAACTGAAGGCATTTCATTCTCCAGATTTTCTAAAAATAAAATGTGGAAAAGGGAAACATATGTATTGTTTCTATTTGGGCTTACAAAAACACAAACAAAAAGGAACCAGAGAGATTCACTGTCCAAGAGATTCAGTTCTTTCTTGATTACAATAGCGAAGAGGTTGTCATCAAATAGGTTTAGATGTGAAGTAATCTGAAATCCTGCTCAATTTATTAGGTGAGCACAGTGTAACGAATGCCCTTTTTATCCCTCGAAGACTACATCCCGTCTCATCTTGGATGCCCTGAAAGGCCCTTCTTAGCTAGTAGACTACGGAATGGTCCTGTACTACGGTTCAAAGTAAGTTTGCCGTAAAGAAAATTACTAAAAAGGGAATTTTCCTTTCCTAATGAGTTTCATTATTTACTTGTAATTACTTACGGTTAAGGGTGAAAAAAAATACCTCTTGGATATAATAAAATCACACTTAAAAACACAAATAACCTTTTAAAGTTACAGGTTTAAGAAAAAAAAAGATGGTAATGCTCACGAAACAGCAACACTGAAAATGAACTTCCGGTCTGCCTGGTCTCACTAAGGGTAGGAGTATCTAAAATTGGCTACATTTGCTCAGGCTTCTGTTGGCACGAACATTTCTAATTTTCCATCTAGGACCCCTTCTGTTTGTTTTGCTTTCCCATCACTTGTTTGCAGGCATCTTTAAACATGGCCGCACCTCCACGCACAATTTGGTCCAGTGCTTGGAAACCCCAATGTCTGCCTGGCAATGAAGGTTTTCCCCAAGGGGTGGTGAACGGACAGCAGTTTGCTCACTGTCTCATGTATTTGAAAAGAATCAAGTGGGACCTGAGCCAGCCATCCTGCCACTTAAGTCAGTGAGTTATTTACTCCCAAATCTAGGCATTTCCTTCTTTCCTCCTTCCTCCCTCCCTCCCTTTCTCCCTTCCTTCTTTCTTCCTCCACAAGGAGTCCATGAGCGAGTCCTCTTAACTTTACCTAAAACACCTCGAACCATCCATTCTACTCCACCTCTGCTGGTGCCACTCACTCGTTGACTCCTGCTCTACGACCTTCCTTTCACCTGAGATTCTGGGAAAATGTAAGTCACATCATGACGATCCTCCACTTAAATCTCTCCAATGGCTTTCCTCCCATCTAAAATAAACCACAAACTTCCTCCCAACATAATATGTCTTTGGCCTGCCTCCTTGAGCCCATATGGCCCTCTCCCACACCCTCGGCACCCCCACTGGCCTTGGCCTTGTCCCTCACCAGCTCCCCCACTGGCCTTGTCCATCACCAGCTCCATTCTTTATCACATCAGGGGCTTTTCATCAGCTGTTCCTTCTGTCTCAAGTGCTCATCTTCACCTTCACAAAGTAGGCTCCTTCTTATGCAGATCTTGGCTGAAATGTCACTGACTCAGAGATGCCTTCCATGACCACCCCATCTGAAGGAGCCAAAAGCAGCCAACCCCATCACATCACCTGATTCCAGTGCTCTTCAAAAGCTCTGAGTGCCCTTTGAACTTTCTCATGGTGAACTATTTGTCGTGCATCCCTAACCACTCAGTAGGGTGAGCTCCATGAAGGCAGGGGTGTTGCATCGCTTACTGCAATGTCGAACATACCTACACGGTACCTGGCACCCTCAATAAACCTTCATCAAGTGACTCACATCATGTAAGTGATGGCTCATGTCCACGAGGAGCCCAGTAAAATCCTGAAGACTCACGTGCCTACCAGATAACAGGAGATGATGGAAGAGATACAGAATCTTCACCCAAAAGTATCATCATTTTGACAGTTTCTTAGGGGGGGGGCATTAATTCAGTAACTTGATAGTATCTCGTAGGTACCCACTATGGTCTGGATTCCTATTATGAATGACAGATAGAACATGAACAGAGACATAGCTACTGGCCCCACAGCGTGGCCAAGGTGGGGTATTTGTGACAAAAAGATAAATGCCCTCAACCTGAGGACAGTTCATTCCATCCACACTCTCATGGCAATGAAAACATGTAACGCTAGAGGACCCTGGGTCCTCTCAATTTCAGTGACCTCAAGGAAAGGAAAAATTGTTTTGAGACTAAGCTGAATATGTGAATGATAGAGCCATTTCTGCACACTTACAACCTTTTTTCTTTTTCCTAGAATCATTCGCTCTACTCAGGAGGGTGCTGGAAGCCTTGTTTCACTGGACCACCCTATTGGCAGGTACCGCAAATCCGCAGGGTTGAAAGCGAAGAACGGAGAACGTGGTGGGTGTGCTTCCCAGGCCAATAGGACCTGGACATTCGCAAACATGCGAATGTCCAGATCCCACTGTCACCACGTCATCATGGCCAACAATTCCTGCCCCTCTCTACTCCACAATTTAAAAGATAAACTCAGCGGCAAACTTGACCGAACCCAACCTCACAGTCTCTCTCTGCACACGATCCTAGCGGAAGCACAGATGATAGAGAATTAGACCAAAGCCAGGTGGGTAAGAAGAGTGGAGACAGAGAAGCAAAGAGCTCAATTAACACTCTGACTGCAATCATGTACTTCCTAAATAGCGAGGAGTTGTCGCTACGGCTTTCCCCAGGATGTGAAATGACACATTCTCCATTTCTGACATGACCGTCAGTTTAGCCACGTGAGGGCCATTTTCAGGAAGGAAGCAGCAGATGGGCTTGACAGGCCACGTAGACCAGACAGCAAAGCCTGGTGTGTCCCCAGGGAGAACAAGATGGTGAGACTTTGTCTGAGACTAGCAGGGGGGAGGGCATCTCCTTGCAGGAAAAGGAGTTCCAATTTTAAGGGGAAGTTTCTCTTCTGGAACAGGAGTTACGGAACAACTCTGGTTTGGGCGACCCCTTAATTTTAAGCTTCCTGCACCTGTTACATTAGGCACTCTTGCCGAATAACCTGTAGCAACACGCAACCGTCAGAAACTCACTGCGTTTTTAAGTTACCGTCTGGAAGACTGTGCTAGCTGAAATGACACAGGACAAGACAGTTACGGTATGTGGATTATATCCCAGTGAAGCCGTTACTAAGTAACTCTTTTTTGAAAAGGCAGGACTGTTCACCACCATGCTGATAGGCACGTGGCTGGCGGGTTTCGAACAAGGTGGGGACAGCTGGGAGTTGCCCCATATTAAAGTAAGAGCATTTCATGCTTCGCAGGTGGGGCCCAAGCGAAATAGGCTGTGGTACGCTTAGCATTCTGGTCTTTGCTAGTCTTTTGACTTGTAGTCTAATTTCTTTGGGTTGAAGAACTAATTCAACTCAGCTGCAGCGACTCGGCTTTTTGTGCTTTGAGTTTCGTGATGTAATTAACAATTCACATCCAA
Organism: Felis catus; assembly: GCF_018350175.1. NCBI lineage: Eukaryota > Metazoa > Chordata > Mammalia > Carnivora > Felidae > Felis > Felis catus. The sequence continues at coordinate 81,857,147 of NC_058378.1, forward strand.
TTACATCATGTTAAAAACCCCCTTCCAATCCTTTCTCTACTAATCCAGGACTCTGTGTCTGTGTATTGACTTGATCAAGGCTCAGGAGGAAAGCAGAAGGCTCATTTGCAAGCACCGAGCTGAGTCTGCGATGATCTTAAGTGATATTTTGGTCAAAGTTGTCTGAAAACACACGCGTGCTTTCGGTTTGTGAGTTGAGATCATCGGGCGTATCTTTATAAGAAAATCCTCAGGAAACAGGCTATCTTCAGAATAAGGCTTTACATCAGCCCCATAACCACGGCTTCCATACCAACTGGATGCAGGTGTTTGCCATGTCACTCCTTGTGGCCTTGGAGAGCCTCGCGGTGCCCCAGGAGTGAGGCCTGCGATTTCTGCCGTTGACTGCCCTCCGGGCTGGGGCCTGGACTTCTTCTCCATTCCCATGGCCTGCTTGCAACCCATCAGGCCCCCAAGGATCCGAGTACATGTTCTATTTGTCATTATGCAAGGCCTGAATTTCTGTGTCTGCTGTGTGCCGCTTTCCAGCCTCTGGGAGGTCCTTCCCCACCCCACCAATGCCAGGTTCCCCCCGAAACTCTGCTAGTCCTCTCGCCGGAAGCCAATCCCCCTTACTCCGCAGGCTCAGGACAGACTTTGACTCGTCTTGCATTTTTTGTACGTCTCTCTTTCCCACTAGCCCGTGAGTATCTTGAGGCAGAGAAAGTTCTCTCTCTCCCCGCCGTGTCACCGACAGCACCGAGCACAGTCATTCACCTGTACTCCGTTCTCAGCAAAACTTTAAAATGTGTTATTTCCGGTCTCTTCGTGCACGTGCCGGTTGTCTGAAAACCCGTCATTATTTGTACCGTTACAGCCATTTCAATTCTCTAAAGACAAAGAAGTCAGAGTACGATAACGGGACCGTTAGAAGTTCAAAATGACTGAGGGGTCACAATATGCTGGCCCAAAGGGTACAGGCTAGCCATCGTGGTCTGCGTGACGTAAAAGACTTTGTACATTAAAGGCTCCTAAGGGGAAGCCCGGGTGGCTCAGTCAGTTGAGCGTCTGACTCTTGGTCCCACGGTCCTGGGATGGAGCCTCGAGTGGGGCTCTGTGCTGAGCCTGGAGCCCGCTTGGGATTCTCTCTCTCCCTCTTCTTTCTGCCCCTCCTCTGCTTGCTCTCTCTCTCTCTCTCTCTCTCTCTCTCTCTCTCTCTCAACAAAAGAAAAAAGAAAAAAGAAATGAAAGACTCCTAGGAAACTCTAATGCTCAAGGAGCTGACAGGGAGACAGAATACAAGTCAGTTTCCAAAGCAGGAAATATACATGGCCAATAAATAATTCTACCTAACTTGAAATTAAGCAATTTGAAATTAAACATGATTAAGATACTTTCACCTATCAAATTAGCAAAGCATAGGGGCGCCTGGGTGGCTCAGTCGGTTGAGCATCTGACTTCAGCTCAAGTCATGATCTCACGGCTCGTGAGTTCGAGCCCTGCGTCGGGCTCTGTGCTGACGGCTTGGAGCCTGGAGCCTGCTTCAAATTCTATGTCTCCCTCTCTCTCTGCTCCTCCCTGGCTCATGCTCTGTCTCCCTCTCCTTCAAAAATAAATAAAAACATTTACAAAAATTAGCAAAGCATAAAAATACATGCACTCAACTCTAGAGAGAATATAAGGAGCCTGGTTCTCCCACAATGTTAACAGCAGCACAATGCAACATTTTTGTGAAGTAATTGGTAATACGGACTCAAAAGTCTTAAAAATGTTCAACTATTTTTTCCAACAATCCTCCCAGGAATATAGTTAAAGAACACAAGCAGAAGTGTGGCCAAAGAGGCACACACACAGATGAACAGTAGGTATTAAGTATTATTTATAGAGGTGAAAAATTAAGAATCTGTGAAATGCCCAACATTACAAATACGGTTAAAAAATTTATGTCACTATATGACCTGAATATTAGACTAATATGTTCCCAGAGAATTTTTAATAACATGGAAAACAAGTCACTGTGATTCATAGCTTGAGAAAAACTAACATTAGAAAAAGCCTAATAAGGTCATAAAAAAATTCAAACACGACGGAAGTCTACTTGTGTAAATGAAGAGGCCCACGATATACATGCGTTAAAAGTTAGTATTGTAATGATGACCGTTAAATTAGTCCATAAATTTAATTTTTAAAAATACCCCAAAATCCCAACATGTTTTTTTTATGGATGCCCAACTTAAGAAAATTCTGAAAAAAAAAAAAAATGAAGACGGTCCTTTATTTCCATGACATGGCGAACTAGATACCCAAAACACCCTTATGCTAAAAAGCGACTAAAAACCTCAGAAATAGGGGTGTCTGAGTGGCTCACTCAGTTGATTTTGGCTCAATTCAGGTCATGATCCCCGCCAGGGTCATGGGATCAAGCCCTGTGTTGGGCTCCACACTGATCATGGAGCCTGCTTAAGATTCTCTCTCTCTCTCTCTCTCTCTCTCTCTCTCTCTCTCTCTCCCTCTCCCTCTCTCTCTCTCTCTCTCCCTCTCCCCCTTTCCTTCTGCCCCTCCCCCACACTTGCATGCACACACACTCTCTCTCTAAAGCAACATACACTTTGGAAATAAACATAAACACATATTCTATATATATGGGTCAGCTTGCAGGTGAGTAAGAAAACCCTTCGGAGACAAAAAACAAAAAAACAAAACAAAACAAAAAAAAAAAACTGGAGACCAATCCACCTTCCCTAAGGCCAACTGCTGGTCTCTGGTCATCTAGAGCTTTGGATTTCAGGACAAACAAAGGTAGCAGACAGACCCTGGCAGCTGAGAATGTGGGAAGTCAGGCTGGAAACCCCTGCATGATCCCCTCTCGGGCTGAAATCCACCCAGCCTGCTCGGTGCAAAGAGCCCCAAGTTAGAATCTTAGCATAATGTGAGCCCATGTGATAGAAGCAGGAATATCTCTGGAGGCACTTCTGTCCAACTCAGGACTTGGAATGTCCCCAATGCACATGTGCTCAGAATCAGAGTAACCCCATAGGAACCATATGTGGTAACTATGGTTACCATAGTACCCGTGTATGAACCAAAAATCACAACACATGCAAGAAACCACCACCATTAGCGGAAGTCAGCGGATAAGCCAGGCTAGAATCTGACTCACATATACCTCACATATTAGAAATATCAGACACAGAATATAAAAAAGAAACTGAAATGTCTGAGGGAATAAAAGAATTAGTGAAAATTATCAGCAGGGAATACATAAGAGACTATAAAACTGACCAGAGCGATTAAAAACAAACAAGGGCGCCTGGGTGGCGCAGTCGGTTAAGCGGCCGACTTCAGCCAGGTCACGATCTCGCGCTCCGTGAGTTCGAGCCCTGCGTCAGGCTCTGGGCTGATGGCTCGGAGCCTGGAGCCTGTTTCTGATTCTGTGTCTCCCTCTCTCTCTGCCCCTCCCCCGTTCATGCTCTGTCTCTCTGTCCCAAAAATAAATAAACATTGAAAAAAAAAATCTTTAAAAACAAACAAATAAAAAACAAACAAAAAAACACTAAAAAGCACTCCCCACAATGAAAAACGCATTAATTGAAATTTAAGACTCAGACGAATTTAGATAGCGCTAAAAACAGAAGAAGTAAAGTGGAATACAAGCCTAAAACAAGTTTAATGACTGCCTCACAGAGTCAGATAAACGGCAATGGTGAAAAGCAGGCTGGGCGGAAAGAGGATGGGATGAGACAATATAAAATCCATTTGATCAGAACTGAAAGATGTTAATAGGGGAAATGAAAGACAAGAAATAAAGAAATGGCTGAACGAATAAATAGAGCAAGTAAAAAGAATCGTCAGATTCATGAAGCACAACAAATCATGAAAATAACAAAATGGAAATCCACATCTCATAACATCATGGGAAAGCATGATCCCAAAGACAAACAGAAGATCTTAAAAAACAGCTCAAAAAAAGGACACAGAGGTCAGCTATCCGACTTCCAGCTGCCTTCTCCAACTGGAAGCCCAAAGCACTGGGATAACATATTCAAAGGGCAGAGAGAAAGTAATCATAAACATAGAAGCCTGTACCTTGCAAAGTCTTCTTTCAAGAATATAACAAAATAAAGATGTTTTTCGAATTCCCACCTTCCCTGCCCACAAACAGATTTGCAGTTTACCGCCACAAGTCCCTCCAGTTTGATGCGCCCCCAAAAAGGACATCTAAACACATATTTTAGGAAGACGGAAATTGATATCAGCAGCAAAGACCTGACATACATAAAGGAAAGGGAAGCCCAGGAAGCGGTAAACAGGAGATAAATTGAACACCGACTCTTTAAAAGTAACATTTGATTGCAGGAGTCACAACAGAAGACAGAACTATAACATACAACAGAACTAAGACATAATAACCGATCCGAGAGGGTGATGGGAGGTAAGATTCTAAATTGTTTCAGAGAGGATTAAAAACATTAACTTTCAGCTCTATTAAGTTCACGTTACAATTTCCAGCAGGTCAAAGAAAGAATAAAAATAAAAAGTACAACTTCCAAACAGCAGAGGAAAAAAATAGGATAGGAAGAAATTAATTCATTGCAAGGCTACAAAAGAGATAAGAAGAAAGGGCAGGACAAAGAGAAAGCCTAAACAACATGACAGAAATAAATGCACAGACACCAGTAATCAACATAAGTGTTAATGGAGCGCCTGGGTGGCTCGGTTGGTTAAGCATCGAACTCTTGTTTTGGCTCAGGTCATGATCTCACGGTTCGTGGGTTTAAGCCCCGCCTCAGGCTCTGTGCTGACAGTGTGGAGCCTGCTTGGGATTCTCTCTCTCTCTCCCTGCCCCTCCCCTGCTCACATGTGCACTTGCTCTCTCTCTCTCTCAAAATAAATATTTAAAAAATAAGTGTAAATGGTCCAAATTTTCTAGTTAAAACAAGTAAGAATAGCTAATAACATTTTGCCAAAAAAAAAAAAAAGGAGTAGGGATTGTACTCTTGCCCTATCAGATATTGAATATCATGAAGATACATGAAACAAAGTGATATTGGTATGCAGAAAATATTTTGAACTGAAGTACAGTAAAAAATGTGTATCAGGATTAGAAGGCAATTCATATCTTGAAATAATTATATGAAAATAGTTGATATGAGAATTTGATCTAAGCCTCCCCCTCAGGCTAAAAAATGAAAAAGGAGAAGGAGCAAATTCAGGACAGAGTAAAAAGACACATGGAAATAATAAAGCTAAAAGCAGAAATCGGTGTAACAGAAAATTCACAAACAATAAAAAAAATCAATGGAACAAAACCTAGATCCTCGGAAAAATGGCAATAAAATGGATAAACCTCTAGAGCTAGATCGATAAGGAAAAACAAGACACAAATTACGAAAACCAGAAATAAGTAAGGAAACATCATTACAGATCCTAAGGCAGTAACAAAATATTATGAACTTTATGGCAATGATTTCAACAACTTTGATGAAATTGCAAACTCCTTCAAGGATACAAATTACCAAATAGACTCCAGAAGTAGTAGAAACACTGACTAGTCATATAATGATTAAAGAAATTGAATTTGTAATTAAAGCTGTCCCACAAAAAAAAAAAAAAAACTTCAGGCCAAGATGACTTCACTGGTGATTTCTATCAAACATTTAAACGAAGAAATAGTATCAGCCCTCCAAGTCTCTTCCAGAAATAAAGAGAATAGTTTCCAGTTCTTTGTACAAAGCTAGTATTTTCCTGATACCAAAAGCAAAACATTTCTTTTTTTAAAAGTTTATTTATTGGGGTGCCTGGGTGGCTCAGTCAGTTAAGTGTCCAACTTCAGCTCAGGTCACGATCTCACAGTTTGTGAGTTCGAGCCCCGCGTCAGGCTCTGTGCTGACAGAGCCTGGAGTCTGCTTGGGATTCTGTGTCTTCTCCTGTCTCCACCCTTCCCATGCTCATGCTCATGCTCTCTCTGTCTCTCAATAATAAATAAACATTAAAAAAAATAAAAGTTGATTTATTTATTGGGGGGGGAGGGGCAGAAAGGGAGAAAGAGAGAATCCCAAGCAGGCTCTGTGCTGACAGCGGACTTGGACATTTAACCAACTGAGCCACTGAGGCACCCCCCACAACCAAACCATTTCAAAAAAGAAAAGGACATGTCACTGTTCCTTAAGAACATAAATGAAAAAAAAAACCTAAAAACATTAGCAGATAGAATCTAGCAATATATTTATGATATATATTTATGATAAACATCGTAAATATATATTTATGTTTAAAAGTATAGGGGTATCTGGGTGGCTCAGTTGGTTGAGCATCTGACTTCGGCTCAGGTCATGATCTCACGGTTCGTGAGTTTGAGCCCCGCAGCCGGCTCTGTGGCTGCTGTGACAGCTCAGAGGCTGGAGCCTGCTTCGGATTCTGTGTCTCCCCCTCTCTCTGTCCCTCCCCTGCTCACACTCTAGCTCTCTCTCTAAAAAATAAATCAACATTAAAAAAAGTAAAATAAAAGTATAATGCATCATGACTAAGTAGAGTTTAACCTGGAAATAGTTAATTGATCATGAAAATTAATGTAATTCCCCATATTACAAAATAAAGGAGAAAAACCCTATTATTATCCCAATAGGTACATACAAAGTATGTCAGTATTGAACAATAATAAAAAATTGTATCAACTTAGGAATGGCAATGATGAAACAACCCATAAAAAATGGGCAAAGGAAGAGACATTTCTCCAGAGAAGACATACAGATGGCCAATAGGTGTATGAAAGGATGCTCTACATCACTAGGGAAACATTAAGAAGACGCACATCAAGACCAGAATGAGATACCGCTGCATACCCACCAGGATGGCTATTACCAAAAAAATCAGAAAATGACAAATATGGACAAGGATACAGACAAAGTAGAGGCCTTGTGCTTTGCTAGTAGAAATGCCAAACAGTACGGCTGCTGTGGAAAATGGTACGGTGGTTTCTTAGAAACCAGCAATTCTAGTTCTCGGTAGACACCCCAAAGAATTAGAGGCAAGAGACTCGAAGGATGGTTCGTACACCCATGTTCACAGCAGCATAATTAACAATAGTCAAAAGGTGCTGTCCATCGACAAGATGAATCGGTACACAAACTGGTCCATCCATACAATGGACTATTATTCGGCATGAACAAGGAAGGAAGTTCCGACTCAGGCTGCAATATAGGTGAACCTTGAAGACGTTATACTATGGGATAGAAGCCAGCCACAAAAGAACAAACGCCGTACAATTCCACTTACACGAGGTGCCCAGAGCGGTCGAATTCCTACAGAAAGTAGGATGCTGGTTTCCAGAGACTGGGGGAGAGGGAATGGAGAATTAGTGTTTTACCGGGCAGAGTTTCAGTTTTGCAAGATGAGGAAATCTTTGTGGATACACAGTCGTGATGGGTGCAAAACAATGTGAATGTTCTTAATGCCACAGAATTGAACACACAAAAATGGTAAAGGCAGTAAATTTTATGTTATATATGTTTTAGCAGGAAAAACATAAGGGAAAAATATGAATAGAATGAATCTTTCTCAACCTGGTAGACAGAAACTACCTACCTACCTACCTTCCTATCCATCTACATTTTTAAAACCCTACAGCTAACAAGGGAATGATATAAGTCAAGGATACTCACCCTCATTACTGCTATGCCACATTTTAATGTTAAGTCTTATCTCGTGCAATAAGGCAAAAAAAAAAAAAAAGGAAAGGCATCAAGATGGGGAAAAAAAGTAAAATTTTAATCCTACATAATACTATTGTGTACACAGAAGATCCTAGGGAATCTACGGAAAGCACTTCTAATTATTAAGTGCTTCTAACAACATTGCAGGATTCGAGGTCACTACCCAGAGATCAATTATATGCCTATGTGTAAGCAAGAAAGAAAAAAGGAAATGAAATGTTTAAAAGTCACGATCATCCATATAAAGTAGCATTTAGGGGCGCCTGGGTGGCGCAGTCGGTTGAGCGTCCGACTTCAGCCAGGTCACGATCTCGCGGTCCGTGAGTTCGAGCCCCGCGTCGGGCTCTGAGCTGATGGCTCGGAGCCTGGAGCCTGTTTCCGATTCTGTGTCTCCCTCTCTCTCTGCCCCTCCCCCGTTCATGCTCTGTCTCTCTCTGTCCCAAAAATAAATAAACATTGAAAAAAAAATTAAAAAAAAAATATAAACTGAAAACTGGAAAAGGTATGACGCAGCCAGAGCCTCTCCACACCCGACCCCTGCAATAATGAGACATCTCACATGCCAACGGGACTTTATACTTCGGACTATCTGAAAGGTCCCCCGTCTTTCAAATCCCTAGGTGTTAAGAGGGCAGCTTCTGTGAATCACATACTATCCAAACAGCATGGAAATTTCTACAAGGAAACTGCAGGAGTCAGGGAAATCCTCCTATAAACACAAATTCGATGATAGGATTGGCATTTCCAGCCAGTAGAGGAATGGATTATGTCATCAATAGTCCATAGACAATTGGCAACCGATTTAGGGAAAATAGATCCCAAGCTTATAACCATCCGAGGAAACGCATCCACAGGGATTACAGACTTAAAGGAAGGAGCAGGAGAAGAGTGTAAGGTAAAGGAGGCTTTCGAAGCCTGTCGGTGACACAAAGGGAAAGGGCTTGGGAAGATAATAAAAACGAGTGAATGTCAAAAATTACCATAAACAGACAGGATGGTCACAGGCAACGTGGTATCCTGGATGGAATCCTGGAACAGAAAAAGGGCATGAGTGGAAAAACTGGTGAAATCAGAATAAAGTCTGGAGTTCAGTTACCAGTCCTGGACCAATATCGATTTCACAGTTCAGGTCAGTGATTCTCCACTGGGGGTGACTTTGCTCCCCCAGGAACACGTGGCAACATCCGGAGACATTTTTGGTGGTACAGCTAGGGAGACGCGGGGAGGCCAGGGATGCTGCTCAAATCCTGTAACATACAGGACGCCCCACAACCAGGAATCTCCCAGCCCCAGTGCCAACAGTGCCCAGGTTGAGAAACTCTGTCTTAGAGAAAGGTGCTGTGACGACGCGAGGTGGTAACATAAGGAGAAGCTATGTATATGGGATATACAGGAACTCTCTGTACTACCTTTGAAACTCTTCTGTTAATTTAAACCATTTCAAGGTTCAGAGTTTAAAAAGTTATGATAAATAGCATTAAACATACAAGAGGATGTTTTAACATAAGTAAAAATTCAAAAGAGAAAAGACCAAAGTGGCCAAAGAAAATATATAGGTAATTCACAAAAGAATAGAGGTGTATCGCATGGCAAAATTTCACCACCAAAAAATATGCATTAATAGGGGGCACCTGGGTGGCCCAGCCGGCCAAGTGTCCAACTTTGGCTCAGGTCATGATCTCACAGTTGATGCGTTCGAGCCCCACATTGGGCTCTGTGCTGACAGCTCGGAGTCTGGAGCCTGCTTCCAATTCTGTGTCTTCCTCTCTCTCTGCCCCTCCCCTGAGCTCTCTCTCTCTCTCTCTCTCTTTCTCTCTCTCAAGAAATGAATAAGCACTAAAAAACTTTTTAATATGCATTAATATGTTGTAAATATCATTTTCCATTTATCAAAACGGCAGGGAAATTTTTGTAACGCCAATACGGAATGCCTGTGTGTGTTCGGGAAGCTGGTGTTCATGTATTGATACTATAACTTGGGATAACTGTTGCATTGGAGCTCTTGGGAATCTACACTTAAAAGCTTTAAAATTGTGCCTATCCTTTGACCCAGAAATTCTTAGGAAACTGGGTTAAGGAAATCATACGAAATGCCCACAACGATTTCTGTACCGGGACTCTTACCGACACATCGTTACAAAAATGTAAAAATGTTAATAATCTATTTAACAAGAAGGTTTAAGAAAAAAAAAAAAAAAACAAAACCCAAACAGGTAAATCCAGGCAATGAAAGCCTGGGCAGCCATCACGTGATTAACGGGGATCCTGTAGCACATGACAAGGAACTTCACAGTCTAATGCTGAGAACGAGAAGTCTCCTAGAATGATGATTTACAGGGTTCCCCTTTCTGCTAAAAGGGCCACCTGTGGGTAGTAGGGTTATGGTTGCTCTTTATTTTTCCTCTTTCTGCTTGTCTACATTTTAACTTTTACCATGTGCATTTTTTTTTAACAGGAGGGAAAGAAAACATTACACAAGCAGAAGAATTGAAGGAGAAACGTTACATTTACAGCCTTTTCTAAGCATTTACGTGGGAGACGTAGTCAGACCTGGGGAGGAGTCACAGGGCTCCCAGTAGTGCCCACAGCCAAGGAGGGCTTGGGGCTCAGACAATGCCACGGGGCGTCTTCACAGTGATTATATCAACACACATTCTCCCTGACGTCTGGGTAAGCCACACCTCCCAAACGTACAACCTGGGACCGTCCAGGCGTTCTAAGGACCACCTCTCCCCAACTCTGCTGGCTGGGGTCTGACACACTGTGGCCTTCCGCGCACATGTGTGTCGACGGGGATTCGGGACAGGATGCTTCTGGAATCCAGCGACAGTCTTCACCATCTACAAGACCATCCAATCAAAATCACCTCCACGCAGTCCACGTTGACGCAAAAATGGATAAGCCTCTGTCTTCGTAAAATACCGCAGTCTTTCATTTGCTGCGTATACACCCATCTTGCGACGCAAGCCCGGGTCTTCCGTCTAATATCCCGCCCAGGGAGGGAGCAGATTTTAAGTAAAACTATTATTTTAAGTAAAGATGGTTCCCCTCATTTCAGCCAATTTAGATATCTGTCCGTGGGAAAGATAGGACCAGAAGCCAGAACACCAAATGCTTCCATAAGGTTCTGCGTACTTAGGAGCGATGGGCCTCGAAGTTATCAGGATTTTCTGGTACTGTGGGAGGAGAAACATCAGGGCCTACGTGGACCAAAGGCCCAGAGAGGTAAGAGATGCTCAGAAGACACACAGCCCTGGGAACAAGGAAAATGGGGGTGTTATTCTTTGTGGGGCCCACATAAATGGCATTGTCTGATATGAATGATCCACCCCCCTTAACGGGGGCTCATGACCCAACACACGAAATGCATGACGAGGACAAAGACAGCTGTCCAGAAGAATCAAAATGATGCAGTCCTTGCATCCAAACGTTTCAACCCAGAAAACCTGGATTTTTGTAACTTCTGATTCTACAGACAACCGTCACCTAATGGGCCAATTTATACACGCCTCGCCCAGGAGTTTTACTGAGTTTTACCGTTCCTACAGGGCATCTATCCCAAGAATGGGAGTGGGCAAGGGCAGGCATTTGGGGGGGGGGGCAGCTTCTAATTGTACTTGTTCTGTAAAAGAGAATACTTGTTCTGGGCACCTGCCCTTCAGACAGGTGAATCTCTGCCTTGAAGAGTTTGGCCAGTACCCCCTAAAGAGCAGAGGGTCAAGATGCACAGTCGAAGGGACATGCTGTCCTCTACACAGAACTGTCCCTGAAAGGTAGCAGCATAGGCCACCCCCAAAGATGCTACTTTGCATTAGAATTATTTTGAGCTGAAAGCCACTGAGAAAAAAGCAGAGAGAAGCAAAGCTCTCTGCCTTCTCCCTACTTGCCCAAAAGCAGGACATATAGTTACAAAGATGTCCCTCCTCCCCTCTCCACCAGGAAGGACAGAGAGAAGTGTAGACCAATCAGCCTGGAGACAGCACCAGGGGAACGGACGTCTGTCGGCCTTTATCTCTATCTGCGACTGGTTTCCCCTCATGTATCTACCTTCCTGCTTTGCCGACCTTGGAAGCCTGAAATTGCTTTCTTTTGTCCTGTCATTTCTTCACAGAGTCATCGTTCTTGGTGAAGATCTGTACAAGGTGGGATTCTAAGCCACCGTCCAGAGTCAGATTTCCCTGCGGACTTCCCGACAACCATTTTCCCATGGACACATGTTAATAAACTGATTTGCTTTTTTCTTGCTAGTCTGCCTTTTTGTTATAGGGGCCCCAGAGAGCACTTAGGAGGGGGGAAGGAAAATTATTTTCCCTCCCCTACATCCTCCAGCAAAGGGCTCTTAACCAGGGAGACACCGGATTCCAGCACAGAATCTAGGGTGGGCATTTTGGAAAAGCATCCCTGGTGTGTGTGATGCCCTCCCCTGGCTAAGAACACAATTTTCACACTCCAATGGCAGCCCCTAAGCCACGTACGATCACCGGAAGCCCCCACCCCGTGTGAACTGTGTGCTTCATCCAGAGTAACGCCCTCACGGGGCTGTGACCTGACCTAGGAAGTAAATGAGCCCGTGTCACAATGTGGGGACAATTTCTGCACGACTGGCGCAACGTGGCTTACGATGGCTTTCCACGCTGGCCCCACCATCTTCATTCATCTCTCCTTTTCCCAAACTTAGTCGGTAACACTGAAAATAAAGTCACAGTTTTTAGAAAGATCTGAGCTTCTGTGTTCAGACAATGGGGAAAATAGCCAACCTCATCCAGCCAAAGGAGTTAAACATGCCACCCTATTTCTCATATTCCTTCTTCCCCTTTTCTCTGGGTCATCTATACCTGGACCATTTTTCCTTATAGAACTCACGGCTGTGACCACTTCTTCTTGCGAGATCACGTCTACGTGGGTTTCCTACCGACAGCTCAGGGGGGTGCCGAGGACAACAGATCGTAACAAAATGGACTGAGATCCCCCTGCACCCACACAATGCTCAGTGCTCCTCAGGACACGAGGCCAGCACCTAGCAGAGCCAGGACTGAAACCCAGATAGGTCTCACCCCCAAACCCACGGTCTTCTGCTAGGTCTCCCTGACGATCACCGTTTCTCATGCAGGCATAGATGGTGGCTTTGCAGCCTTATAATTTTAACAGATCGGACCACAATCCCCTCATCACGCCACAGCCCTTCATCCATGTCTCTTAATTGATCCCTGGCCAACCTGAGCAAACGGCCCCTGAGAAGGACCATTTCCTAAACAACACGGGGATGGGGACACAACCCACTCCTACCACTGAGGGAGTTACTCAGAAAAAAAAAAAAGCCCTTTTTTCCATAAAGACAGCTGGGGTTGCTGACATGAACAGCTTTTAGAGATCGTGTAGACTCTGGGGGATGATCTGAACATCGTATTCCAAGATTATGGGGAAAATGATACAATCTCGTCAAGACTTAACCAAGAACTAAATGAACAGACACACACACACACACACACACACACACACACACACACACACACACAAAACTCTTGAAAATGTTTTTGCAACATTGTCCATATGTTTTCTCTTTTAACATTAAATTTGGCCATCTGAAGGATAATAAAGTTGTTCCATGACAATACTTACTGAGTTCTTGGAGGGAAACAATAGCTGGAAACTTTTTCCCCCTAAATTCTGAAAGCCAGTGGGAATGCTATAGCTTTCACTTTACTCTTTCACAACCCACCTCTGGACAGCGAATCTCATGTGGATCCCCACCCTTTCCTGGCCAGAGAGGTTTCTGACAGGACCACAGGGAGAGGTGGTTTGTGGAAAGACAAGACAGCTGGCTCCTAAGTGACCCTGACATCAGCAAGGCTTTGTTGGGTCATCCGACAAAGGACCTAGCACACAGGCCCTGAGCCAGGGCTCTGTACTCTGTGGCTCTCTGCCGGTCGTGGAGAGGTCAACGCCAAGACTCGGGCTTGGATCCTGACCTCAAGGATCATACAATCTAGAGGAAGAAAACGGTCCTCACAATGTAGCAAATGCATCACGTGAAAATGACCTAAAAGTCCTGGGAGCTGAGACTTGAGGGAATGAGACTGGAAGATGCACGGAGACCGTGGCATGGCCTCGTGAGCAGGGAGCGTTGCTGAGAAGGGTGGTCCACAATCACAGTGGGCTGTAGCGAGGTTTGGGCATGGTCTGGGCCCACGGTTCTCAACCAAGGGTGATTCTGTCGTGCGCCGTCCCCCCTCCCCCCACCAGGCAACGTCTGGAGATATTTGGTCACAAATGGGTTATTTGCAGAACCCAGGGACGCTGCTGAACACCGTACAATGCACAGACAGCCCCCACAACAGAGAATGATCCGGCCCCAAACGTCTGGCTGCTGAGGCCTACCGAAGGCAACAGGGGGAGGGGCACTGAGACAGCTCCAGCCGAGGTCAAGGTGAGAAGCAAGAACAATGAACACCTACCAGCAATCACAGAAATACCAGCTCAGACCACGAGGCTGGGTTTTTTTTCATCTTGGAATTTGCAGAACTCAGCAGATGGTCACCTCATCTTGGCCAGGCACCTACAGCAAAGGCCTCTGCAACGCTGAGGAAAGAAGTTTTCACCCCGGCCTCTCCCGGAGTCTAATTTGGTGCCGTGCCTCAAGAACCTCACAAGGATTGATAATCTCTGGCCCAGACGTTCCAGTTAAAGGGTTTTTTCCAAAAGACAATAACATAGCAAAGCCTATACACCAAGTGCTCACATTAATATTATTCCAAAAAGTGAAAACGGAGTAACAACTTGAAGGGCCAAGAATGAAGAAATAAATAAAACTACGATATGGCCGTAAGACACACCCTTTCAGTCAATAAAATTTCCTTTGTAAAGTACTGTTAATATCAGGAAATATTTATGATATAGTTCTAAGTGGCAGAGACCCAGAGGGAAATTACATCTATAGCAGAATCTCAACTATTTCAAAGAAAAAATAAGTATGCATAAAAAACAATGGGACAAATACACCAAAGTATTAGCCGTGATTATTAAGCTTTTTATTCTGCTTTTTGTTATTCTCAGTTCCCTATAATGTATTCGTCTCATGGTCAGAAAAATAAATCTGGATATAGAAATTCATGGAGGCAGCATGGCTCAGTCGGATGGGTATCTGAGTTCGGCTCAAGTCCTGATCCCGTGGTCCTTGAGTTCAAGCCCCGCGTCAAGCTCTGTGCTGACAGCTCGGAGCCTGGAGCCTGTTTCGGATTCTGTGTCTCCCTCTCTCTCTGCCCCTTCCCTGCTCGTGCTCTGTTTCTCTCTCTCAAAAATAAACATTAAAAAAAATTTTTTTTAACGGGCCAAGATCTTAACAGACACCTCACCAAAGGAGATACACAGACGGCAAATAAGCATACGAAAGGGGCTCCATATCCTTTGTCATCAGGAAAGTGCAAATTAAAAACCACAACGACCTATGACTAAACACACCTACCAGAACGGCCAAAATACAGAACACTGACAACACCAAATGCTGGTCAGCCCAGGGAGCCACAGAAACTGTCAGTCGTGGCTGGTGGGACCGCGACATAGCACAGCTACTTTGGAAGACGTTTCGGCAGCTTTGTACAAAACGAAACATACTCTGGGAAGGCTTCTAGCAAAGGCAAACAAACCAACAAAAACTAAACATGCTCTTGTCATGGGATCCAGCAATCACAGTCCTCTGGTATTTATCCAGCTGGGCGGACAGCTGAAAACTCCTGTCTACCCAGAAACCTGTGCCCAGATGTTTATAGGAGCTCTGTTCACAACTGCCAAAACTTCGAAGCCTCCAAGATGTCCTTCAGTAGGTGGTAGGGAAACTGGCCCATCCACACAAGGGACTCTGACTCAGTGCTCTAAAGAAATGCGCCATGAAGCCGTGAAAAGACACAGAGGAATCTTAAATGTGTATTACTAAATGAAAGAAGCCAATCTGAAAAGACTACATACTATGTGATTCCAACTATAGAACATTCCAGAAATGGCAAAACCGTGGAGACGGTCAAATCAACGGTTGCCAAGGGTTAGGGGGAGGGAAGATGCACGGGTAGAGCACAGAGGATTTTTAGGGCAGCGAGACTATTCTCTAGGATACTATAATGGTGGATACATGCCATTATATGTTCGTTGCAACCCATAGAACATACGGCCCCAGGAATAAACCCTAGAAGAAAGCCTTTGAGTGATTATATCAATGTAGGTTCGTCGATTGTGACAAATGTACCACTCAGGTGGGGATGTTGATAGCAGGTGAGGCTGGGCATAGGTGGGATGCAGGATACGTGGGAAATCTCTATACTTTCCTCTCAAATTTGCTCTGAGCCTAAAACTGCTTTAAAAAATAGTCTCTATAGGGGCACCTGGGTGGCTCAACTGGTTAAGCGTCTGACTCTTGGTTTCAGCTCAGGTCATGATCTCACGATTCTGTGAGTTTGAGCCCCGCATCGGGCTCTGCGCTGACAGTGTGGAGCCTGCTTGGGTTCTCTCTCTCCCCCCTCTCTGTCCGTCTCCCACTCCCACTGTCTCTCTCTCTCTCTCTGTCAAAATAAGTAAACAAATAAAAGCAACAGGCTATGTTAAAAAAAGAAAACAACAATATCATCTCTAGATGCTCAAGCCAGAAATCTGGACGTCCACCTTGCCACCTCTCTGGCTCCCTCCTCCTGAGCTCACCAGTACTAAAGGCTTGTGAGCTCCGCCGCCAGACTTCTCCCACCTCCCCAGCCTCCACGATAGCTCTCACCTACTCCCCAGCGATGGTCTCACCTGCTTCCACCTCTCAGCCTCTGAGAAGCAAGACAATCTTCCGAAAGCGTACATCACATCATCACTTCTCGCTGCACTTAGGATAAAATTGTAAATCCTTATTCTGGTCTCTAAGCCCCTCACCCTGACCGTGACTCTGGCTTCAGCTCACGTCTCCAGCCTCACATGGCACCACTTGGTATGTTGCAGGGGCACCAGCCTTCTCAGCAACTCACCATTCAAAGCTTTGGCACACGCTGGTCCCTCGACTCGGGCTTCAAGAAGCGACTTAAAAGCCTCTCCAGCAGAAAGTCCTTGCTCATGCCCCTCTTCTGAACAAAGCCAACCCTGTTAAAGTCTCTTGTGGTCCTTACCACCCCCCTAGAGCACTGACCACAAGCTACAATTACACACGTATTTTAGGGGTATCAATTGGATGACTGTCTTCCCACCAGACTGGAACCTGCATGTCGGGAGACCACACCTAGGTTCCGTTTCAGCAGTGTGGAGTGATAGCCTCACCCAGGGCCTGATACCATGGCTGACACAATAAGTGTCACGGGGGTGAGGGAGGGACACTGGTCTGGCACTAGCAGGGGATGCCAGCACTGGACGCATGCCCAAACCACTCACTGACACGGGCAGGTGGCACAGAAGTACCTGATGCCAAGGTTGAACCTCAGTGGCACTTGTATCTCTGGGGGGGTGGGGGGTGGGGGGTGGGAGGGCGGAGGTTGGAAGAGTTAAAGAAAGCCTGGAAGGTCCTGGTCAGAAAAGGTGGCAGAGAACCCAGAGTCATGAGGGCGCTGGAGGTCCAGGATGAGAGAGCTCCTCCCTTTGACTCTGAGCACCCTTTCTACACTCTGGGAATTACCCTGAAAGCTGGACTTCTCCAACCAGCTTCTGTGACAGAAAACCACAGCCAGAACAATACACGAATTAACAGGCTGGCAGAGAAGAGTTCAGGACGCGATCTGTCCACCTCCCTCCTTCCACAGGTGAGAAATGAGAGGCTCTGGGGGCAAAGGACCCGCCAGCATCCCCCAGAGAGCTGGTCCCTGAGCAGGGAGCGACATACTCTTCCTGTGAAAGCCCAGAGAGCTAATACCGTAGGCTTGGTGGGACACGGGTCTCTGTCCCCACCGTCCAACTCTGCTGTCCAGTGAGGAAGGAGCCCTGGAACGGCGTGCGGGTGAAAAAGCAGGGCTGTGTCCCAGGGAGACCTGATCTGCAGACACAGGCGGAGGTTTGAGTTTGCCCCCCACCCCTCCCCGGGCCGCAGTTTGCTAATTCCTTCTCTCCCATCTGCTGCTAGATACCACGGGTCCCAGTTTCGCTGCTCATTCGCCAGCTGACTCGACCACCGGCTGCCTTAGTTTACTGTTAACAATAAAACAAAACACAAGGGGCTCCGGGGTGGCTCAGTGGGTTGAGCGTCCGACTCAGGCTCACGTCGTGATCTTACGGTTCACGGGTTCACGCCCCACGTCGGGCTCCGTGCCGACAGCTCAGAGCCTGGAGCCTGCTTCAGACTCTGTCCCCTTCTCTCTCTGCCCTTTCCCCGCTTGTGCTCTCTCTCTCTCAGGAATAATAAATGAATAAACTTAAACACACACACACACACACACACACACACACACACACACACACAAGCTCATTCCACCCGATTCTTCTTTTATAGCTTCACAAAACGTAAGAAGACATGGTCCGAAGACTGTTTACATGGTCCTCAACCACGTTCCTTCAGCACGAGAGAGTGCGGTCACAGTAGAAATGTGGGCCAGCCACTGGGAGACAAACTTCCCATCCAGATGGCGGAAGAAGCCCCTGGAGACCACAGAGGGCTGGGCAGGCACTTCCGGCCACGGCGACACCACCAGCGCACCTGACCATCAGCCACCCTGTGGGCTCTTCCTCCCAAACAGCCCCACCCCTGACCAGCTCTCAGCACACCCACCACCGCCGCCTGGTTCAAGGCGCCGCTCCCAGACCTGCAGTGCCCAGCCTGCATCTGCTGAATGAGTAGACGTCAAGGGTGGGGGGAAACGAGTTCTCCCCGGTCCTCTTTGGACAGGGGCTGAGGGCCACGCCCAAGCCTACGCCCCCACCTCACTGCCCCCGGGCCAGCTGTGCGAGATCCCCGAGTTGTTCTGGAGAAGTATGAGGTCACAGGGGGGCAAGGGAGATCGAGCGACATGCACCGTGATGCCCTCCACCCACCCCGGCGGCTGGGAGTCCACCACGACTGTAGCAGTTGGCGGGTACAGAGTTGCCTCGCCCACGGTCACATCCCCTCCCCAGGGGGAATAAAGGCACAGCCCCCTCGCCTCGACTCGGAATAGCTATGATGGGCCATCCCAAATTCAGAGTTCCCTAAGGCCTTCATTACAACTGCACCCCAGAGTGACTTCTCCCTCTGCCCATTCCTGCTTTTTTCCCTTCCCATCCACGGATGCCAAGACCACTCCCTAATGAACGGCCACCAATCTCCATCTCGGAGTTGGGTCTCCCGAGGATCCAACACGCAAGACTGGCAACCAGGGCGAAGTCTGTTTGGGAGGATGAGTGATTCGGCGTCAGCAAAGGACAGCCAGTAGGGCCAAATCTGGTCCACTGCCTGTTTTGGTAAAGAGAGTTTTATGAGGACACGGCCACACTCATGGATGTAGGCCTTGTCTGTGGCTGCTTCTGATCTGCAACAGCAGAGCTGAGTAGCTGCTGCGGAGACCATCTGGCCCTTTGCCAAAAAAAGTCTGTAGACCCCAGCCCTAGATCGTTAAAGGAAAATCACATATGTAAAATAAGTTTCCTCAAAGGTCTCCCGGCCCCTCGAGGAAGCAGTGCTCACGGGACTGAAGGAGCTGAGCCTGTTGCAGACTTCTCTGGCAGGTCTGGCCTCTCGGCATACAGCCTGTCATTTTCCCTGAGTGACGGAAGAGCTTTCGTCACGCCCTAAACCCCACTCGCTACCCACGTGTTAGATTACAGCAACAGAACAGTGGGAGGCACAGCCCTCACTCTGTGACCCGGCAGGGATCCGGTCGCTCCTCTCCAGTGAATCCCCTCCAGACAGTCGCACCTTTGATCACCAGCGGTGCCAAGCAACACCGGAGACGTCTCAGACCAAGGCCACCGGCAGCCTGAGCACGGACTGGGGCACGCAGAGACGGAAACTCCACCACAGAGCATCAACCTTTGGGACACGTGAAGAACAGGACCTTCGTAAGTCTCTTCTCCAAGAACATCTGACAAACTTCGACGGATGTCTTGGGGACAGGGGGAAGCTTCAGATCTAGGCCACACGCGCAAAATGAAACCGGCAATAAGTTATGGATCAAAGTCAATCCTGTTTCAGGCAGGCAACACCCAGCAAAGAGACAACTACTCAGATCGGCACTGTAGACCCCACGGAACACCACGAGGAAGGGGGTTTCAGGCTGGGAAGGACTTCTGAGCCAATACATTTTCACTGTACCAAATCACGTGGTTTTTTACATTTGATTAGAAATTAACTGCGCAGCCCCCTCTCCTGTTAGGTTCTGGCCACCAGATACTACTACTCTGCATGTCCGTGAGTGGTCTTCCAACAGCCCCTTCGCGGTGACAACGGAAGATGGCGACTGCCACTGAGAGGGTTCCCCACCCATCCGACTCCTCTGCCTCGGGCTGCTGCTGGGAGGGTGCAGAGGGGGGGAAGCCAAGTACCCAGGACTGTTCTCAGCTCTGACATTTCATGGCCACGTGGACTTGGGCCTATCATTTTATTTTCAAGACTCATTGGTCCTACCTAACAGGGATAGCGACAGGGAAAGTGATACTGTGTTTACAGAATGGTTTGAAAGATTCCACGGCGGATGTCGGCCAGGGCCTGGCGCCCAGGGTCTGCGTGGTACCGGCCGTGGTTGTTGGTAGGATGGCCTGCTGGTGGCAGTGAAGCCTTCCTTACGGCGGGGCAGGGAGCTGTGCCACGTCCCTCTAGCGGGCACCGGCAGGAGACGCCCCGACAGCAGAGATACAGGGAATAAACCCACAGGGACTGAGGAGAGAGGCAAAGCAGGAACCCATTCCTAAGCCCCCAGCCGCTAGAAAGAGAACAGGTCCCCCTCTGTCCGTTAGAACGTGATGCCCCAGTAGACATGGCCTATCTGTACCGTATCAAATGTCTGCAAGTCTCACAGTTTCTCTCATCTTGGCCGTCTTTCTGGGTGCGTCCGGGAGGCTCACTCTAGAATACAATTTGGAGCACTTCCTGTCTGATGACCTAACCACTGGAACCGAAGCCGCCTTGCTTCTGTTTGCAGAATCTCCCAGGCCGTGCCTCCCTTGAGGCTGAATGTCACTAAGGCGGCTCGAGAGGACGCTGCTCACCTGGGATTTGGGGATCCTTCAGATAAAAAGAATCAGATTCAGTAACTATGAAAACATGAAGACCTGGTCACGGCAAGTGGAGCCACGGGGGGCCGTCGAGAACGCCCCGGACAAGATCCCAGTTGGGGACAGGAAATACAAACAGCTCCTCAGAGTTTTAATGAGCGTTGCCCCTGTCAGAAAACACTTGCCATAAGGCTCGAAAAGCTCTGTCAAGACGAAGGTCAGCGAGCTCCGCCTCGAAGTGCTGGGTAGCTTAGCACACGACAGACTGTGATGGTTACAGCCCATGAGTCGTGCTTATAAATCTCAGGCAAAACTTCAACAGCCTGGACAAGAAGCACATTCTTGGGACCTGGGAAGGCATACGCTCCATCGCAAACTAGGTTCTGAGTGCGAAAGTATGAAAGTACGGGGCGGGTCGTGTGTGTGAATGAACGCGTGTGCCTGTGTACACATCTGAGGCGTGTGCCCAGGATGGCGAGCTCAAGGTTCTGTGGCTTTGAGCTTGATGACTGAGGGATCCAGAGTCACAAGGACACTCTCACTTCACAGATTTCACCTCAGGAAAATAGAGCAGAAGGTTTTTTTTCCAAGCTAGAGGGGACCTTCCAGAACACCAAATGCCCCTCTTCTCTAGCTCCCCAGATGCAGAAACAGGCTCAGAGAGCCAGCGTGGCTTGTCTACATTCCCTGCGCTTGAAAATACGAGATCAGTAACTCTAAAAAAGGTGATCTGGCCTCCGTGAAGATCTTTCCTCAAATGATCCAATGAGACCACGTGATTCAGAGCCACTCAAATCCTGCATGTGGACTCTCTGGGATATGGAGTTGTTCTGAGGGAAGTCGGCCCACAGGAAGTAGAATTCGTTCATACTGTTGGCCTAAGAACATCAGTTACACAAGCAGCCATTCCACAAAGTCAAAATCAAATATCTTCTCCGCACCAAAGCCAAAAAATAAGTTGGGGTGGGGGATGGATTTTCTCTGTTTATGCTCCTCTATTCTGAAATCAATGTTTGAGACCTTGCTCTAGTGATTTTTAAAGACCCTTTCGCGAAGGTGCCATAAATCCGAATGATTATTTCACACCATGAGACACAAGAGACACAACCTAAACACCAGGATATGCTCTGGCGTGGGGGTGGCAGGCATATAACAATGTGGATTGTACGTTTCCAGTAATCTGTATCAACAAGGAAAAGGAAGTGGTTGACTTGAACAATTTCTTAAAACACTAAATTGAGGCCCAGTTTTGCAACACTGAGAGAGGCTTGCATTTACTTTTTGCAGTAAGCTTGTCAGACTCAGAGGCATTTCAATGGTCTAATCAACCTGAAAGCCATGTCAAATTGCCTTAAAAATCTCTGAGCATTCAATATATACACTCTTGTTAAAATTAATTACATCATTTACCATTTCTACGCGCATTATTGCTTAAAATGTTTTACAGCCATTTTTATTAATTAATAAAGCCTTAATGGACAAAAATTACACTATAAAATTATGGTGCGTATGCTGCATTTCCAATTTTACTACTATTATCTTTAAGTATTTTCCCCAAGTGGAAAGTCACTAATTCATAAATCAGAGTCTCTCGCAAAAAGTAAAACTGAAAATTGGAAGTTTGAACAGAGAACGAAATCTGGCCTGGGGCTAAGACCTGCTCTCCTCTTCCCTGATCTCCTAAGAGAGGTGAAAGGTACCCAGGGAGGCTGTCCTTGGGAATTCTCCCTGGCCTTCGCAGTGGTAGAAATAGCAGCAAATTCTAGCCGAGTTGCCCCAGAAAACACAACCAAGGAAGCAGAAAACTGCGGTTTTTGCTGTTTCGCAGGTAGAATCCCCAGTGTGCTTCTTTTTGAAAATGTCCCAGAATTACTAATCTCCCCCTCACCACACACACACACACACACACACACACACAAGAATTCTAAGACCAATCCATAAATACCAACTATCTGATTGAAAGACAAGAAGTACAGCCCTCTAGACGCCTCCAAACCCTCAGATGTTCAGACCAGAGAGACAAAAGCCTCGGGGAGCAGACAGCACTTTGCCCTCATCACCCTGTTTTGGAACATCATGGACCTAAATTAACTTCATTTGGGGGCTATCGCCTCCTGCTCGTTACATGGCAGGGTGTGGCGCTACCGTTGGAAACAAAACTCTGAGGGAAGGTCTCTTACAATCTAGAAAAGTATCTGTGCATATCTAAGGAGGACATCAACACCGAGCCATCAATCGCCGGTTAAGAGCCGAGCAGACAAAGCAATGCTCCTGAGAAGCGCTTTTTGGAGTAAGTTACGTAGAAGAAACTCACTATCCCCCTTGGCAGGGCACTTGCATAGATTACCCGACGGATGCGGATCTGTCCTTGGCGGCCCCACCTCCCGAGGAGGGGAGCGTCCCTCACCTGCTGTGTAGCTCCAGCCAGGAATGTGAATGGACAGCTGGTTGGCACCGTCACCGGCGTGTCGAGCTGCGCAATCCTCTTTCCCTTTTCTTCCAGTGACCTGGTTGGCTCCCACCTCCGAGAAGGCTGTATTTTCCAACAGAGGTGAGCCACTCCAGGCACAGGCGCTGGGCCGCAAATGCACCTGCTCCGGCGACGGGTTCTCCTTCAAGAGACTTTTGTGCAAACCTGGGTTCCAGCGGGGGCCTAGGAGGGTCTGATTCCCCTCCGCGAGCTCCGGCTTCAAGGCTCTGCTCATTGGCCCTCCGTTCTCTGTGCCATCTACTCCATCTGGTGTCAATCTGTGTGAACTACAATTTAGGTGGAGCGACAGGACCGACCTGTGCATTTTAGGGCCAGCAAGTTGAGGTTGCTCGATGGGGACAGAGAGGGACCGGTCTAGATAGTAAATGGAATTCGGACACTGCTGAGACACCCTGAGATGGATGCAGGAGCTGAACACCAGCGGCCTCTTTCCCACCCGCGGGGCCCCTGGAGGAAAACCGTTCTCTCGGTTGTCCACATTGGTGACCCAGCACTCGTGACCCCCGCACGGCCGGGGATGGGTCTCGGGAAGCTTCAGCGTCACCACAGAGGAGTTTCTGGAGAACTCCGTGCAAGCGAATGGTCCATGGTGCGGGCGGGGATAGGTACCCCCGGCCGGAGCAGAGGGGTCCCCGAGCAGAGCGCCCTGGGCCGCGCACTTGGTGCACAGAGGGTCCCCCACGGCCTCCCACGCCAGGGCGCTGGCTGGGGGGCCCACGCGCCTGGCCGTGATGGTGATGGATGCAAAGCCCCTTTGGGGGCCGCTGCACGGCTTCTCCTCATTGGACGGCAGCTCGGGGTCAGGTCCCGGCTTCCGCGCAGGTGTCTGGATGGCCCGCTTGCCGGGAAGGAGGGCGAACGCCCGGCTGATGGAGACCCCGCTGCGGGTCGCCCGAGATGGCTTCGCGGGACGTGCGTGCAGAGCGGACGCGCAGGGCGCGGGCAGCGCCGCCCGGTTTGCCTTTGATTTATTCTCGTCAATCAGCTGTGAAATGACTACGGATGAAATCATTTTTGGGTTTTGCGATGCCAGAGTCTCCTGCAAATGGGAAAAGATGGCAATTATTCAAGCAGTCCATTGTAACGCAGGCAGCGCACTCTCTTTCAAGGCCCAAGAGGACGTCCGGAACCGTGTTCTCGTCCAAGGCCGTCCGCCCCACACATCTGACACCACCTCTGCGTGCTCAGGAAGGCAGAACACCCAGATCCGTTTACGAAATGGTTATACCCTCTGGAAATCATTCTTCTGACTGGGGAATGGGTTTTCTCTGCTGGGTACCTAACCATGTTTGTGTCCCCGGGTATCCTCGAATTTCAATAATTGCCTCCACCAGGCCCAGGAGCACCTGAATAGAGGCTCACAGCCTCATGGGGGAGGCAGGACCCAGTTCTAGAGCAGGGCTGGGACTTGGGGGCACCGGTTTGTGTGAGAGAGTCCTCCTCCCTCCTCCACGGGGAGCCCTCTCCCTGCCTGGGTCCCTAACCCCCTAACACAATCTCCCGCCTTTACTAGTGTAGACTGCATTTCAGTGGTTCCCCATGCATGCCATCATGGGGGTCAAATCCCAGACAGCAGAGCAAGAGAAATCAGACACCCAAGCTGGGCAGTTACCTAGACTAACACAGCGACCGTGATAATCACTTATCAGCAAGGGGAGGGCCACTGAAACAGACAGGTGGAGCTTTGTCGCATGTCAGTGCCCAGGGGCATGTCAGTGCCCAGGCATGGTTTCTGTCCGGCAGAGGGATCAAGGTGTTCCATGCTTCCTTACCAGCAGATCTACGTCCAAAACAACACGCTGAGATTTTTAAGAAAGCATCTGACCAGGTCAACACCAGGCGGAGGAAGCTCTTCCGTCCCGGTTTTGTTTTTAACATGCGTATGCGTAAACGATCGCAGAAAGCTACGTGGGCGACCGCCTGCAGGGTCACGGGCCCCCATTTTGATGCTCATTATCCCACACGATTAGGACGAACCCTTGCCTGGAACGGCACAGGACCCCAAATAATACGGTAACGACTCAATTCCCACCTCGTGCGGAGCCTGGAGGCTTAATTGGTGCTCAGCAGGTAGGCGGCAATTTCCAAGCTCCGAGGGGCCTGAGAATCACCTGGCCTGTTACAACTGCACGTTCCCCAGGCTCTGGAGGTTCGGACGGTGAGGGTCTGTGGGCAGGGCCCAGGCATCTGCGGCTTAACCAACACCCCCGTGAGCCTGGGGTAATTGATCCGGGGAGCACGCTTTGAAAAACACGAACAGAGGGGCACCTGGGCGGTTCGGTGGGCTAAGCGTGTGACTCTCGGCTTAGGCTCAGGTCATGACCTCACGGTTCGTGAGTTTGAGCCCCGTGTCGGCCTCTGTGCTGACCTTGGGGAGCCTCCTTGGGATTCTCTCCCTCCCTCTCTCTCTGCCCCTCCCCCCCTCAGATTACACATTTAAAGAACAAAAAAGAAAAACACGAACAGACCGTGAGACTGCCAGGCTTTTCAAGGATGGGGAGCCCTTGTGTTTGATGACAGAAAATGTTTCTCTTTCCCTACGATGTGATAAGAAAGCACAAAACTTCCTTTTCTTCAGAGCAGGATTAACACTCATTTATGCAACTAATGTAATGCTTTCCTCCACCCGGACTTCTGACGAGGGGCCCAGGACGTGTGATCTTAGCACCCCGGGCTCATTGCATTCTTACTGTTCGACGCGGGAAGACGGTCCACTTCTCTTTCTTGGTTTTTTTCTTTCGTTTTTCCTGTTTCCCAGGGCAATCTCTAGCACCTTACCCATGATTCGATGTGAAAGATACATGGGAAGTTGGACATTCAAAAGACCACACCAGACAGGTGACGAACACACAGAGCCGCCTTAAAATTTACTTCGGTTCCTTAAAAATCAAAATATCACGGCTACCTTTGCCCAGATGGCTAATGGGAGCTCTGCCTGCGGCCTCGTCCTCAGCGCTTCTCAGCCCACGTTGCCCACAACAACCCGGGAGCTTGTAAAAACCCTCAAGCGCAGGCCGCATCCCCACACCATGACGTCAGAACCCCTGGGGGTGGGGCCCAGGCATCAGCGTTCTTGAAGTTTCCAGTGTGATTCCAGCGGGCAGGGGATGCTGAGAACTATTGCCAGATGCTTCTACGACCCCTCTGTCTCTGCTTCCAACGGTGCCCCCTCCATGGCTGTAGTTTGCATACAAGAAAATTGCAAGGCCCCTGGTGCTGCATTCGGTTTGACACGGTACGAAGCCCCTCCCACTTGACACTTAGTTCTGATAATAATTGAGCCTGTGCACCCCACCCAGTGTATAATCATCCCTACTAGGAATTCCTCTGACAACAGTCTCTGGAGGGAAAAAAACCAAATACTCAACTTGGAAAGCGTGCTGTATTGGTCTGATTTTATACTTTATTGCAATGTCTCCCAAAGTTTGGGCCAGTAACCACTTGCATAAAAAACACCTGGTATTGGTGGGGGGTGCGGATTTTAAAAATGCAGACTTCTGGGGGCACCTGGGTGGCTTAGTCGGTTAAGCATCTGACTTCGGCTCAGGTCATGATCTCATGGTTTGTGAGTTCAAGCCCCATTCGGGCTCTGTGCTGACCGCTCAGAGCCTGGAGCCTGCTTCGGATTCTGTCTCTGTCTCTCTGCCCCTCCCCTACTCGCTCTCTGTCTCTCTCTCTCTCTCTCTCTCTCTCAAATATAAAAAATAAAACATAAAACATTTTTTTATAAAAATGAAGACTTCTGGACCCTTCCCTCCCCCTCTCTAGACATAGGTGAATCAGGATCTCTGGGGTAAGACCCAGAAGCTATGTATTTTTTTGTTTGTTTTAAAGCTATTTACTTATTTTTTTAAAAATTTTTTAACACTTATTTATTTTTGAGAGAGAGACAGAGCATGAGCAGGGGAGAGGGGGAGAGAGAGAGGGAGGGAGACAGAATCCAAAGCAGGCTCCAGGCTCTGAGCTGTTTGTTAGCACAGAGCCCGATGTGGGGCTCGAACTCAGGAACTGCGAGACCATAAGCTGAGCCTAAGTTTGACGCTCCACCGACTGAGCCACCCAGGTGCTCCTATTTACTTATTTTTTTTAAGAGCAAGGGAGGGGCAGAGAGAGAGAGAGAGAGAGAGAGAGAGAGAGAGAGAATCCCAAGCAGGCTCCTCACTGTCAGTACAGAGCTGAACTCAGGGCTCAATCTCACAAACTGGGAGATCATGACCTGAGCTGAAATCCAGAGTCGGATGCTTAACCCACTGAGCCACCCAGGTGCCCCCAGAAGCTATGTTTTTAACCACAGATACGGTGAAAGGAATGCCAGGACTCAGACCTCCTGGGGCCCATCCTGAGCACACACTGGAGGGACACCCTGGGGCTACCCTGGGAGTGGCAGGTGCCACTGTAGGAGGTCCTAGAAGCCCAGGAGGATGGGATAGAACCAGCCGCCATCTCGTTACCTCGGGCCCGGCAGACACAACCGCGACTCTGGGTCCACCCAATCCAAACGGACGAAGGAAGAACAACAACGACTGGTGTGAATTTGAACTTAATTCTGAAGCTGGGGCATCGCTCGGTATGTCAGAGCGATGCCTGACATACTGCTGTTCCTGAGGGAGAAATGCTAACAGAAGTCCAGTCCAAACAAAAGTCTGTTTGCCTTCTCTACTTTACCGGGAAGTTTGGGACATCAAAAACAATGACAGATGTGAAAGTATACACCTGAAAATATGAACATGTTCTCTAACTCCAGGGTATGACTTTTTCTGTGATTTAGCAGAAATCAGAGGATACCTGAGGTACTGAAACCTCTGGAAGAATGAGGGGGGCATGGGGGTATTTATGAGGAAGGCGTTTGCGTTTATTGGAATTACATAAACGGAATGAACCCGTTACGTACCCAGTACACTGCGGTTCTGTCAATGGGAATGTAGAATGAATGAAACCTTTTTAGATGTAAAGTTTGTCATTATAACATAGGGTCGCGATCGAACCCTTTATTAACTCATCAGAAATATCTACTGATCATCTACTACCTGCCAGGCTGAGGACACCTCTTGGCCCCATGGCGTTGACAGACTGGCGATAACACCAAGCAGGTAATCCAATTGTCAGGACTGCGATTATTGGTTAAATCTTACTGTGTTTTTTCAGATGTTTACACTCAGCTTTGACAAAAGCCCCATTGGATAGACTGAGAAACGTTAAAAACGAAACACTATGCTCTTTGCCAATTAATATGCATCCTAGACTCATATGGGAAGTTCTGTCAAATCCTATTTTCTCATGAAGATCCATTAAATAATGAAAGTTGAGGTCCAACCCCTTAAAAATTCGGGCCGTTGGGGGTGCCTAGGTGGCTCATCCAGGTGGACGTCCGACTTCGGCTCAGGTCATGTCTCACAGTTTGTGAGTTCGAGCCCCGCCGTCGGGCTCTGCTCTGACGGTGCGGAGCCTGGAGCTTGCTTCAGATTCTGTCTCCCTCTCTCTTTGCCCCTCCCCTGCTCACACTCTGTCTCTCCCTCTCTCAAAAATAAAATAAAAACATAATGAATAAATAAATACCCGGACTGCTGTAACAAAGCACCACAGTCTGAGTGGCTCCAACAACAGAAATACTATTTCCTCCCAGTTCTGGAGGCTGGAAGTCGGAGGACAAGGGGTCAGCAGGGATGGTTCCTTCTGACTCTTCCCCCCGCGCCCCCACCCACCACATCTTTGCATTTTCTCCTTTCAGTGTCCTAAACAGCCTTACAAGGGCATCAATCATATTGGATAAGGCCCACCCTCATGACCTCATTGAACCTAAATTACCTCCTGAAAGATTCTGTCTCCAAACACAGTCAGACCCTGAGGCACTGAGAGTTAGGGCTTTGGCACATGCATTTGGAGCTGGGGGGAGACACAAGCCAGTTCATAACAGACTACAATACACCACTTTGTGTCCAGATCTTCTTCCGGGGCTGGGAAACCAAGAAAGACAGGACACACAGGTGCTAGTCGATGCTCCTAACTTGGCCCACTGCTTTTAAATCAGGGCAACTTCTCAGAAAAGCAATCCCTTCTTTCACATCAAATATCTTTCCCAGTGAAGCTATCCCAGGGTGCCACTCCACTGTCCTTTATATTGGGTTAACTGAACATGGCTTTGGGGAAAAAAAGGTATCTTTTATCTAAAATAAGATTAACTGATGTAAGATTTGATTTGAAAAGAAAATAATCTTGCATTTAAAGTAGAATGTTCAAGGTCAGAGCAAGGTCGAATGAATAGCTGCGTATCGCGTCTTGCTCTGGCAATAAATCACCCGTTTCCTGACCATCCTCACACAATACGGGCATCTGTACATTTTCTTTCTCATAAATGCTGCTTTAAGACATTGATTGCTTTTAAATGTTTCAAACATGATCTTGGAGGGCTGGTAACTGCTTTCCCAGTTTTATTCATCTTATTGACTGCTTTTAACTTTATGCCTTAAGGCACATTGCTAAGAAAGGCACCATCTCATAAACCAAAGGAAGAAAGAGATAAGTGGCGGATGGTCAGAGACATCGGATCCTGAGCTGCTGGAATGGGGATGCTTCCATTCTTGTAGCAATTTATTTCTCCAAAGGATAAGCATCTAATCCAACCTGTGGCCTTGAAATCTATATTTTCCTCCACTTGACAATTCTTCCCTTTTCCAGGGTTGCTCTGCAGCCTACCGCTATGCTCTCCAGATGGATTCTTTGGCCCCGTATCTGCACGGATACACTCCACAGTCACCTCCGTGCTAGCCGCAAGCATGCTTACTCCTATTTGGTGGATCCAGAATCATCACCACCAAGTCCTCTGTCAACCTAGTGGTGTTTCGTCAGGGACGTAAGAGTGTTTTCAAACATATGAGTTCTCTCTGGCATGTAGCAGTAGGGAAAGGCCGTTTTAAGATAAATGGAAGAAATGGAGTCTTCTCCATTTCCGTCCTGAAACTTCTGTCTTTCCACGCACTTGCAAGAAACCAAAGGACTTGGTACAGTGTAATATACAGCAGTGAAAAGCTGGAAGGAATCCAAATGTCTTGCTTAAAAGGGGATCGGGTAAGTAAATCATGGCAGGCACAACTGCATCGTATTCTGTAGAAATTAAAAATAAAGATTACAAAGAATTTAAATGCCATGGGAAATTGCCTGTGATAGAATGTTATGTAATAAAAGAGAGCTATAAAAGTTGATATACATTATAGTTGTATGTAACAAAAAATTGCATGGGAAAAAGAAGGGAGCGAAATATATATAAATATTTTCTTATGCATTTCTATATTTTCCTAAGTGTCTACATGGAGCTGCCATTACTTTTGTTATCGGGAAAATTTACACGTTGTTTTTTTAAAAGAAGAAAACTCTGTTCCACATTTCATTCCTTTTAAATAATCACTTGGTTGAAGAAGTGCCTGCATATCATTTCTACAGCTTCGACGAATTTTGAAAGGGAAAGTGATCAATCTTGTGCAGGCTCGGGAGGAGAGGCGGAGATTTATGGCAGTTACCAAGGAAGGGCATCCGTCGGGAGTATTCCATCATCGCGCACCGCCCTTATAACAAACACACGGGGACAAGCTTTAAAAGCTCAAAGTTGGGAGGGAAATTTGAAAGTCACGCTACTGATCTGATCAAAGTAGATGGTCCAGATCATTCCAAAGCAGAGGCTTAGAAGGTGTGATTTCTGAGAGTTATTGAATTCTGTCACAGATAACGACCGTGTGTGTGTGTGTGTGTGTGTGTGTGTGTGTGTGTGTGTGTGTTATAGGGATCCAAGCACATAGCGCCAACGATCTATATCACTAATAACCAAACTGATTAATTTTAGCATCAGATGCTGGAATTTGCCAGCTCAGTGTGAACATCAGGTGGGAAAGATCTTCAGCTGGTATCTTGCTTCAAAAGAGTAGCGATAGACTTGATCATTATCTTGCCCTTCTTAACTGGGTACCTCCTTTCAGGGATGGTTCTCAATGATCCACTGCTCCTCCTACTCATTTCCCTCCCTGCAACCTGAGGTTCCTGCTCTTGCTTTCTGGGAACAAATTAATTATAGCCAGGCATCTTTACATCCTCAGACAGCGAGCTCGGCGCTCCCACAGAGAAAGGGCTTTCAATATTGATGACTAGATCTCAGCAGCCAGAATAGCATCCTTTCTCCATTGTGTGGGAGTTCAGGCTTGGGGTCTCTGAAGGAAATGTCAAGTTTCGTTACAGGCAGAATTAAATCAAAGGATAATACCAAAGACAAGCATTTTCGGGGGAAAGATACTTTTCACAGATACCCTTGTTACTTTAATGTGTCATGAGACGTCGATTCTTATAATTCCACAACCTCTTAGAATTACAAAAGCTCATGGCAGAATATCCACTCATGAAAGAGAACAGATGCCTTATAAACTAACGCTTTGGATGACGATTCTTTCAGGCAGGAAAGTCCATATTCTAAGATGTGTTAATTGGAGGGGCGCCTGGGTGGCTCAGTCAGTTGAGCGTCCGACTTCGGCTCGGTCATGATCTCGTGGTCCGTGAGTTGGAGCCCCGCGTCGGGCTCTGTGCTGACATCTCGGAACCTGGAGCCTGCTTCAATTCTGTGTCTCTCTCTCTCTCTGCCCTTCCCCTGCTCGATTTCTGTCTCTCTCTAGCTCTCAAAAATAAACAAACATTAAAAAAAAGTGTTAACTCGAACGAGTCTTCCTTTATGGCCAGCCCTTTGGAGCAAGGGAAGAACAGAAGCCTGGAGCCAGACAGCATATGAGCTAGGAGATTCAGGGCAAGTCAACTACTGGAGCTATAGAACTTTAGTTTCCTCATCTGCAAAATGGGTATAATAGTAATACCTCCCTCCCAGGATTATGGGAAGGATGGAATGAGTCCATCAATTAGCCAGAACCTGGTCTGTGATACATTGGTCACATTAACCCTTGTGCACAGAGTGCTTTGTTCTCTAGAATCAGAAACATACCATTTTATAAACATGACCTCTGGTTTTCTCCCTATTTCAGATTCCTGACGCTTTTTGCAGTTATAATGATGTGTACTAGAGCTTGTTAGATTTCCAATTATCTCTTCTCCACCTTCAAAATGCTGCACGACATTATTCTCTCTCTCTCACTCTCTCTCTCTCCAGCAGATAAATTTTGGTTTAAAATTGAGATTCAATCACCGTACTCTCCTATGATACTGCAAATTTACCAATTGTTGGTGAAGATTATAAAAGACTGATTAAATAGACACGGCATACTTTAAAATTTTTTAATGTTTTTATTTATTTATTTTTGAGAGAGACAGAGTGCGAGTGGGGGGGGGGAGCAGAGAGAGAGAGAGAGAGAGAGAGAGAGAGAGAGACGGAATCCAAAGCAGGCTCCAGGCTCCGAGCTGGCAGCACAGAGCCCGACACGGGGCTCGAACTCACGAACCGTGAGATCATGACCCGAGCCTAAGTCGGACGCTTAACCGACGGAGCCACCCAGGTGCCCCTGCCTTAATTCAGTTTTGACTAAACTAAATAAAATGCAAACACATCATAAGTAGGCCCATGATCACGTTTTATAGTTGGCTGCATTTTACTGGCTGGTCTAGAAGTTAGAAACATGTTACCTCGGTGAAGTCAGATTTCTTCTCTATAACATCAGACTGAAGATTTTTAAGGGCAATTTGATCATTTGAACTGTACTGGCTGTCCCGTAATCCTAGGCAAAAGGAGATAATACGGCTACTTTTTAGTAAATGAAAGGATATGATGGAATCTAGAACTCTATGGTTTCATGGCACCCTGTCAGGTATTATTATACTAGCCAAGGGTGTATCCAGTATATTCTGACTCGTGATAAAACCTTGTACATTTCCTTCTTTTATTCCATCCCCCCCACTTAGGCTCTCTGGCTTTATTATAATTTAGTTTATAATTAGGCTGCAAGATTCCTTCTTCCATGCTGTTGTTTAGAGTCCTAGATTCAGTAATAATTGAACAAGTTCGGACCGCTCACATTCTCCCTCATCCTGAGTTTACACCCAGCAGGAGAGAAAAACACACGTAAGGGGTTCCCAGCACCACCAGAGTTAAGAAAAAGCTGAAACTGTAAGACGAACTTTTATCCAATCTCTTAACACCACAGTGCTCGAAGGAGCTCTGAGTGGCCCAGACGCTGACAGTGAAACTGCTTCGGACTGGCTGAGGATAATACCTGTGATACCACTATGGGGATAAGTAAGACACTGTGGATAGCCCTCCACAGAGACACCTGCCACACTGAGAGCAGAGCCTATCATCAGAGCCAAGGGCACACGGCAGGGGGCCAAGAATCGTGAACCTGGGTTCCAGCTGCCCCACCAGCAACGAGTTTGGTAGCTGTGGACAAGTCTGTGGAACCGCTCTGTGGGATTTTCCTGTCCACCAAAGCCGCCCTGCACTCCTCTGCAGCACCGAACAGGATCCACAACCCAGCACCGAACAGGATCACAACCCAGCACCGAACAGGATCCACAACCCAGCACCGAACAGGATCACAACCCAGCACCGAACAGGATCCACAACCCAGCACCGAACAGGATCACAACCCAGCACCGAACAGGATCCACAACCCAGCAGCATTATGATGCCCGCCTGGGTGCCTGTTGCTAAGTCAGGAATGTATACCAAACACAGGAAGGAGGGTGAAGAGAAGAAGAGCTTGCGTGGTCCAGTCTCTGCAGCCCAGGGAACAACGTCACCCTCACAATACAGATACTCTGGGGAGAGTGATTTTTTCCAAAGCCTACAAAGAACGGTTCCCCAACGGCTAGTGCTGGTGACGAGGTTCTCTAAGTTAGAGAAGAGGGAGAAGCGGCTGTCTTCGTCAAGTCACGAGAAGGGCTTATTAAAAATTTACAATGTAATTGAAATAACTCGCAGAATTTCAAGCATTTTACGGAGAAAATGGTACACTATAGCACTTTGAATCTTGGCAGGTTTGCAAGGGGATCATGGGAATTTCAAGGGCCACCACTGACCCATCCAAAGCCTGCTCGCGTCCCCTCTCATCCTTGAGTGACGACGGAGCCCCCATCAGCTCCAACGCAGATGCGTGGCTACACCTCCATCTCCTTCTGTTACTGAGGGACACAGACAGTCATCCAAGGTGACGTGCACAGACCACTTTCCATGAGGCACAAATGTGAGACCTGAAAGATCTCACGGATTTCTCTGCAGGGTCGATGCATCATGATGAGCTGACAATAAAGCTGATGAAGAAGGAAATCTCCTGGTTCTACTCATGTGGCCTCGTGTTAAGAAGTCTGAAGTCAGCACAGGCTTTGGGGCCAGCTAGACCCAGAGCTGCAGCCCAGCTCAGCCCCCAGCTCACCTGCAGCAGGTGAGTTACTTGGCCTCTCTGAGTTTCTCCAGCCATAAAATGCAGAGACGAACATCTCTCGCCCAGCCTTGCCATCAAGGCCCTGAGGGCAGTGTATGTAAAGGACTTGGGCCGGGATGGGATCTGGGGTTGATGTCTGATAACCCGCACTGGTTATGACTCTTAATGAGTCTGACCAAGACAGCGCCACCTCCCATCCCAGCCTAGATGGTCGCTAGAGTCAGACCACAAGGTCCCAGGGTCTCTAGCTACATGCGTGGCTTTGGGAAAGAAACTCCGCATCCCTTGGCTCCTTGTTGTGAAAAGGGACATAATAATGGAGCCTACTTTAGAGAGGTCCCGAAAGAGATTGAGTGGCCTACCTGACCTGCCCTCAGCACAATGCCCAGAACATAATGACATGCGATAAACATGAGCTACCGGGGAGGGGCATCACCCCCAGCAGGGAGGAGGGCCAGAACTGGGCCCAGACAAGCAGGGGCTGAGTCTCAGCACTCCGCGGCTGCTGCAATATTGCCCACCAACTTCGGGGCTCAAACAGCACAGATGTGTTATCTTCCAGCTCTGGAGGTCGGACGTCCAGTGAAAATCTCACGGAGCTACAGACAAGGGACTGGCTGGCCGCACTCCTTTGGGAGGCTCCAGGGAGAATGTGGTTCCTTGCCTTTTCCAGCTTCTAGATGCTGCCGGCTTTCCTTGGCGTGTGGCCGCACGTCACTCAAGCTCTGTGTCCATCATCACTTCTCTCTCTGACCCTCCCGCCTCCCTCTTATGGGGACCCTTGTGCTTAGATTGGACCCACAGATAATCCAGGATCATGGTCCCGTCTCAAGGTTCTTAACCACATCTGCAAAGTCCCTTTTGCCATGAAAGGTAGGATGTCCACCAATTCTGGGGACTAGGATGCAGACATCCTAGTTGGGGAGACCGAGGTAGATGCATTGGATGAAATGTAGGGCCTTTAAAACAACAAATATAAGGTCTATGTAGCAACATGGGTAAGTATTCACAATGCACTGTTTATCGAAAGGGCTCAAAAACTCACGAACCACACGACGATCAAACGTGAAGACATACGTACGAGAGTTCATAAAACTGGTAAAGTTGGAACTTACAGCCACGAGCCTATTCTGGAGTGAAAATGAGGTAAGACTAAAGCCACAAAAGAGGATGTCTGATACGATGACCTCAAAGGACACCAGGAGGTGAGTTACGAGAGTGGTTAAAAGCATAGAATTTGGGAAAGAAAGACCCTGAATCAAATCCGTGTCTGCCACTCACCACTTGGTCAATTGAAGTAATTTGGGGGTAAGTTGGTTAAATTGTCAGTCTTGTTTTCCCAAGTGTCAGAGGAAACGAGACCCTGTAAGAAATAATGGGACGATGAATAGCAAGGCTGTTAGCAGAGTGCCTGGCGTGCAGTGAGGACACATCCCCTGTGCCTTCCCGCTTGACCACGGATGGAGGCCCCCGCCATCGGGTGACCCCGCGCTGGCATCTCCAAGAAAGACAAAGCTGGGGGACACGTGGGGCAGGTTAGCAAGAACTACGGTAAATAGGAGTTTTGGCTTTTCCAGTAGCTGGCATCCATGAGTTTCACGGGAAAGGGGTTCACGTCTCCCACACAGAAGACGCATTAACCAGACCAGATTGCACGTGGCCTTGGTCTTGCTCCTGGTGCGAGGACAGGAAGGGGCCAGGCCAGTCTGCTCCTCTCCACAGTGGGAGCTGGCCTGGCCCAGACCTCCCCCAGGGGCCGGTTGAGTCCACTCCGCATCAAGATATCATCCTGGTTAAGAGGAAACTGGCAGACGGCAGGCAGGCCGTGTGCACCTGCGGGGCATATACACCAGCCCAGGTGCCATCCCAGAAATCTTGCAGCCCGGAGCCAAATTCCGGCTGTGCCGCTTTGGGTAGTGTACGTGACCTCCCTGACTCCGGATTCCCCCCTGTGACATTAGACCCGGAGCTGTCTCTGTTCGCGCCCTGCTGTGGGGAGCCGTCCCATCCCCCGGCTGTCGGGAGGGTAGCTGTCAGGGACTCACAGCTTCACTCTTCTCTGACAACAGTCCTCTGGATGCTGCACCTTTCTGTATGTTGGCCCACAGCCAGGGGTGGGACACAAAAGAGGTACAAAAGCCAGGAAAGGTCTATCGTGCCTGCTCCAGAGGGTAAGCCAAGGGCCAGACTGTACCCCGTCAGGCCTCCCTAACTCTCTCACAGTCCTTTCCTGGGGCACACCCTCGCCCACATGTCTCCCAATCCCTACCTCAGGCTCTGCTTCTTGGAAACCCAATGGGGTCCTACCGCACAGGGCTATTTAAGACTGAGAGCTTTCAGAGTGGCGCTCCCGGACCACAACCTTCCGCGTCATGGGCGAACTTGCTGGAAGTGCCCATTCTTGTGTCCCACCCGCCCACCCGCAGATCTACTAAATCAGAGAGTTGGGTGGGACTTAGCCGAGACATTTTAGCAAGCCCTCCAAAACATTCAATGCAGCTCGGCTCCAGGAACACTGCCGGTCTTAAGCCAACAAGCTCTTCTACAAATGGTAAGTTTAGGGCCCTGGGAGGAAACCACATGCTTTTGATCGCAAAACCACACGATGGCTTTTGGAAAACCGTATCTAGGGGGATCTAAATGGGACCCTTAACCACTTACTTCCACTAAAATGAAGCCATCAACACCACCAGAATCCTGACTTTTATTTTGATATTAATTTAAAAATCAGCCTGATTAGGGGGTGCCTGAGTGGCTCAGTCAGTTGAGTGTCCCACTTCGGCTCAGGTCATGATCTCACAGTTCATGGGTTCAAGCCCCGAGTCGGGCTCTGTGCTGACAGCCTAGAGCCTGGAGTCTGCTTCGGATTCTGTGTCTCCCTGTGTCTCTGCCCCTCCTCCATTCTCTCTCTCCCTCCCTCCCTCTCTCTCAAAATTAAATAAATAAACATTAAAAAAATTATTTAAAAAATCAGCCTGATTTTAGCCAACAATCCATTGTGGGTTTACAGATCAGTTGTGTGGTGCCCCACGCTCTGGTCCTCTGGGCCCCAGGGAGGGTGTCAACGCACTGGCCTGTCTGAAGAACTTTCCTCTCCCGAGATGGTTGACAGGTCTGTATATGCTTCTGTCTCCATCAGCCTTAGCCACTCATCCAAGGCCATTCACCCTCAACTTTGAGCCCCTTTCCAGAGCCCACAAGCATCATGAGTGACATTAAGTGAACACATCAAGAGACCCTGAGCCAGACGCTTCTGGAATTTAGATTTCCTCTCCGGAGGAAGGCGTGCTTCAGGCATGGAGTCCAGAGCAGGAAGTTATGTAGCACTCGGGGTGTTGGGGGCCCTGGACTGAGGCAAAGACAATGGGAAGCTCTCCCGCCCATGGCTCTGCTATCCCGGCCTCCGCGAGCCACGGACAGAGCCCGGCCAGCCAAAGGGACCCCGGCAGGGTTTGGGATGAAACGGCCCTATAGGATGGGTGAGTTTAGACAAATATAGAAGTGGGGCGGACAGAAGGTGGCACAGCCCGAACAGAGGTGTAAGAGAAGGTGGAAATGGCTTAGAGTAGAAAAAGCAGAAAAATCCAGCATATTTGGAGACCGGCAGGTAAGCACAATGGGTGAAGCACAGGGCAGGAGCAAGGAATCACCCACGATTCCCATACAGCACCCAACAATGCTCGAGGCGTCGCTACAAAAACAGCGGACGAGCACCGCCTGATGAATCACTCCAGCAAAGTCATGTGGAAATGATGTGCCCAGCCTTCAGTTAGTTTGGCGAGCACGCGTGTTTGCATTCCTCCATCATCCACATCAGGGACAAGAAGGCGCATCCAGATTCCCACGTCTGGGTCCATAAACGCCTCTCCTCACCTACAGCCTTAACAGGAGCTTCTGCCACGTTGAACCACACCTTACGAAAGCATTTCAAAATGGATGTTGCTCAGAACCACTTCTCCAATTTAAGTTAAACTAATCATCTCTGTGGGGTCTGACCCTGTTAGCTACCCAGTGTCTCTGGGAGATCTTTCCATCTTTGACTTCTGGAACAACGGGTCTTCTGTCTTCCTCCCTTCCGGCCACTGTGTCTTACTTTCCTTTGTGGGTTCTCTCTTTGACCATCCTGTTCTCCCTCTGGGCCCTCGTGCCGAATCTCAGACACACCGTGGCCTCTGCTCACTTTATAAACCAATGCCAAGGAAAGACCCAGATCTCCTCTGCGAGCACCAACCTCTAGAACCACCTAGCCTCCAAATCACCTAGTATGAAAGGGAACCAACCAACTCTCCCCAAGCTGCCTCCTCTCTCCCTCCTCCTCTTCTCCCTCCTCTTCCTGCTCTCTTCCTCCTCCTCCTCTCCCTCCTCCTCTTCTCCCTCCTCTTCCTGCTCTCTTCCTCCTCCTCCTCTCCCTCCTCCTCTTCTCCCTCCTCTTCCTCCTCCTCTTCTCCCTCCTCTTCCTCCTCTCTTCCTCCTCCTCTCCCTCCTCCTCTTCTCCCTCCTCTTCCTCCTCTCTTCCTCCTCCTCTTCTCCCTCCTCTTCCTCCTCTCTTCCTCCTCCTCCTCTCCCTCCTCCTCTTCTCCCTCCTCTTCCTCCTCTCTTCCTCCTCCTCCTCTCCCTCCTCCTCTTCTCCCTCCTCTTCCTCCTCTCTTCCTCCTCCTCCTCTCCCTCCTCCTCCTCTCCCTCCTCCTCTTCTCCCTCCTCTTCCTCCTCTCTTCCTCCTCCTCCTCTCCCTCCTCCTCCTCTCCCTCCTCTTCCTCCTCTCTTCCTCCTCCTCTCCCTCCTCCTCTTCTCCCTCCTCTTCCTCCTCTCTTCCTCCTCCTCCTCTCCTCCTCCTCCTCCTCCTCCTCCTCCTGCTCCTCTCCTCCTTCTCCTGCCAAACCATACCCATTATTTGGGCAAGTGGCCACCATCCACCTGTCGCCCACAATAGAAACTGAGGCGTCCCTTCCTACCCCCCTCTTCCCCTCCAATGTCCAGTGGAAAGCCAAGGCCTGTTTTCCCTTACGAGATAGGCTCTGTTCCGTCCCATCTGGTTAATCCTACCAGTACTGCCTGCTCCTGGCGAGGTCACAGTCAAGCCGGCGACCCCACACCAGCCTTGTCTCCTGTCTGGCTCCCCGCCCCCAATCTCCTTGACATCACCAGTTTGTGACCTTGTGGCTCCCCTGAAAAATCTAACGAAAGGATCCCCAATCTGCCCTCCCCTCCTCGAACAGGGCGTGAGAAACATACACATAAAAACCTGAGCTCCTGTGTTGGGGCCCTGGGGCTCTAGGAGACTAGGCTAAATGCCCTTAAAAGAAGCCTGCTGCTACTTCCCCGAGGTGGCAGCTCCCGCGTCTCTACGATCCCGGGTGCCACCTTTCCGATCTTCCCGTGCGGCTACCTCCTCGTGCTCTGAAACAGCTCACGACTGTCTCCTCTGGGGAGGGCTCCGTGGCTGACCCTACCCTGCACGCCCCCCGATCCAGCGTGGCACCCACGTACATTTCCTGGGGCTGCCGTGACAAGTTATCACAAATGAGGTGGCGACAGGAATTTATTCTGGAGGCCAGCAATCTGAAATCAAGGTGCTGGCCGGCCATGCCGTGACTGAAGGACCCAGGGGAGCATCCTCCCTCGCCACTTGCTGAGTGCTCGTGGTTGCCGGCCGGCCTCATGTTCCTTAGCATGTAGCAGTGTGACGCTCATGTCTGTGTCCATCGTCACATGGCCATCCTTCCTCTGTCTCTGTGTCTGCAAATCCCTCTCTTTACAAGGGCACCAGCCACTGGCTTTAAGCACCCCCCCCCTCCAGTCCAGTCTGACCTCATCTCGACTGTATCTGCAAGGACTCTATTTCCAAATACGGTCACATTCGCAGGTATTGGGGGTTAGGACTCCAACGAATGTTTTTGAGGAACACAATTCAGCCCGCATCTATGCCCCTGACAGGCTGTCACTACCTTCTGTCCTCACTACACTCTTCTGTAATGATCTGCTCACGCGTCTGCCTCCCCAAGCGGACTGAGGTCTTCAGAAGACATTCTCCTATTCATCTCCCTCCTCCTGTGCCTCGTCCAGCACCTGGCCAGCTGGGGACACCCACTGCATGGTGGCTGAATGAACAAATTATTTTATATTTGGACAAGAGTTACACCTGTGGGGCAAAAAAAATCACAACGTACCTTCCTCAGGCCCTTTTATCGTATATTCCACTGGCGTTTCAAAGACATTTTACTCCGTTTCAAAGGTCTGTTAATGACAAGGAGGTGTTTGGCTAAGAAAAAAGAAAAGAAAGAAAGAAAAACCCAGCACAGTTTCCATCGGGAACTACTCTTGGAATGAGGCAGGTTCCCGCCTTCCGCCTTAGGCTGAAGAACCTCTAAAGGTTGTACTTGTGATGGAGTCACTGGAATGTGTACACGGCAACCAGGGGCGGGGCAGGGATTCCACCTTGGCTTCAACAAGTAAGGAAAGTTCTCACGACCACTATGTAGAAGTTTTCCAAGGAGCACTGTGAGGTGTGAGACAAGGAGCTGTTTCATCTACCGCCGACGGTCAGATACCCACTTCTCCACCTCCTCCCCAGCTTCTCAGTACTTTATTTTTCGCCTGTTTTTGACGATGCTGGTCCTCTCGCCAAGCACCATTTTTACCGTTTAAAAGCGCCCTGACTAGGAACGTGCATTCAGA
The DNA here is from genome assembly GCF_018350175.1 of Felis catus. Lineage (NCBI taxonomy): Eukaryota > Metazoa > Chordata > Mammalia > Carnivora > Felidae > Felis > Felis catus. The sequence continues at coordinate 81,898,495 of NC_058378.1, forward strand.
AAACATCACAATGTTCATGTGAATAACCCGCTTTTAATACGTAACCAAATTCTGCAAGCCAGTGTATCTAAAATATTGGGCAAGGTAACAGTCGGTTTACCATGCAAGCTATTATAAGAACAATCGGTTTTCATACAATTTAATAAAACACCTTCGACACTAAATTATAATGAACGTTGGTTTATCATTTATGCCCAACCACATCTGAGGTAGCTTATAATTAGCAACAAGGATTTTTGCCAAAAGATAGAACATGCAGGGGCACCAGGATGGCTCAGTCGGTTAAGGCATCTGACTCTTGATTTCAGCTCAGGCCGGGATCTCACGGTTCGTGGGATCGAGCCCCACGTGGGGCTCTGCGTGCAACGACGGTGCAGAGCCCACTTGAGATTCTCCCTCCCCCACCTCTCTCTGCTCCTACCCCACTCTCTCTTTTGCTCTCTCAAAGTAGTTAAACTCCAGAAAGGGAGAACTGTGATAAACGAAGCAAGTGGGGACCTGGAGAAATCGCTGAACCATATCGCCTGGACTGAAGGTGACGCTCGTGCAGATGAATCGCAACCTAAGGGCGAGTGTGCAACAGCCAGGTCCACGGGGGGACACGATCCACCAACTGCAGAACTCCTTACTTTTCAAATGAAATACACCGTTTCGTAAGGAAAGTGGTTTCATCCCTGGGGACAAGGCATTGACAGCATGGGTCTCTATGTAAATGGACAGCACCTTGGTAAGCCTTTTCACAAACACCAAACCAATGTAGATTTCACTGGCTGATCCCAAGGGGCGTGGAGTCTGGTCAATGTCACTGGTACATCTTCACGCCCAAAATTTATTTTCCCCTCTTTACCAGACAACCCATGCCGGTCACAGTGTTACCTCCTTTAATGCTCAAAATGGCCTTACGAGGAGGGCACGGTTATTACCCCAGTTTTGCAGGTGAGGAAGCTGAGCCTCATTGAAGAAACCCGCCAGGGTCACCCAACCAGTAAACCTCAAGCTAAGACTTTGCAATAATTAATGGTAGAAATGGGACAGGATCTGTAGACCTGGTAACATCTCTGAAGCATCAGAAAGCGCCTGGGCTTTGGTGGCAGGGCCCCGGGTGACACCCCGGAGCTACCGTGTTCTAATGCTAGAACCTTGGACGAGCCACACAACCTCCAAGCCCGTGTCTGCTCCTCGGTCAGAGAGGCATACTGACACAGGCATTGTCGGGCCGGGACGTACGAAATGAGCCGAAGGAAGGTTTTTGTGGGCTCGGCACAGCGTCTGGGACACAACGGGCCCTCGAGAAAATGGACCGTGTTATCAGCCCCAGTTTTACGTCTAACTTTCATCTCAGAAAATCAAGGCCGTAGAGATGTTTTGAAAGCCTATCCGTGGAGCTTCCAGCCATTTCACAGCTGATTTCCGACAGGCCTGGAATCTGACGCGCCGTGTCTCTGGCCCTCGGTGTCTGGGCTGGCTCCCCTGGGGGAGAGCACAAGGGCTGGGCGACCAGGTGTGATCGGGTGCACACACCAGAGTTCCGTAAGCCACGATGCCCACTCGAGCACACGGTATTCAGTAATCACACCGCGACCTCAGTGCAACAAACGTTTAATGAGGACCTAACATTTTGAGGACCCGAGTTAGGTGACAGGGTAACGAAGATGAATAGGGCATAGGAGTCCCTGCCTTTGAAAAGATGGTAGCCTGACAGGGGGGGTTGAGGTACAAAACAAGGCCTCTTTGAATGCAGTGTGGATTTGATCATTTGTCCTCATGGGCTGTCTTCTTTTGACCCCCTCAATTGCGGTAAAACACACATCGAGGTACGATCGTCGTCATTTTTCAGTGTCCAGTTCTGTGGCATTCAGTATGTTCCCCTTTGTGAAACCGTCAGGACAGCACCACCCCTCTCCAGAACCCTTTAGCTTGTACACCTGAAGCTGTGCCCACGAAAGCTAACTCCCCCATTCCACACCCCCGGGCTCTGGGCGACACTATTCGACTCTCTGCCTCCCTAAATGTGACTGCTCCAGAGAGCTAACATAAGCGGACTCACACAGCGTTTGTCATTTCGTGACTGCCTTGTTTCACCGAACGCGTCCTCAAAAGTCACGTGTGCCATAGCCGGTATCGGCATTTCCTTCCTCTTTGTTTTTTTAAAACCCTATTTCTTTTTTTTTTTTTAATTTTTTTTAACGTTTATTTAGTTTTGAGAGAGAGTGACATAGTGTGAGTGGGGGAGGGGCAGAGAGGGAGGGAGACAGAGAATCCGAAGCAGGCTCCAGGCTCCAGAGCTGTCAGCACAGAGCCCAATGCGGGGCTCGAACCCATGAGCCGTGAGATCAGGACCTGAGCTGAAGTTGGACAATTAACGACTGAGCCATCAAGACATCCCGTCCTTCCTCTTTAAAGCTGAGTAATATTCCGCTGTGTGTATAGACCACATTTTGTGTATCCATTCACCTGTTGGTGGATGTTTGGGTCGCTTGTACCCTTAGCTATCGTGAATAATGCTGCCGTGAACCCAGCCGTACAAATACTCCTTCGAGTTCCTGCTTTCAGTTCTTTCTGCAGGTTATCTTGTGCCTTTTGTTCTGAACTCCTGTTGGTCTTATTAGCTAATATTTTCTTAGCAAACGCTTGAGTTCTTTTTTGAGGAGTAGATAGGGCAAAGAGACACGTGGATAGATCATTTTAGTAGCCCTCTTAAAAGCATCTCTGAAAAGTAATCGTTCCCTCCACCTTTTGTTCCCCCATGTACGGGGAGAGGGGAGAGGGAGGGGGGTCATTTTAAGTCCCTCATTTTAGGTCCATGACAGAGGTAAGCAAGTAAGCAGAAGTGGCCTCTGTCGTGTAATCCAAACCCCTTCAACGGGGGCTCCAGTGTGAAAGGGAGAGAACGCACCTCCCCTCTCAAAAGAGAATCTTGTGAGCTGGAGGGCAGCCCAGGTCAGTGGAAATCCGGGGCCTGGGGCTGGGGGGCAGGGGTTCTGCTAGGTTCCCAAGGAATGTGCAGCCTCCCCTAAGCAGGGGGCCTGGGTCTCAGGCTGCAGGGAGGAGGAGTAGAAGAGGTTGAAAGAGGGCGCTGTTTCCTCCTTTCTTTTGGCTTCAAAAGGGACACAGCATGGGGCACCTGGGTGGCTACCTCGGTTGAGCATCCGACTTCGGCTCAGATCATGATCTCACAGTCCTTGAGTTCGAGCCCCGCATCGGGCTCTGTGCTGACAGCTCAGAGCCTGGAGCCTGCTTCGGATTCTGTGTCTCTGTCTCTCTCTGCCCCCTCCCCGCTCACGTTCTGTCTCTCTCTGCCTCTCAAAAATAAAGAAAACTAACTAACTAACTAAATAAATAAATAAATAAATAAATATAAGGGACACAGCATGATGTGGCCTGCAAAGCCCAGATGGGCAGCAAGGACGTTGGGTCCAGATCCCACCTGGCCACTCAGCTGTGACCTTGAGCCAGTCAGCCCCTCTTTCCGGCTCAGCTTCCCCATCTGTGACGCGTGGACTGTGCAGGGGCCTGCGTGGCCTCAGGGACACCATTAGGTCTGCGATGCGGCCCTGCCCCGAGACATCAAGGGGATGTCAAGGTCACCAAGGAACGTCAAGGTCACCAAACGAGCCGTTATTATCTTGTGTTGAGAGTCACAGGGTGGTTTGATTTCAGAGGGGCGATTTCTGCCTTCACAGGTGGTGCCAGCAACCTGGGACCCTACTCTGGACACCAGTGAGCAGAAAGAGACCCCTACGTGGGCGTCCCCCACACCCCATGTGCCCCAGGCTACAACGGAACGCACTCAGCTGACTTGCAGCCAAGGCAGCGTCCTGCAGGATCAGCAAGGGGGAGTTGTTTGTTTGCTTTTAGTTCAGGCCTGGAGGGCAAGCGCCACGCAGGGCAGAAAACCAGGTGGTCTTCGAAACCTCCTGCAAAAGAACCTGGAGTGACGTCCCACCCAGCTGTAGAGCCACACGCTCCACGAGACTAAGACAACCTGTCGGCTCAGGGCGCGTTACGCAAACAAGCCGCAGGAATATTTTCATGAGACGTCAGCGTGGATTTCCTCTCCTTCCCGAGGAGCAACCTGACTCCAGTCTGTGGGTCTGTGCGGCTTCTCGTTTCTCGCCTTGCGTCCGCCTGACCTGGCAGGAGCCCGTGGAGAGGGAAACAGGCTCCCCCGTGAGCTGGACAGACGAGGGTGGCGCGGCACCCAAGGGCACCCGGTCGTCGATCTCTCATTTAGGTAAATGGCGTGTAGGAGCCATTGTGCACACACTGTATGTCGGGGCCCTGTCGGGGGAGAGAGCTGCCGGCCCTGACCCAGGTCCGAGAGCCCAGGCTCGGGGATGCTCACACACACTCGGCCCTGCTCCCGGGTGTCTGTGCAGGAAGCCGAGTGGCCCCTCGTCTACACATCTCCCTGAAAGCTTAGCAGCTGTGCGGGCCAGATAGACAAGGTTGCTGTGCTCGCTGGGCACTGTTGGTTTTGAATGCTGTGGTTTTCCCATTTTTGTTACCACTGATGCTCCTGTTTAATGGGGCAAAGATCCAGAGCCCCATGTTCCCTGCCAGTCCCTCCTGCTCAAACAGACCCTATACGAGACCCAGGAAACCCACCCCCTTCAACGTGGAGGCACATAAGGAGAAAGGCTGCCGCAAATGTCAGCTCGTCCACACCGGCCGCTTTGCAAGGAAAGGACACGGAGGCTCTGAGAGGGGCAGGGCTTGCCAGAGCAGCTCCAGCTGGGGAGCGGCAGAGTCAGTCGGGCTCCTGGGAGAGAGGCCTGCTCTCCAGCTCTCCTTGTCTTCTAACTCACCCCTCCCAGCTAGACTCCCCTCTCTGCAGCTGATATTTTCTACTTTATTTTTAATTTTTTTAACATTTATTTATTTTTGAGAGAGAGAGAGAGAGCTCACGAGCAGGGAGGGGCAGAGACAGAGAGAGAGAGACACACACACAGAATCCAAAGCAGGATCCACGTTCTGAGCTATCAGCACAGAGCTCGATGCGGGGCCGGAGATCATGACCTGAGCCAAGGTCGGACACCCAACCAATTGAGCCACCCGGGTGCCCCATTGCTGTCCATCTTTTTGACTATAGGGTGGGTAGTGCCATCTCATTGTGGTTTCGATTTGCATTCTCTTAATGGCTAAAACATTGTCTACTCTTTTATGTGATTGTTGGCTGTCGGTGTACGTCTCTGAAGAAACGTCTATTCAGACCCTTTGCTCATTCTTAAATTGGGTTACTTGTCTATTTATAGCAACTGTAAGAAAAAGATGTGTAATGATGCCTCCCTTTCCCCCACTCCCCTAAATGTGTGAACTGAACAACAGTGATTCTCAGACTCCCATAGACAGGGTTTCACATTAATGGACCTTCAGTGAGAGAGACATTATTTCATGGAAGCTAAGAGAAGGTCCTTTGGCATTCCATAAATAAGAACTTGAGTTTAGTTTGACCACTTAAAATGTGTAACTTCGAGAGAAAAACAAAAACATGGGGCGCCTGGGTGGCTCAGTCGGTGAAGCGTCTGACTTCGGCTCAGGTCATGATCTCGCGGTTTGTGAATTCGAGCCCCGCGTCGGGCTCTGTGCTGACAGCTCAGGGCCTGGAGCCTGCTTCGGATTCTGTGTCTCCCTCTCTCTGCCCCTCCCCTGCTCACGCTCTGTCTCTGTCTTTCAAAAATAAATAAATGTTAAAAAAAATTAAAAACAAAAACAAAAACAAAAACCCAGACTCTTAAATACATAAAACGAGTGGTTGGCAGAGAGGGGGTGGGGGGGTAGGGGGTAGGTGAAATAGACAAAGGGGATTAAGACCTCACTTAGCGTGAAGAGCACTGAGTAATGTATAGAATTGTTGAATCACCTGAAACTAACATTACCCTGTATATTAATTATACTTCAATAAAAAATAAATAACAAAAAAGTTTGTGACTTGGGCAAGTTCCTGAACTCTCTGTGCCTCAGTTTCCCCATCTGCAAAACAGGGATGATGGTATCTGTTTCACTGGGTATTAGGACGTGGCTTGCTATATAGAAAGCACTCGATAAAATTCATTTATTTCTCCAGGGAATATTTATGTATCACCAACCCTGTGCCAGGCACTAGTGTAGACCCTGAAGTCACAGAAATGAGCAAAAAGACAGAACATCTCTGCCTGTGTGGAGTTTATATGCAGCTTAACATTTTAGCAAAAGTTAATGATTCCGGTTATTATTATAATTCAACATTTTTACTCTTGATTGCAAAATAAGTACCAGCTCATCAGAAACCAGAAACTAGAATGACAAGATAAAGTTTCACTAATGAACTTGAACTTTAGAGAGAGCTGAAGCATTAGCTTCAGTAATTACCGCTCTCCTGCCGGCTCCCCAGAATAGCCTTTCCTTTCTCTCTACTTGCACAGAGACACAAAGGAGCGGTGCCTAAGGAGGCACCCGGCCGTGGGTCCACCGGCTCTTAGGAAGGTGAAAAAAAAGGAGCAAACACCAAGATTTAGCACTTTTAGGTGTCTGAGCAAAGAGAGGGAGAACACACCAATCTAAGGGAATTTTAGAAGCGTAAGAGCAGATATTTTTTCTAAATAGGCTAGAGACGTAACTGAGAAGGGTAGTTGGGCAGAAAGAGCAAAAGCAGAGCAGCTCCAGCTTCTTGAAAAACAGGTCAGGTGGGGCCGGGTGGGGCTGGACCTGAGACCGAATGAAGGGTAACACTGAGGAGCTCGTCTGGGCATGAGATGCACACCTTACCCGACTAAGTTGGGGCTGCATGATCACAGGAAACCCTGCTTTGTGCAGAGGGCAGTGGAAACCCATGAAACTGACCTGCACTGAAGGCCAGATTCACCATGGACTAGCCATGTGAACCGAAAAAGTCATTTGCCTTTTCTTAACTTCCTCATCTGAAAAATGGGCTCATCAATCCCAACCTCATCCATCAGGTTAGACTCTCAAGTCCTTCTAGGAGAATATTCCCACCATCTGGGATGGGAGGCTTCTAAAGCGCCTAGTTGTCGATGCCCAGCTTCCTGTGGGACTCTCTAAGATGCCCAGATGACCCCAACCTCTTTGTGTGTGTGAGGGGAGACGTCAAACCTAAGAGGACAGGGCTATCGATAGGCTGCCTTTGGAAGACAGACAGACACACAAATAGTCAGGGCAGAGGAATTTTCCCTATCAGATATCAAAATTTTAAAATGTAGAGAAAACGTCAGTGCATCGCTATAGGAATAAACAAAAAAATGACTAGTGGAAAAGAATAAGGAACCCAGAAAGAGACACTCCCATATATGAAATGTGAAAAATAATGAGGTGGCACGGATAAAAACAAACCATAATAAACGATGCTGGAACAATTAGTTGTCATTAGTTTAAAAACCAAAATCCATTCCTTACACCCTCCCATGCCCACAAATCAACTCCAGATAATCTAAAAACTTAAATTGGAAAAGTAAGGCTTTGAAACTGTTAAGAGATAAAACAGTCATGACCTTGGGAAAGACATGATACCTTTAAAATGTCCCCAAAGCAAACATTACCAAATAAAAGCTTGATGAATTCAAGTATTTTTAAGAACTTCTGACCACTGATAGATGTGATAAAAAGAGGAAGCTATAAATTAGAATAAGGTATTTGCAACCCCCCAGAGAGTTAGTATAACAATAAGAAAAAAACTTCCATAAATTAATTTGAGAAAGACTGGCAACCCAATGGAAAAAATAGGCAAAGACAGAACATACATTTCTCAGAAGAGGAATGTTCCCTGAACAACTGAACTGAATAGATAGGTATGGATACCTATCTCTGTTCGTTGAATAACCTCATCAGTAAATAGAGAAATGGAAATAAAATCATAATAAGAGACTGGTTCATATCTACCCAACTGGTAAAAAATAACAATGCTAAATATTGGTAAAGACACAGGGCAACAGCGACTCCCATATTTGGCAGGTAAGCATCCGCTGACACAACCGCTGTGACCGTGACCTAGGGAAGGTGAAGATGAGCTCGTTCTGATTTACAGTATTTCATCAAAATTCAGCACTTCGTTGAGGATAAGATGTACCATTCTCTTATGCATCACCACGAAAGAAAAAGCTTCCAATTATGCTCTGAGACGCCAGGAATTTTAAGACACATTCCGATTTCAGACACATTAAGATAGAAGAAATTATGTGTCTTAGAATAAATGACATATGGTGTGTATGTCTAAGAAACCTGCTCGTTGACACCAGAATTTCCAAGACTGTCCACAGCACCATTGCTCTTAATGACAAAATCTTGAAAACAACCACAATGTACTCTGATAGGAGAACTTATAAATAGTGAGAGTCAACAACCCAGCAGTGAATATAAATAAACGACAGCTGCACACATTAACATGGATGACAAAAAGCAAATGAAAATAAGAGAAGAAATGAATGAAAGCACAGGAAAAAAAATGAAAGAAAAATTAGCAAAACCAAAACTGGGGTTTTTGAGGGAAAGAAAAACCAACAAAACCAATGAAGAAAGCCATGAAAAACACATACAAATAGCCACTTCCAGGAATGGAAGAGGTGTTAAGACGACAGGCGTGAAAAAGGATAATGAACATGTTTTATGGGAATAAATTCAACACAGAAAAGATGCACAAATTGCTTTTAAAAAATACGACTTTACCAAAATTGACGCAAGATAAAACAGAAAATCTAAGGAGTCCTATAGCTCTTATAGGAATTCAGGCATTATTAAAAACACCTTTTTATAAAGAAAACTCCAGGCACTGATGGCTTCACTGGAAACAATGAACAGGATGAGACAGCAGAAAATCAAATCTTAGCTCAGGCAGCCTGTAGGCATATATCGCAAAGATGAACTTCAAGAAGAAAGATAAGGCCAATACTACAAGACTCTTGGGAAATTAGAGACGGTCAGCACAACCTACCACAGACTAACAGTAATATCTGATAAAGACGTTACAAAACAGAGAGGAGGTACGAAAACTACAAATCAGTGTCCCTCCTAAACATAGACCAGTGGTTCTCAGCTGGGCTAATTGCCTCCTGAGGAATATTTGGCACTATCTGGAGACATTTCCGGTTGTCACCACTGGGGGAGCAGGTGCTGCTAGTGACTGCAGATGTTCCCTTCCAAGAAGTCACAGAGCTGGGCTCCGAGGCCCCCCTCCCAGGGGCTGGCATCACGGCTACATCTTTGTCCCATTTATCAGCACTTGCCTTGGCCCCAGGAACTCTCAGATCCTGAGGCTGGAGCCTTTACTGGGTTCCATCCAAGCTGGGTCACCCTGGGTCAGTCCCCAATAAGTGGAGTCAGGACTCATATACAGAGTGAGCACAAAGCAAGGATTCTGGAAAGGAAGGGGAAGGGGAAGGGGAAGGGGAAGGCGAAGGGGGAGGGGGAGGGGGAGGGGGAGGGAAGGGGAAGGGGGAGGGAAGGGGAAAGGAAAGGGAAGGGCCAGGGAAGGGAAAGGGAAGGGAAGGGAAAGGGAAAGGGAAGAGAAAGGGAAGAGAAAGGGAAGGGAGGGGAAGAGAAGGGAAGAGGGGAAGGGAAGGGAAGGGAAGGGAAGGGAAGGGAAGGGAAGAAGGGAAGGGGAGAGAAGGGAAGAAGAGAAGGAAAGGGAAGGGAAGGGGATGGGAGGGAAGAAGGGAAGGGAAGGGAAGGGAAGGGAAGGGAAGGGAAGGGGAGGGAAGGGGAGGGAAGGGGAGGGAAGGGAATAAGGGAAGGGGAGAGAAGGGAAAAAGGGAAGGGAAGGAAGAAGGGAAGGGGAGGGAAGAAGGGAAGGGGAGGGAAGGGAAAAGAGAAAGAAAGGGAAGGGAAGGGAAGGGAAGGGAGGGGAAGGGAAGGGAGGGGAAGGGAAGAAGGGAAGAGAAGGGAAGGGAGGGGAAGGGAAGGGAAGGGAAAAGGGGAGGGAAGAGAAGGGAAGAAGGGAAAGGAAGGGAAGGGAAGGGAGGGGAAGAAGGGAAGGGGGGAAGGGGAAAGGGAAGGGAAGGGAAAAGGGGAGGGGAGGGGAGGGTAGGGGAGGGAAGGGGAGGGGAGGGAAGGGAAAGGGAGGGGAGGGAAGGGAAGGGAAGGGAAGGGAAGGGAAGGGAAGGGAAGGGAGGAAGAAAGAAAGAAAGGGAGGGAGGAAAGGAGGGAAGGAAGGAAGGAAGGAAGGAAGGAAGGAAGGAAGGAAGGAAGGAAGGAAGGAAAGGAAAGGAAAGGAAAGGAAAGGAAAGGAAAGGAAAGGAAAGGGAAGGATGGAAGATGGAAGGAAGGAAGAAGGAAGGAAGGAACGAAGGAAGGAAGGAAGGAAACGCTTGCCACTGTATTGCTAAACCCCATTCATATAAACCCAGAACCCAACAGTGTGATTCTGGAGTAAGTCCCTTTCAACTCAGGGCAAATCTGTCTTATCATGTAAGGCCCAGCTCAAACTATTTCCCTCTGGAAGCTTCTGCCCCCAGAAAAACAAACCAGCTGCTCTGGTAGCGGTCAGCGGTTGCTGGCCCGGATGGACGGGCTTCCCAGGGGCAAGAGCCCGATCTGGCTCCTGGGGAGACAAAGCCACGAGAAATGAGCTCGGGCATCGGAGCACCTGAGAGCGACTCTGACTTCAGCAGAGTCAACCTGTCACCGTGTGAGAGCGAATGAAAAGTTTGCTCACCTGGGCCCCATCGCAAGCACCGGTTTCTCCGGGGGCGGGCCCCAATCAGTGTGTCCACGTGGGACCTCTCCTGAGAGGCCGGGATCCCCAGAAGAGCTGGGACCAGATTAGACCAGAACCCCCAAGGGTGGTTCTGCATCTAAAGAAGAGGGAGGAAGGAGCACCTGGGGGCGGGGGGGGGGGGGGTCAGTCGGTTGAGCGCCCAACTTCGGCTCAGATCATGATCTCGTGGTCCGTGAGTTCCAGCCCCGCGTCGGGCCCTGCGCTGACAGTCGGTCAGCGCAGAGCTGGCTTTAGACGCTCTGTCCCCGTCTCTCTCTGCCCCTCCCCCGCTCACACTCTCTCTCTCAAAACGGAAAATAAAACATGTTTTAAAAAGAAAAAAGACGAGGGAGGGAGAAACGCAACGATTCTCTGTGAGCGGGCAGCCTCTGCTCTTTCTCCCTCCTCACACCCTCGCGTAGAGCTACGAGCCACGGTGCCCCCTCCTGCCGAGGGGTTTCCTTCTCGCGCCCACGAGATCCGCTTCCCTGGGGAAGACCTGTGCATCGTACCTCCAGGGTGCAAGTCCTGTCCCACCAGCCCTCCTGCCCCCATGGGGCTCCCAGGTCTACCTGCTTGTGCAAAATCCACTTCTGTGTGGTACCTGATCACCTGCGTTTCCAGCGCAGGCCTCTCTTCAGCGCTTCTCTGGTCTTGTCGCTGGAGAGTTTCCCTGTCATTTCCTTTTCTTTGGTGTCACAGTTGCCATTCTCCACGGTGCCCGCCCTTACAGTTGTCACGAGGCATGTTCCTCTCCGATTCTCCCAGTCGTCTGGGTCTGGCCGGAAGGCGTCCTCCCCAACAGAGGCCGCTGCCGTGTTTGGGATACGGTGCCTCCTTTCATGGGTGTGTCTGTCACCGGTGTCATAAACCAGGACCCAGGAGACATAGGCAGCCCTTTTATGACGTCTACAGAGATGGCTTTCCCGGGCCCCTCATTCGCCCCCGAGGGAAGAAAACATGATAATCCCACAGGATCCCTACAACCTTCACTTTCCTACTGAGAAAGATCGAAACCCCTAGAATGAATTCCAGGTCTGTTTGTTCCCGTCATGTTCTCACTCGGCTTCCCTCCTCCCCCAGCAAACTGACAGAATCGGGGGCATTCCTGGAGAAGCTGGAGCCTCTCAGCGAGCTCCCGTCCACCTGCCACACACACGGTGGGAACACGGTGCTGCCTCTCGACACCTGGTAGGTTCTGCACGGGGCTGTTGGCCGTGGGGAGTCTCTGTGGACTCACCACCGCCCCCCCCCCACCTCGCCCAGGAACGGGTGCCCAGGTGGCTTGCTCGCGGCACCTGAGGTCACGCTCCCACGAAGAGCTGCGTATTTTCACGTCGGACCCAGGAAGCTTTCAAACAGATCTCCAAACCTCTCAGACGTTCCTCATAGATTCCTGCAGCCAGATTGCGCAACGTGAAGCTGTGCTCAGACCTTTACACATCTAGTCGTATTGTTCGAAATCCGTGGATGTAAAGGAAACGGGGAGAAAAATATTTACAATTGAAACCCACAGCAGCAGGGCTTCAGATTCTCTCTCTCTCTCCATATATATATATATAATTTTATATGTGTGTGTGTGTGTATTTTTTTTTCATTTTCCTCAGAACCTCCGTGTTAGGGGGGCAGGGCCTGGACCACCATGAGCCATACAAACCCCCGTGGGCGGCATACCTGCCCTCGAACCTCCAGTGCGCACCGACTCAAGCCCACATGAGGTACGAACGCTGTAATCCCTGCTAGGGGCTCCTCTTCTCCAAGAACAATCTGAGCTGTCACTGCAGGGACCACGAGTAAGTGACAGGTGGAACAGAATCTTGACTCCCACTCTTGCTCCCACTGGTGTGGAACGAAGCTGCAAGCCCTAAAGAGCCATCTGGGCCACCGGAGGCACATGGTTACGAGAGAAGCTCACCCTTTGCGTGTCAAGGGTTCCCCAAGGGGCCCCTTCAGGGGTGCGGCCCTGGGAGTCGGTGGGCACTGACCTAGGAACCCGGTCTTTGGTCTGGAACAAGCGGTCCCACTGTGGGACACAGAACATCCTCCATCGATGGATGCGGGCGGGGTGGGGGGGGTGATGCAACCTTGAACCTGGGAAAGGGGCGGCTGGGGCGGTGGTGGTTTGAAGCAGTGTTCACTAAACGCTCTTGGGCAAAGACTTGGATGCAAAGCCCGTCCTGCCCGACGTCACCCCAAAGCTCCCCCACCAGGCTGCACCGGCTTCCACCTGTGCCCTCCACACTCAGCCCGCCCGCCGCAAAACGACGCATGAAGCCATATTTGTGTTCTTACAGACAAAAATGCCCTTGCATTCTTTCAGCGCCCTGCCCGAGTCTGATAAAAATGTCTGCTGCTCAAAGGTAGCCCCGAAAATCCTGCAGCAAGACATCTGGCCGGGTGAGGAAACTTGGGGTCCTGGATCACCAGCCTCGTGTTGCCCCTGAAACAAAGCTTCCAAGGGCTGGATCTGGCAAATCACCCATTCTCCTGCCGAGTCCTCAGAATAAAAACACCTGACATTCAACAAACAGAGGGACGTAAAAATAAAGAGAAATGTAAGTGGGTTTGGTGCTTATCTGTCTTTCCAACAAAAGATAACAGGTAATTGCTTTTTTATCACCAGCACTTGAAATTTGAAAGTAAAGAAGGAGCCAGGCTTGATATCACACCTAAACTTGGCAGTCCATTGATCCTTAACTTCCACTTCTGCTGAGGACCAAATAGTCAGACAACCCAGATGCTCGTAGACGATTCAATAAGAAAAATAGCCAAGAAGCAGCAGAGGCAATGTCAGCCATGTCGTTTCCAACAGGAGGGCTTTCTGTTTAGATTTTGTTAACTGATTACATATATGCATGCCCCCACCCCCGCCCTTCACCGCCACCCCTCCCACCGAAAGTTCTAAAATGTCACCGATTCTCTAAATCCAGCCTTTACCAAAGAAGAGACATCTGAACAAGGGGAACAGGATGCTTCATACCTTCCCCAGGAAAGGAGAAAGCTGTTGCCTAGCAACCCGGCCCCCCAAAATGCCCTCCAGTTACCTGGCTCTTGTGAAAACTGAGCATCTTTAACAGACACAGCCACTGCCTCAGTTGCCACAGCAAAGCGCTTTGCAGGGAGCACCCCTCTCTCCTCTCTTTCCGCCCCCGGGGCTTTCCCAGGTAGTGCCACAGAGTGAGTCGACAAACCTCGTGTCCAGGCTTCCCGGGTTGTCTCCCTCTGAGATGAAGATCCCCCGATTCCTCCCCACTAAATCTCCTGCAACTCAACGCAACAGAAATGCACTTTTTTTCTATCTGAAGAATTCTCTGGATGCTCAAGAAATTGCATGGCTCAGCAGAGAATCGTGGTCTCTTTCATCTGGAGGTAATTCTCCAGGTTTCAACTGGTTATTCTTTATTGAACATTTTTTTTGAAATCGAAAAGATTTATTGAATATTGTCATGGGTTAAATGGTGCATCCTCGCCCCCCCAAATACCTATGTTGAAGTCCTAAGGTGATTGGGTTGAAATGAGATCAGTAGGGTGGCCCTGATCCAATATGACTGGTATCCTTATAAAAAGGGGAAGTTTGGACACAGATACACACACACACACACACAGACCATGTGACGATAAAGGCAGAGAGCAGGGTGATGCATGAATGAGCCAAGAAATGAGTGGGGAACGAGAAGGACGGAACGGATCGTCCATGCGTCACAGTCTCAGAAGGACCCAACTCTGCCAGTGACACGTTGATTTTGGATGTCAGGCCTCCGGAGCTGGAAAGTAATACGTTCCTGCTGTCTAAACCACTCTATGTGTAGTCCTTTGTTTGAGTGTCCCAGGAGACCCTTACTACGATTCCCCACATGCCATATGCTGCTATGGGTGTCACTCCCTTTCTCATCGAGCCCCCACGGCTCCCACGTCTGATTCACCACGGTTAGCGCACAAGCAAGCCGGGGCTTGGTGAAATGGTGCGAACTTGCCCAACACCCCACAGCTCCCAAGTGCAGGAACTGGAATTCCCGCTCAAGTCAGATGCTTCGGGAGACCACGCTCTGAACCTCCTTGCTGTTCTCCCTCTGCTCCTTCTAGACGTAGCTTCCTTCACCCCGCAGACCGGGGCTTCCCCCAGAAGTAACTAACAGCGAGGCTAACTGCGAACCAGGACAGGGAAACCCGAGAAGACCAAGGTGGCTGTGAAATATTTAACATGTCGATGGGAGGCACATTGCCAGCTGAGCTCCAGCCAGGAATGGTCCTTGGCTGACGGGCAAGAGATTTCTGCTGTAGCAAGATGAGCCGGGAGCAAAGTTAGCCTTGAACTTCATTAAACCTCCGTGTCTCTAGGGCCACGGGGAGAAAGAGCCCAGAGCAGGCCCTGCAGTCCCAGCACTGAGCAAGGCGGTGCAGAGGGACCTTCCCACCGCGGTGGCAGAGTTGGGCACTTCCGGAAGTATTTCTCACACTCAGCAATTCTACTGTAGCTTGGATTCGTGCATTTACCATGGATAGCAAAACATCTACCAGGGAAAGCAAACTTTGGTGAATAGAGAGTAGGGCTCTGTTCCACGACAGAGAGGGGCTAAAATTACCACAGGCAAGTGATGGCGAATTGGTATCCCCAACAAGGTCACCATGTTCAGAAAGCTAACCGCGTGGGCGTGTGTGTGTGTGTGTGTGTGTGTGTGTGCCCGCGTAGAAGGATTCTTTGTTGTTTGTGGAGTCTCTGCAGTAGCATTTCATGACCTGGTGAAGGTTTCCCATCAAAGAAGTTGACTGTCTACAACATTATTTAAAGGGTCAAATCATAAATAAACGTATTAAAAATTTTTTTTAATCTTTATTTTTGAGAGAGAGAGACAGACGACAAAGACAGAGACAGAGTGTGAGTGAGGAGGAACAGAGAGAGAAGGAGACACAGAATCCGAAGCGGGATCCAGGCTCCAAGCTGTCAGCACAGAGCCCGACGCGGGGCTCGAACTCACGAACCGTGAGATCATGACCTGAGCCGAAGTCGGACGCTTCACCGGCTGAACCACCCAGGCGCCCCTGAATAAACACATTTTAGTGATTCTTCCAGTCACACAGACCTTCAGCCAAACTGCTACAGAAATAAATCTGTTCAGTAAATATAGCACCCAGGAAATGATCAAATATTAAAATTTGATTAAAATGTTTTAATGAAGCAGAAGAAATATAATGCTTACTTTGTGATTTTTATAAAATGGGCAAAATCTCTAAGACCATTATATTTGGAAAAGCTTACAAATTAAATTTCTCCAGCATGTACTTATTAAATAAGTACATAATTTTTTTTTAAAAAAAGAGATTTCTTATGATAAAATATGAAGTTCCAGACAAGGAAACCTTAGGAGCTGGGGACAAGGCAAGCATCCCCAAGATCGCGGGGGCGCTGCCGACACAGTAAGATAAGGAGGGAAGAGACAAAACTCTCACGACTTCAGACGATGTGATTGTCCACCTGGGAACCCAAGGGTCTAAGCTGAAAACCATTAGAACCAATGGCAGAGCTGAGTGGTTAAAGCACAATCAAAAACTACTTCCAAGCATCACAAAGAACAGCAATAATCAATTACAAATCATCAGGAGAAAAAAATTAACACTGGCAAGAAAAGGAATGCATCTAACATGAAATCTGCTACACCTAGGTTGAGACAATCCTAAAATTGTACTCGAGGAGACAAAGGAAAGGCTAGGTGCGTGAGGAAGCACACGTTTCCGGATGAAGAGGTCAAAATTGTAAAGTCAACACTGTCCAAGTTAATTTATATATTCCAAACTTAATTAAAAATGGGCAATAAATAAATATTAAATGAAAGTTCAAAGTATGATTCATAAATGTATGTGGAAAAGAAAATACATAAGAATACCCAAGTCAATTTTGATAATACATAGTAAAAGTGTGATATTGCTATAATACGTATCAAAACTTATTCAAATGCTGTGTTAATAATTCAAACAGTGTGGTCTCAGCAAAGGAAAAGATGGACAGATCAGTGAAATAAAACAGAAAGTCAGACACCCTTGTACTATCAACAAGATGTTACAAATCAAAGGGACTAAGATTGGTATTGATAATCCATTTAGGGATAAAATAATGCTATGGTCCGTATTTAAACCCATTCATGGGGTGCCTGGCTGGCTCAGTTGGTGGAGCGTGTGACTCCTGATCTCAGGGTTTTGAGTTCGAGCCCCAAGTTGGGGGTAGAGATTAGTTAAAAATCCTTTAAAAAAATAAAGCCATTCACAAAACTAAATTTAAAATAGATCAAAAGTGTAAACATAAAAAGTGGAATTAAAAAAAAAATAATATTTTTTAAAATTTTTTTAACTTTTTTTTAAATTTTTTTTTGAGACAGAGACAGAGCATGAACGGGGGAGGGTCAGAGAGAGGGAGACACAGAATCTGAAACAGGCTCCAGGCTCTGAGCTGTCAGCACAGAGCCCGACACGGGGCTCGAAGTCACGGACCGTGAGATCATGACCTGAGCGGAAGTCGGCCGCTCAACCGACTGAGCCACCCAGGCGCTCCAAGAATTTTTTTATAATATTGGAAGTCCTCTTAAAGAAGACAAAACATCCAGAGCCCATAAAAGATAGATAGTCAAAGTATAAAATAATGAAGTAACTTGTATACGACGAATATATTACATACAGAATTAAATGACAAGCAAAAAAATAAATAAATAACAAGCAACAGACTGGAAGAAACATTAAAAGGATACATACACAGGACATAATATTAGCTTCTATGATTATATTAGAAGAACATACTTTATAAAAGTGAGTTAGTGATTTGAACACGGATTTCACAGAAAAACAAACACAATGGGACAATATTCAATTAAAAGGTGCTGGAGGTTTTTAGCAATTGAGAAAAAATAAACTAAAACAATGTTTAAAGAAAATAAAATAATACCTTCTGCAGTAAAGGATATCATCAAGAAAGTGAAAAGACAATCTACAGAATGGAACAAAATGTTTGCAGATCATATACCTGATAAGGATCCAGAGTCCTGCATATATAGAGAACTCTACAACTCAACAGCAAAAAGGCAAGCAACCCCATGGCCCAAGAACTTGAACAGATATTTCTTCAAAGAAACTATCCAATGGCCAATGAGCACATGAAAAGAATCTCAACATCCTCAGTCATGAGGGAAATGCAAATCAAAACCGCCGTAAGACACTGCTTTATATCCACTACTGTGGCTATAATTAAATCTAAAACAAAACAAACATACAAAAAAAAAAAAACAGAAAAAAATTGGTAGTAGTAAGGATGGGAAGGAATGAAGCTTCCCATACATTGCTGGTGGGACTATAAATAGTATGGCTGCTATGGAAAACTGTTTAGAAGTTCTTCAAAGAGTTAAACATAATTACCATATGACCATGTTATCATATATATGTATACACATGCATGCATGTATGTATGCATATATAGATACACACACACACAAAAGAACTGAAAACAGGTACTCAGATAAATACTTGTATGCAAACCTTTGTATCAGTACTATTCACAATAGCCGACAGGTGGAAACAACCCAAATATCCACCAACGAATGGATAAACAAATGTGTACATTACACGAGTGATTTTATATATATATATATGTACCTAGATACAACGGAAATATTCAGCTGTGAGAAGAAATGAGGTGCTGACTCACACTACAACATGGATGACTCTCGAAAACATCGTGCTGAGTAAAAGGAGCCAGACACAGAGGATCACATAGTATATGACTCCCTTTACGTGAAATGTCCAGATAGGTCAGGCCACGATGATGAAAAGTAGATTAGTAGTTGCTAAGAACTGGGGGGAGGTATGAGTAGGAAGGGCTTTCGTTGGGAGTGGCAAAATGTTTTGGAACTGGAGAGAGGTGGTGGTTGTATAACATCGTGAGTGTTCATGCAGTGCATGCTTTAAAATGGATACATTTTTTTGTTATGAGAATTTCACCCCAATGAAAACAGCGAGATACGTTACCCTTTTCTTAGTTTGGCAAACGCGCGCGCACACACACACACACACACACACACACACACACACAACTATAAAAATCCAGTATTAGGGGGCGCCCGGGTGGCTCAATCGGTTAAGTGTCCAACTCTTGATTTCGGCTTAGGTCATGATCTCCCACTTCGTGAGATTGAGCCCCATGTTGGGCTCTGTGCTAACAGCACAGGGCCTGCTTGGGATTCTCTCTCTCCCTCTCTCTCTGCCCCTCCTCTCTCTCTCTCAAAATAAATGTAGTTTTTCAAAAGATCCAGTCTTAGGGTGTGGAAAAGTGGGTTCTCTCCACACTTGGCTCAAATATAAACCAGTAGAGCACTTTTGGGAGGGAAATTTGGTGATATGTATCAAATTTCAAATGTATATACCTGGGACGCCTGGGTGGCTCAGTCGGTTAAGCATCTGACTCTTGGTTTCAGCTCAGGTCAACATCTCACAGTTCCTGAGTTCGAACCCCGAGTCAGGCTCTGTGCTGTTGCAGAATCTGCTTGAGATTTCTCTCCCTCTCTCTCTGCCCCTCCCCGACTTGTGCACAGTCTCGCTCTCTCTCTCTCAAAAAATAAATAAAATAACCAAAAAACCCAAAAGTATATACCTTGTGACCCATCAATTTCACTTCTAAAATTCAATTCCACACATGCCCCAAGATAGATGTATATGTTCGCTGGTGCTTAGTTGTTTAAAAAATAAAACAAAATTAAAAATCTGGCAAATGGGTGTCGTTGGTTTTGTTGAGAGCCTCAAAGAAGAAACTGAAGGACCGTTTCGTCTCAAATTGCCCTTAAACATCCCTTAAATCACCCATAAATTACATATATGTGATTCGTGTAAACAACTCTGTACGGCAATAAAAATGTACAAATATACAGTTTACACTGTAACGTATAATCTCTACTTCCATAAAGTGGTCGTAATAAAAATTAAGTCGTTCAAGTGCTACACTGCTTAGACACACTTCAACAAATCTGTAAGTATTCAAACTTGCCGGCTCCGTCTGTTGGTGCATAATGAAGTGTCCCTGCATTTTGGTCTTCTCATCTGCAAAGTAGGGATGACACACGCCTACCTCAAAGGGCCGCTGGGAGGACACGCGGAGTTAATTCAGATAAAGTGCCCGGCACCGTATGCGGTGCACCTTCAGCCTGCAGTAGATGCGGGATGTTATTAGGCAGTCAAGGGGTTGACTTTCTAGAAGGGAGGTAGGTAAGTCACAGATAATTTTATAGACTATAAGGTGAAGAGGGTTCGGACAGCTGCGGGCACAGAGCAGGGGCACTTGGGGCAGGCTGCCCACACAGAGGGGCCTCACCCACCACCTCTCAGTCCATTTGGAAGTTGGTTATGAACCTATTTTCCGAGACTGGAACCAATGGCGCCTAAGACCAACACTACTATGCTCTTCCCTGGCGATCACAGAGGGTACTTCTGCATGCCCGTGCTATCGGCCATTAGCACCTGTGTTTAAGAATTCCCTGTGTTTGTTCTCAGGAAAATAAACTGTTAGAAAGGAAAATCAATTTTCATTAGCAGTGCTATTCCTTTCGAGAAAGTCCTTTCGCAAAGAAAAGTGGTGGAGGACACTCCGAAAGCTGGTGTCACCTTGACATTCTGAACAGGACTGAGTGAGCTGCCGACTCCGGCCTCGGGGCTGTCTTCTCCCCTCGGCCCTAGGTCAGCATCCCGGATGACCTGTCCACAGAAGCCACCGCAGGTGCCGTGGAAGCAGAGAGTGGGCTGGGCAGGGCTGGGGTGCACCGAGAGCCTCCCCTCGGACCCCTTACTTCAGCTCATGGGAACAGGAGTAGTGTTGCCCAACCCGGTTTTTTAAGAGAAACTCGATGCCTGAATTTTTAGTTAAAATCTCCCAATTTTTTTTAATATTCAAAGTAGGCAAAGACACTCTTGGGCCCAACCAAATACTTCTGTGCGATGAATCTGGCCCAACGGCCCTAATTGTTGGCTTCTGTGACACACATTCGGCCTTGCAGGGTTGAAACTGTGCATCCAAAGGAGCTCACAAGACCATGGCTGTGATGTCATAGGAAGATGATCTGCCGTGTTCTTTGGATCCGGCCAAGCCCATCGTTGGATGGGAGTCAATTTCCCACCCCCAGCCTGTCAATCAGCTGCCTCCAGGATTTGGCCCCATTCTCCCCTCCACACCGCGTCCCCCTGCGGGGGGTCATCCTTTGAAATAACACCTGTCACTCTGTGCAGTGCTTCAGATACACCTCACTTAACAAAAGTAAATCACAAGACACATTCCCTGCCAAGAAAGCAAGCACACCGAGTTTTATTTTTCGTTTCCACTTAAAGAGTCAACAGGATTTGTGCCGTTCAGCACCTCCCCTTTGTCAGTGGAGCTTTTAGAAAGATTATCTTAAATGAAGGTAAAGAGAAGGATGGAATCAGGGAAGGGAAGGTACAGAGCCACCAGGCAATGCTAGAGCAGAATCGATTTTCCCTAAGTGAGGGGAGTGAGCGCAAGGCATGGCCTGGCAGAGTTACTCGGAAACCCGCTCTTTCCCAGATGGTGGGATGCCCCGCCTTGCGCTATTGATCTCACCGCATGCACGGCCAGAAGACAGGAGGACCTCTGATTATCTGGTGATGTTAGTATCTTTCCCTCCTTCCTGATCAGCAGGGTGATGGGTTCTGAAGACAATTTCTTTATTTCTTAAATTTTTAATGTTTATTTATTTCGGGAGAGAGGCAGAGACAGAGCATGAGTGGGGAGGGGCAGAGAGAGAGGAAAACACAGAGTCCGAAGCAGGCTCCGGGCTCCGAGCTGTCAGCACAGAGCCTGATGCGGGGCTCGAACTCACGAACGGTGAGATCATGACCTGAGCCGAAGTCGGACGCTTCACCGACTGAGCCACCCAGGTGCACCTAAAGACAATTTCTGGGCTTGATTTCTCGTATCCGGCGTGGGCAAAATGACTTCTAAAGAACACACTCATCTTTAGAAGAGATAAATGCTGACCCACTATGTAAAACACGTGGTGCCTGCCATCCTGTGTCTGAAAGTGACTCAGAGCCTCGCTGAAGTCACGCACAACGCACCTTCACCTCCACCTTCCTCCCACGTCATGGAGGGTGTGACTACACTCCTAACACCCTCCTTCATCCACCTAGTCACTCCTGGCCCTCCTCCGATCTCTCTCACCCAGGGCCAGGTCCCAGCCCCCCAGGGACCCACGGTAACGGACATGACGCTGAGCATAGTAAAAATCTCCCATAAATTACCATTTGAGTACAAAGTGTACAAGCTATGGTTGGTTTTCCAATCTCCCAACTCTTAGTTAAGTGGGGGGGGGGGGGGGTCTCTGCGGCCTGAATTAATTCCTTGTCCCTTCCCTTTTATTATGTCAAGGAAGGTATCATGACCTGTATACCTGGCCAAGTGAATGACACCAAGGCCTCACTCTTTTTTGGTCACTGATAAAGGAACCTTTAAAATTACTCTCATCAATATGCTATGACTTTTTCCTGCTGAATTCTCCCCATTGCCTATGACCTCAAGATGGCTGAGAAACGTGGAGGCAATAATCTCTCACAATATTTACATAGCACTCTCTCTTTTTCTCCCTTTGGTAAGTACATTTACTGGAATCCCTAAAACCATGGAGAGGAAGTGACACGCTATTTTTCACGTGCCCAAAAAAAAAAAAACAAAAAAAACAAAAAAAAAACTTTCAACCCAGAATCCTATATACGTCGGGAAAATATCATTCAGAAACGAAGGGGAAAATCAAGACATTCTCAGATAGAAAAAAGAAAAAAACTAAGAAAATCTGTGGCCAGCAGACTTACCCTAAGAGAATGTTAAAGGTAGTTCTCTCTAGACAGAAAGGAAAAGATGAACGAAACTTGGAACATCAGGAAGGAAGAAAGAACACAGTGAGCAAAAGTATGAGTAAATACAATAGGTCTTCTTCCCCTCTTGAGTTTCATGGGTTATGTTTAATGGTTGCAGCAAAACTCACAACACTATCTCACGTGGTTCTAAATGTACATAAAGGAAGTATTTTAAATCCTTGCATTATAAATGGGGGAGGGTAAAGGGTTGTACAGGGAGGTGAAGTTTCTGTTCGTCACTTGAACTGGCAAAATGATGACAAGAGACTATGATTTTATACGTGTAGCTACTTAATATGGCTAGCTGCTCTCCTTCAATTAACGTTGGCATGATCTATCTGTTTCCATCCTTTTACATTCAACCTGCCTAGATTGCTATATTTAAAGTGAGTTTCGTGTAGCTAGCAAGTGTTTGGGTCTGGTTTCATAGTCTCGTTCATAAATTTTGCCTTTGAATGTATGCATTTGCATTACATACATACATGAGACATATAAATACATAAATATACACATAAATCTATGTTATAGATCACGTATATATCATGTATATATAAACATATATCTCAGGTAATTTTATGTAAATAGTATGTATACATGATATAGTTCGTGCACGTATAGTACATGCATGATATAAATTCATATTATGTGTGTATGTATATCATGTATGTATATATGTGATGTATGGAATATTACATCTAATACCTCATCCCTAGAGTAACCATCAAAAAAGCTATACAAAGACATTCTGAAAAAAATTATAGCTAAATCACAATGAAATTATAAGAAATGTTCAAGTAACCCACAGGAAGGCAGGAAAAGAAAACAGAGAAATGAAAAACATAAGAAAAAGTGGAAACACAACAAATAAAATGGTTGACTCAAGCCTTAACTTCTCTATGATTATATTAAATGCAAGTGGTCCAAATACACAAAGTAAAAGACAGAAGTTCGTGGAGTGGTTTATAAAATATGACCCGACCATTTGCTATCCACAAAAAACTCACTTTAAAGATAGCAAGTAGGGGTGCCTGGGTGGCTCAGCCAGTTAAGCATCTGACTCTTGATTTCGGCTCAGGTCAGGATCTCACATTTCAAGGGATCAAGCCCCTCGTCGGGCTCTGTGCGGGCAGCATGGAGCCCGTGTGGGATTCTTTCTCTCCCTCTTTCTCTGGCCCTCTCCTGCTTGTCCTCGCTCATACACTCCTTCTCTCTCTCTCTCAAAATAAATAAAAACTTAATAAATAAATAAATAAATAAATAAATAAATAAATAAATAAAGCAATAGAGGCAGGCTGAAAGTAAAAGAATGGAAACATTCATCAAAGGGAAGGAAGAGCAGCTATGGGAACATCAGACAAATAGACTTCAGAGCAAAGAAAATCACCAGAGCAAGGGAAGGACAATGTATGATGATAAAAGAGCCAATCTACCCAGGAGACAGGAGAATCATAACTGCGTATGTCTCACACAACAGAGCTGCGAAATACGTGCGGCCAAAGTGGATAGAACTGAAAGACAAACCCGAAATTATCCTAGGAGATCTTAACACCCCTCTCCCAACTGTGGACAGAAGGGACAGACACAAAACCAGCAAGGACACAGAAGAACTGAACAATACCCAACAACCATGAGGAGCGCATCGATATTTATAAACCACTGGGTCCACCGACAGCAGAACACGCATCACTTCCAAGTGGCCACAGAACATGTACTAAAATACACCACGTCCTGAGCCATAAAACAAACAGCAACACATTTTAAAAAGTCATAGTCAGGGGCGCCTGGGTGGCACAGTCGGTTAAGCGTCCGACTTCAGCCAGGTCACGATCTCGCGGTCCGTGAGTTCGAGCCCCGCGTCGGGCTCTGGGCTGATGGCTCAGAGCCTGGAGCCTGTTTCCGATTCTGTGTCTCCCTCTCTCTCTGCCCCTCCCCCGTTCATGCTCTGTCTCTCTCTGTCCCAAAAATAAATAAGACATTTAAAAAAAATTAAAAAAAAAAAAAGTCATAGTCATACCTAGTGTGTTTTCTGACTATAGTGGGATCAAACTAGAAACCAGTAACCGGAAAATCCCCAAACACTTAGAAACTAAGCAACGTACTTCTAAATAATCAATGAGTCAAAGAGGACACCTCAAAGAAAAGAAAAAGGGAAGGGAAGGGAATGAAAATAAAACTACAACATATCAACGTTTGTGACTCAGCTGTGGCAGTGCATTTATAGCACTAAACGCCAACAACAGAAAAGAGGAAAAGTTTCAAATCAACACTCTAAGCTCCCACCTCAAGCAGCTAGGAACATAAGGGCAAACTAATCCCAAAGGAGGCAGCAGGAGGGAATTATAAAGGTAAAACAGAAATCAGCAAAGTCAAAACCAGAGAAACAATAGCAAAAATCAATAGAACAGAGCTGGTGTAAATAAAGTTGACAAACTTCGAATAAGAGAAAGAAAGAGAAGAAACAGATTACCAATATCAGGAATGAAATAGAAAGATATCACTACAGACCTTACAGACATTAAAAGGATGATAAGTAAATACTATGAACAAGTCTATACATGTAAATCTGACAACTGAGATGAAATGAACCAATCCCCTGAAAACACAAACTACTGCAACTCACCCAATATGAAACACACAATTTGACTAGCTCTGTAACGATCAAGAAAACTGAATTTATCATTAAATCCTCTGCCCCCCCCCAAATTTCCAGGCCCAGCTGGTTTCAGTTGAGAATGCTACCAAACATTTAATGGAGAATTAAACATCAATTCTACAGAAATTCCTTCCAGAGAAAAAGAATACCTCCCAGTTTATTTTATAAAGCTAGTATTTCCCTACTACAAAAAACAGTCTGGAAAGAAAGAAATAAAATTGTCCTTATTTATATATGACATGCTTGTCTACCTGGAATATCCCCCAAAATATCTAAAAAAAGCTCCTAGAACTAGTAAGTTCAACAAGGCTGCAAGAGACAACATAAACATACAAAAATCCACTGTGTTTATTTATTTTTTTATTATTTTATTTTATTATTTTTTAATATGAAGTTTATTGTCAAAGTGGTTTCCACACAACACCCAGGCTCATCCCAACAGGTGCCCTCCTCAATGCCCATCACCCACTTTCCCCTCCCACCCCTATCAACCCTCAGTTTATTCTCAGTTTTTAAGAGTCTCTTATGGTTTGTTTCTATATAACAATGATCACGTGGATACCAAAAGCTCAATTACAATCCCCTGTTATAATTGCTCAAAAAAATCAAATACTAGGTGTGGCTCTAACAAAACATGCACGGGACTTGGGTGCTGAAAATGGCACAACATTAACGAAAGGAGTCAAAGAAGACATAAATAAATGGGGAGACATTCTCTGTTCATGGATTAAAAGAGTCAACATAGTAAAAGATGTCAGTTCTCTCTAAGTGGATATATGGGTTGAACACAATTTCTATCAAAATCCCAGCAAGATTTTTATACAGACAAAATTATCCTAAAATCATACAGAAATAGAGAGAATCTAGAGTAGCTAAAACAATTTTTTAAAAGAACAAACTGGGAGAAACCAATCTACCGGATTTCAAGAATAATTATATACCTTCGGTAATCAAGACCATGAGGCACTGGCAGATCGTTGGACACCTTATCAGCGCAACAGAATGAAGATCTCAGAAACAGATACACACAAATATGTCCAACTGATCTTCCATAAAAGTGCAAAAGCAATTCAGTGGAGGAAAGATATCGTTTAAACAAATGGTGCTGAAGCGACTGAATACTTACAGGTCGAAAAATTACCCTTGAACTCAGTCTCACGGCTTATATAAAAAGTAATGCAAAACGGGATATCACTAAATGTAAAATGCAAACCTATAAATGCTTTAGCAAAAACAAAGTAGGAGGATATCTATGGGATCTAGGGCTAGAAAAAAGAGTTCTCAGACTTGATACTAAAATAATGACCCAGTAAAGATACCTCGATAAACTGGACTCCATCAAAGTTTAAGTATTTTGCTCTGTGAAGACCTTGTCCAGAAGACGAAAAGGCAAGTTACAGAATGAGAGAAAATATTTGCAACCCACGTAGCCAACAGAGGGCCAGTCTCTAGAACACATAAAGAACTGTCCAAACTCAGTAGTAAGAAAAACAAACAATCTGATTAGAAATCCGTCAAAAGGTGTGGAGCTACATTTCACCAATGAGCACCTACAGATGGCAAATGAGTGTGTAAAAAGGTGCTTCACAGCATTAGCCATCGGGGACGTGCCAGTTGAAACCACGATGAGATATCGCTATGACACTATCGGAGTGGCTAAGATAAAAAACAGTGACAACACCAAATGCTGGCCAGGAAGCAGAAAACTCCATCACTCATACGATGCTGGGGAGAATGTGAAATGGTGCGGCCACTCTGGAGAATCGTTTGGCAGAGTGTTTTGAATTAAACATGCGGCTACCATACAACACGCCATTGCACTCCCGGGCACTTATCCCAGAAAAATGAAGACTTGTGTTCAGACGCGCACACAAGCTGTGCATGAGTGGTTCCAGCAGCTTTATTCATTAGAGCCAAAAACTGTGGTACATCCATATCATGGGATACTACTCAGCATGAAAAAGGAATGAACTGTTTACACACGAAACAACCTGAATGAATCTCCAAAGAATTCTGGGTGCAAAAGCCCACCCCACGCTGTTCGATTTCATTTATGTAACATTCTTGGCAGACGAGAGGAGAGAAACGAAGAACAGATACGTGGTTGTCAGAAATGAAGGAGGGGTGGGAGCAGGAGGAAAGTGGGTGATGCTATAACAGGTCAACGGCAGGGACCCTTTATGGGATGGAAATTCTGTGTTTTGACTTGTACCAAAGCCTGCACGCTAGTTGTGATGCTGCACTGTCTGTTTTGTAAGATGTTACCGTTGGGGTAAAAGGTCCATGGTATGTCTGTACTATTTCTTAAAACTATATGTGAACCAGGGCACCCGGGTGGCTCTGTCGGTGAAGCATCCGACTCTTGATTTTGGCTCAGGTCGTGATCTCCCAGTTCATGGGATCAAGCCCGCATCAGGCTCTGTGCTGAGTGTGAAGCCTACATAAGATTCTCTCTCTCCCTCTCTCTGCCCCTCTCCCCCTGTCCCTCTCTCTCTCTCAAAAGAAATAAACGTTTAAAAAAAAAAAACTACAGGGGCACCTAGGTGGCTCAGTCGGTTAAGCGTCTTTTGATTTCAGCTCAGGTCGTGCTCTCACAGTTCATGAGTTCAAATCCCGCGTCGGGCTCCACACTGATGGTGCCAAGCCTACTTAGGATTCTCTTTCTCTCCCTCTCTCTATGTCTCTCAAAATAAACTTTAAAAAAATAAAATGAAATGAAATATTAAAAAAACTACACGTGAACCTCCAATTATTTCAGAGTAAAGAAGTTTAATTAAAAACACCTCCCATGTCACCGCCGTTCTCTAAATTAGAATTCATCTGGCCCCCCTCTGTTTTCTCCCTCTTGGGTTAAGGGGCGGGGAGGGGAAGGCAGAGCCAGCCTTGCAGCCAGGTGGTCCTGGATTTAAGTCTTTGATCTTCATATGCCAGCCCTCCAAGCCTCAATTCTGTGAAAGAGGGATAATTAAATCTACTTTGAAGGGCTGCCCTGAAGTTAAAGGGAACATTTGCAACATGCAAATGGGGTGCCTAGTGCATAATAAATGCTTACTAACTAGTCACTGCTTCTACGGCGGCTACCACCTCTATGTGGATTGATTCCATTTTGCTTAGTGTGATAGTTGATGGTATATGGGTTCCTCCAAGAGTAGGTTGGAAACTCTGCACAAAGTACTGAGTGCTGTCATTCATTTTCCCCCAGTACATATCATAGTCTGTCATGTGGTAAATACCTCATAAATGCATGCTGAATTTAAATCATGGAATAAAGTATTAGAGGGGAGACCTGGGCACAAAAAAAAAGGGGGGGGGGCAGAAAAACCGAATATCAATAAGAGAATGGAAACAACCTTGTTCAATACAACCTGCTGTATCTCAACAGATCCCAGGGGCATAAGATTCCTACACCAGGCCCAATTTCTCCAAATTCATGTCTCAGGCCACAGGCTGCATTTGAAATCATTTATATAATGCCTACAGGAAAAAGGCCCAGGAGAAGAGAAACCAGTGCTTTGCAGGATTAAGTCCAAAACTGATTTCCTTATTGATAAGAAGGGACTTGGATCGTTGCCGAAGGCAATTTTGCAAAGGTCCGCCGAATGCTGATGAGGACAGCCGTGTGTGTCTGTTGGTGGTGTAAGCACAAACAATAATGCCTAAATTGACTTCATCCACTAGAAAAGATAGGACCCACTGCCTTTCCAAGGCACATCAAGCTGCTCCTTCCACTTTTTAATCTTTGGAGATAAAGTGGAAGTTACTAGAAAATGGAAACATTGGAAGACTGCCTGTGGTTACAGTCTGGAAGAACTGGGTTCTCAAAATGGCCGTGTGGGTGCAGAGGCTTCGCAGAGGAGGGAAGGAATGTGCTGGAGTTCAACTGATCTTTAAACAGAAAAAGCTTCTGGCCCTCTGAATGTAACCTCCTTGGGAATAGGGGTCCCCGTCTCTTTCGCTCACTGCCATTTTGCCAGTGCCTGGAACCACACAGTATACACTCAATAAATATTGTTGAATGAAGGGTTCACCTTTATTACCCCCCCAGGTGTCTCAGGGTACTGATGGTATAGCACTAAACAGAGTCTGCCTTTGTCTTTGCTAAATCCAGTCCCAGGACAGAAGCGTCCATCCTGACATCTCTACACAGGCTTTGTTTCCACAAAACTGGAGGAAACACAATGGCAATGAAACTGACCATGCTCAGTCAGGGAAGTCTTTGCGGCGTGTAGGGGGAGACTGGACGAGTGGTCCTTATCCAGATGTCTCTCTGCAAGGGTGGAGCCCAGCTATACCTTCAGGCTGCTGAACCCGAAGATGCTTCCTCAGGATGCACATTTACCAGCGTTCACTTCTCCAATGTTGAGAAATCACCAGGTCGGCTTTGACCTGAGTCTGGGGTGAGCCCTGCCAAGAGACACTGTCCGTAAAGGACACTCGCCTGAGACGTGCTGATGCAATCCATTCACCCTGCACCCTGATTATGTAGCATTCTCTGCTCATTTTGTCATACCATTTACCCAGCATGGAAAGAAATGCAGGACCAGCATGTGTTTGCAAAGGCAGAGAGGGAAGTTCTAAACCCTGAGCCTTTGCTGCATGATCAGGATAAGTTATCTAACCTCTCTGTGTCTCCCGTTTCTCATAGGTGTGGTAGGGATAGAACCAGGAGACCTATTTGGGGGTTATTACAAGAATTAAGTTACAGAGAACATGTGAAACAATATACCACTGAACTGTAGTAGTGGGAAGAAACTATTTCCGATAAATGGTTCTGGTCAAATGGATACCAGTTTGGGGGTGGGAGGAGGGGAACAAGCAAAACGTGATCCCTGCCTCACACCATAAATACAAATCAATTCCAGATAAATTGTAAGTCAAAAAACGAAAGGTCAAACTATAATGCTTCAAGAAGAAAGCATAGGATAATACCTTCATGACTTTGGGGCAGGCAAAAATTTCTTTCAAAGGGTACAAAAAGCTCTAATTTTAAAAGAAAAGATGGACATGCCGGACTTAAAAAAATCAAGAACTTATTCACCAGAAGATACCATTAATAAAAAGTCAAGCCAAATATGGAGAAAAGATATCTATAATACACATATCTATGTCCTGGATATATAAAGAGCTCCTACAAATCAATAAGAAAAAGATAGAAAACACTATTTTGAAAATCGGGCAAAGGATTAGCAACAACATGGATGGAACTCGAATGTATTATGCTAAGCGAAATAGGTCAGTCAGAGAAAGACAAATCTCATATGATTTCACTCCTATGTGAAATTTAAGAAGCACAACAGATGAACATAGGGGAAGGGAAGGAAAAATAAGATAAAAACAGAGAAGGAGGCAAACCATAACAGACTCTTAAATACAGAGAACTGAGGGTTGCTGGAGGAGAGGTGGGTAGGGGGTAGGCTAAACAGGCGATGGGCATTGAGGAGGGCACTTGTTGGGATGAGCCCTGGGTGTTGTATGTAAGTGACGAATCACTGGGTTCTACTCCATGAAGCCAATACTACACTATTCCAATTCAAATTTAAAGAAATGAAAAGAAAATAAATAAAATTGGGCAAAGGACTTGAAAAGGTAGGATATCCAGTGTCTCGCAAGCATATTAATAGGTACTCAGCACCGTTAGTCATCAAAATAACTAAACTAAGAAAATATTTTTGAAAAATTGAAAATTTAAATATTTGATGGTACCGGGACACCTGGGTGACTCAGTGAGTTAAGCGTCCAACTCAATTCTTCTTCAGGTCATGATCCCACGGTTCATGGGATCGAGCCCCACATGGGATCCAGCCATTAGCACAGAGCCTGCTTGGGATTCATTCTCTCCCGCCCCCCCCCCCCACCTCACTCTCTCGCTCTGTCTCATTCTCTCAAAAATAGATAAACATTTAAAAATAAACAAACAAATCAATGTTTGACAGGACCAAGGGTTAAAGATCATGCAGAGTGACCACAACTCCTATATATTACTAGTGTGTAGGTAAATTGATACAAGCACTTCGGAAAATCGGTGGATATTACCCACAAACCTAAACAAACAGACAAAATCCTATGCTGACCCTATGATGCGGTCATTCCACTTCTAGGGTATACATAGGAAAGAAACGGATGGGGGCGCCTGGGTGGCTCGGTCGGCGAAGCGTCCGACTTCGGCTCAGGTCACGATCTCGCGGTTGGTGAGTTCGAGCCCCGCGTCGGGCTCTGTGCTGACCGCTCGGAGCCTGGAGCTTGCTTGGGATTCTGTGTCTCCCCCTCTTCCTGCCCCTCCTCTGTTCATGCTCTGTCTCCCTCTGTCTCTCAATAATGAATAAACTTTTTCAAAAAATTAAAAAAAAAAGAAACGGATGAACGTGCCCACTGAAGACACAAACGAGAATGTTTATGGCGGATTTCTTCATAGTAGCAAACACTGGAAACAACCCAAATGTCTACCAACAACAGAACAGATAGTCAAGAGTGGTCGATGCATACAACAGAACACTGTGGGGCTATGAAAGAGAGCACTATTAAGACACTGAAACACGGCAGGACATGGCTACATCTCCAACATGATGTCAAGCAAAAGAAGACAGACACCAACGTATAGGTTGCCTGATTCCATTTCCATCAAGTTGAGGGGGCAACGGAAGTCAGAATAGCAGTCACCTTGGTGAGGCAGGCAGAGGGGGTAGGTATGGATGCAGAGGGGATGTGAAGGAGCCTTCTGATTTATAGGACATGTTCTATCTTGATGTCGGTGGCGGTCATAGGGGCAGATACACGTGTAAAAATGTCGCACACCTAGCATCTGTGTCCTTCACTGCATGTGCGTGATATCCCACTAAACATGAGAATAAAAATCCACTCAGTACAGCGCAAGACGCAAAGTAATCACTCAAAAATTTAGTGACGTACATTTATTGTTAATTTTCCTATCATAACAATAGATCCCTTCCCGACCCCGTTCCCTGCTACGAGATTTCTTCAGAAACACTGCAGGAGCATAGGGTAGGTCTATTTTTAATTTTTTGAGGAACCTCCACACTGTTTTCCAGAGCGGCTGGACCAGTTTGCATTCCCACCCACCAACAGTGCAAGAATTCACCCAAGGGACACAGGAGTGCTGATGCATAGGGGCACGTGTACCCCAATGTTTACAGCAGCACTTTCAACCTTAGCCAAATTTTGGAAAGAGCCTAAATGTCCATCAACTGACAAATGGATAAAGAAGTTGTGGTTTATATACACCATGGAACACTACGTGGCAATGAGAAAGAATGAAATATGGCCTTTTGTAGCAACGTGGATGGAACTGGAGGGTATTATGCTAAGTGAAATAAGTCAGGCAGAGAAAGACAGATACCATATGTTTTCACTCTTATGTGGATCCTGAGAAACTTAACAGAAGACCATGGGGGAGAGGAGGGAGCCAAAACATAAGAGACTCCTAAAAACTGCGAACAAACTGAGGGTTGATGGGGGGTGGGAGGGAGGGGAGGGTGGGTGATGGGCATTGAGGACGGCACCTGTTGGGATGAGCCTTGGGTGTTGTATGAAAACCAATTTGACAATAAATTTCATATTAAAAAAAAAAAAGAAAGACACTGCAGGAGCAATTACAGTACCATTTAAGCTTTAACCTAGTGGGTTTTGAACTACTTCCCTTTTCCCTTTTGTCTCACAAAACATGTATGAATGTCAAAGACGCCTTTATTTCAAATGACTGCTCCTGCTGATTACACCTCGCTGAGATACACTGCAAAGTGAGCAGCACAATCAAGGCAGCACGAAGACTGGGAAGGAAGGCTGCGGAGGACGCTGGTTACCAGGGGCATCAAGGAACCCAGGACTGGCAGAAGCTCTGAGCTGCTTGCTTAGTTCTCATGGAGCTTGCCTTCCTTGGCAGTCTTTTATTTTTTAATATTAAAAAAAAATTATGTTTATTTATTTTTGAGAGAAAGAGAGTGTGAGCGGGAGGAGGGGCAGGGAGAGAGGGAGACACAAAATCCGAAGCAGGTTCCAGGCTCTGAGCCGTCAGCACAGAGCCCGACGTGGGGCTGGAACCCACGAACCTCGAGATCATGACCTGAGCCGACGACGGATGTTTAACCAACTGAGCCACCCAGGTGCCCCGTTTGGGAGTCTTAAAATTTTGGAAACTCTCCCGCTGAATATCCCTTTTATTCAGGAAAGACAATCTGACTGTGATCCACACAAAAGAAGCAACCTCATCCGCCCGAGACGCGTCATCTGCACATTATCATAGGACTCCACCTTAGAACCAGGAAATCAAATAGGGCAGGTTGAGGTGGTGATAAGCCAGTCCGACCAGATTCATCAGCTTTTCATTTCTTATCAATTCACAGCCTGACTTTGAGTTAACCTTGAATGTGTACAGGATAAATGGATTGGGCTTTGCGGGGGAGAGGAGGTGGAGAGTGGTAAATAAAACATAAAATACAGCAACATCCAAGCACCAGCTTCCCAGAAACGGGATGGCAGAGGTTGACACATTAGCTTACGTGTCTCATCATACGCTGTTGAAAATAAGCTAATCCAACCCTTCAGATTCACACTTGGGTCAACGCAAAAGCAATCAGCATCACGTAGAAATGCCAACGGGAACAGGCACACAAGTCTCTCTCCACGTGAACGGTTAGCTCCCTTCGGAAGTTGCTCCCTCTTAGAAATGGAGAGAAATGATTCCATTCCACAAAGATATCACTCTGTCTATGCCTGAGTCAATTTCACATTTTAACCTGCCATAAAACTTCTGTGGAATTATACAACTTTGGTGAATGCCTGTAAATCTGTGAAGCGAGTCGTCCTCAGGTTAACGCAAATCGGTTGAAAACGTCTGGCTCAGCCTGCCTCGGATCAGAAGTGAATCTTTGCTTTCTGATATTATCGAAACCAGCTGGTTACCTGGCACTTAGTCAAAGCAATGCATGGGCCAAAATGACAATACGAATAATTTCGGGTCCCCTGTCACGATAAAGAAATGACACCTGACTTGCGATACATGCTAGGTGGCAAAAATCGACAGCAGGTAGCAAAGAGGTACTGAAACGGACAGAGAGAGGAGACTCTGCAAGGTGTCGGCAAAGGGAACCAGGTGACCTCATCTTCCTTTACCCTCAAAGGAGAGCACGGATGGTTTCTCCTCATGGTGTTCACACCTTGATGTTTTTCTAGCCGCAAACTCATGAAATGATCCTTGAAATTGTATTACCAAGAGAAATTTTCCTTCATTGCTTATTTTGATATAATTTCGATAAATGTACAGCAGGTGAAATTATGTCGTCATTTCATCCCGGTTCTGGAAATGAAATCCAATTTAGGAGCCGGTCTGCGGAACACCAGCTGAGCACAACACAGCAATAGCACCCTGCTACCAGCAGGACTGGGTCCCGAGGCAGTGCGTTTTCTTGCCTAGGGCAGAACAGCCCTTTAGGGGCAAGGTGGTCTTCAAGGTCATTCTCAGTGGGTTGACTCATGGATCGTGGATTCTTTTTTTTTTTTTAATTTTTTTTAACGTTTATTTATTTTTGAGACAGAGAGACAGAGCATGAATGGGGGAGGGTCAGAGAGAGGGAGACACAGAATCGGAAACAGGCTCCAGGCTCCGAGCTGTCAGCACAGAGCCCAATGCGGGGCTCGAACCCACAGACCACGAGATCCTGACCTGAGCCAAAGTCGGCCGCCCAACCGACTGAGCCACCCAGGTGCCCCATGGATCGTGGATTCTTAATCTCTAGTGGCAACTCAAACACTCTATTTCTTCAACCTGTTTTGTGATCTCTGAAAAGAGGACCATGAGAGATCCCACAGAAGACAAGAGGGTCCAACGCCAAGGACGCTTCCGTGCACCCCTCAGCTGTGACCCCGGACAAGCAACCTGTGTGCAAGCGTTAAACTCTGACCTTGAGGTGGGCAGGCTGGGCTGTAGGGCTTGAGTATCTCTGCTTAGGCTCTGGATTAGAAAGGAGTGCAGGGTTGTTCCAAGGGATATGTCAAAATGGTGGTCTGGGGTAATGGGGTTTCTGATGACATTAAAAAATTACGACACAATTAAGGCATGCAGAGGTATAATGAATAACAAATTGTACAGTGGCATAATCACTACTGCTGAAGAAATAAAATGCTATCGAAACAGTTGATGTTTTTTTCCCGAATGATGTCTTTCCCCAGTTACACCCCCTTCTCCGATAACACCTGAATTCGGTGTTAATCTTTCCCATGATCTCTGTTCATAC